>NC_050576.1:55916481-56228903 GCF_011100635.1 Trichosurus vulpecula | reverse complement strand
GTACACTGTTATCCTTCTTAATTGCCAAAATGTCCTTGGACCTCTTTATTACAAATGCAGTCATGATATTCCCAAAATAAATCATCTAATACTGGTGATTATACAAATGTTTTATTTCTGGCATTAACACTAAAACTATTCTTGATTAATTGTAGAGCAATTGTAATGCCCACTTTACATCTTTCTATTGATTTCCATAATGTAGCTATTCCGTAATTATATGTGGCAATTCCTAAAGCAAATCTTTTCATAATTTCATTGATATTATCTAACACTTTATCCTTCTCACTAAAAAACCCAAACACTGAGATATGTCCACTGATAATAGCTTCATCTTCCAAAATTTTTCTACTGTTAAAAGAAAATTAAAACCCACCAGCTAGGATCATAGATTTAATGGTAGAAGATAGTAGAGAGATTTACTCCGTCCAACCCTTTTATTTTAATTATCATTTTTATTGGCGTCCTATGTTTTTATATGTTTATTTCTGAATATATTGCTGCCTCTCTTCTAGCCAAGAAGCCACCACATTTTAACAAAAGTTTTAAAAAGAGGGCAAAAAACCCCTGCAACATTTCAGTAGAAAAATGCGTCTGATAGTATACGTCATTCCACCTTCATAGTCTCCAACCTCTATAAATAATTTCTTAACTTTTCTTTGGGGATAATTTTTAAAATTATAACTACATGATATGCAGTTTCTTTGAGTGTTTTGTTTACACTACTGTAATCAATGTGTATCTTGTATGCCTGGTTAGGCTTACTTCACCTTGCATCAGTCCATACAAGTTTTCCCACAATTTTCTGAAGTCTTCAATGTTCAATGGTGAATAATAAAGTCATATTCCATCACACAAAGGCACCATAGTTTCTTTAGCTATTTTCCAATTGTTGAATATTTTGTTTCTAATTCTTTGCTACCACAAATTGTTGGCATGAATATTTTGGTATACACAAGACCCTTCTTTCTGTCTTTGACTTCCTTTAAGAATATGCATAACAATAGGATTTCTGAGTCAAAAGGCATAGATATTTTGCTCACTTTTAAAAGAAGAATTAGATGCTTTTGACTCTAGGAGCAACCTGCTTCATGTTGAAATGGGCAAGTTCATGAAACCCGGGAAGGTGGTGCTGGTCCTGGACAGTACTCTGGGCACAAAGCCGTCATCATCAAGAACATTGATGATGGGACCTCTGACAGGCCCTACAGCCATGCCTTGGTGGCAGGTATTGACTGTTACCCTTGAAAAGTGACTGCAGCAATGGGCAAAAAGAAGATTGCCAAGAGATCAAAAATCAAGTCCTTCATGAAAGTTTATAACTACAACCACCTCATGACCACCAGATACTCTGTGGATATTCCATTGGGGGGAAAAAAAAAAAACAATTGTCAACAAGGATGTGTTCCAGTGACCCTACGCTAAAACATAAGGCAAGGAGGGAGGTCAAGGTCAAGTTTGAGGAAAGGCACAAGACAGGCAAAAACAAGTGGTTCTTCCAGAAGCTATGGTTTTAGAACTACTGTATTGGTCAATAAATAAAATGTTTACTAAAAATGAAAAAAAATAAAAGCAGAATTAGAAATTGCTTTGCAGAATGGTTGGATCAATTCCCAGCTCCATCAACAATATACTTGTCTTACGTGGCTCTTCCAGTATTGACTATTTTACTATTTTGCCATGTTGTCTAATTTGCTGGTTTTCAGGGAAAACTTCTTTGCTTTATTTGAATTTCTTTCAATAATTATTTAGAGCAATCTTTTATATGGTTGTTAACAGCTTCAATTCTTCTTTTGTAAACTGTTATTTTTCATATCTTTTGACTGTTTATTCACTGGAGAATAATTCCTGGTCTTACACATTTCTGTTAATTCTCTACATACTGGGCTATCAGACCCTTATTAGAAAAATCCGACTCAATTTTTTTTCACAAACAATAATTTCCCTTCTCGTGCTTTGTAGGTAGAGCTGTGAATGAGTACAACTGCTTTGGAAAGTACTTTGGAATTGTGTAAAGAAAATGACTAAAATGTCCATATCCTTTGACCTAGTGATTGAACTAAGTGTGTACACACATACGCACACATGCATTCATACATACACACACACACATATATATATATATATATATATATACCCCAAAGATGTCACTGATAAAAATAAATACTCTATATACACCAAAACATTTATAGTAATGCTTTTTTATGACAACAAAAAAACTAGAAGCAAAGTTCATGCCCATAATTTGAGAAATGGCTAGATGAACTATGGTACATAAATGTAATGGGATATTACTATGCTCTAAGAAGTAAATATGATGAATATAGAAACATAGAAAGACATGAATTGATGATGAAGGAAGAAAACAACATGCATAATGACTACAACAACATAAATGTTAGAGTAACCACTATAAAACAAAAGGTCAATGTTGCAGAATTTTAAAAAAAAAACCATGGCCCAAAAGATAAAGTATGAGAAGACACCATCCCAAATTCCACAGGTGTGGAACATTGTATATATTTTCAATCATTTTTGATGTATTGATTGGTTTTGCTGATTTTTTCTCTTCTTCATTTATTTCTTTAAAATTATGTTATGTGAAATGGCATGCTGGGAAACAGGAGGGAATAAGATGCTGGGAAAAATTTAGATGATGTAAAAAATGTTCCCTTCCTATGCTAGCTGCACTGATTTCATTTGTGCAAAACCTCTTCAATTTCATGTAACTGAAATTTTGCTTTCGTCTCCTTCTATCTCTTCTTTGCCAGCCCTCTTCCCCAGGCTGTCCTCTCTCTGGGCTCTCCATTCTGCCCCTGAGACCTCTTCATCTTGGAAGATTATTTTGGCCCTAGAACTCACACCTCATAAGGACTCTCTGCCCCAAACCCCCTCCTCTGATTGGAGGGTTCAGCCTAGAACTTACATCTAAGAGGGCATCCAGGTCAGTTGTCTTAGACCTTCTCCATCATGTTCCTAGAAGGTACTTTCTTAACCATTCCTTCTTCCCCCTTTATAGTTTCCTTTCAAGCACTGTCTTCCCCATTAGAATTGAGGGTAGGGATTATTTGTCTTTTTGCTTGCATTTGTCTTCCCACTGCTTGGCACAATATCTAGCACATAGTAAAAGTTTAATAAATGTTTGTGAGTGACTAACTTTCATTTTATAGATGAGGCCCAGAGAAAAATGACTTCTCCAAGGTCAAACAATGACGGTGCAAAAAGTAGAACTCAGAACTCCTAAATTCTAGTTCAGTATTCTTTTCACAATGCCATGATTATTGTCATTTTATTAAAGAGATTTTATTTTAAAGTTTAAAATAGGACAGGAAAACCTTGTGGATGTGACTGTATTCCTCAGATAAAAAATGTTTCTGTTTTTGTTTTTGTTTTTTTTTTTTTATCAAATGAAAGCTACATTGCACTATGACTGTACTGTTTAGATAATCCCCACAGCTAAAATGTTTCTCCATTATATTTCCCTGACTTACTGATTGAAGTCTAGTGAAATGGAAATTAATGGAGATGTTTAATAAACATTTAGTGGACTCAGCAAGGTCTAACTTCTGGGAGATTTCTTTTTATAATGTTACCTAGGTCAAGAAACAATAATTGGGAATTATTTAGTGATCCAGAAAAAATTTTAAAACAAAATCTATTGTTGGTTTAGACAACAGAACAACCTAAAAGATTTTTTTTCTCTCCTCCCACTTATAACCAACACAGATATCCATTCTTAAAGACACAGTAAATAGCTTTAACAACTCTTTAGTACCACTACAGCACGCATAGTAGAATCATCCGATCATTAGAAATTTGCATTTACAAGCAGACGCAAAGATGATCACATTGTGGGATATGGGCTCATATTAACTAAACTCACATGCATGACTGTTAAACCAGATTACTAATTCATTAAATTTATGGTGGGAGGTTTACCTGGCATTAGAACCCATTTTGGTCATCTGAAGAGGGCACTCTCTATCTCCTAGCAGGTAAGTTCATTTCAAGTAATTGGATCTGAGGATATTAGTCTGAGGATATTTCTGTCTAAAAAATCACCAGCAGGTATCTAGAACCAGAGCATCCTCATCCTCTAAAGGGCTGAAGAAATACTGGCAAATTCTTCTTCCTTGGCTCCCTGTCTAAACTCTATCCATTTAAGTGCCCCCTACTCTGTTATGACAGCATAGCATAGAATATTAAGCTTGAAAAAGACTTTGCAGATCATCCCAGGATTCTTAACCTGGAGTCTATGAACTTGTTTTTTTTTTAAATATATATACTTTGCTAACTGTAATTCAATATAATTGCTTCTCTCTCTACATTTTATGCCTTAAAAAAATTTCTTCTGACAAGATTTTAGGTTTTACCAGACTGCCAAAGGAGCCATAATACAAAGAAGGTTAAGAACTTCAAACCATAATTTAACACTCATTTTACTATAAGAAAACTGAGGTCCAGAATGTGGAAGTCATGTACCCCAAATCACATGACTCTGTGTTAAGACACCATTTTTTAACATATTACATTTTAGAATGTAGAGCCTACAGTTGCTTGAGAAATACTCTTGATAATTTGGGAGGCACCCTTTTTCTTGATAGGATTTGGAAACACTCTAACCTTAATCCCAATTCACAATGACATAAGCATTCAGAGTGGATTACTTCTCTATTTGAATAATATCCATTTTTAGAATGATCTGTATTAGCTTCAGTTTTAAGGGAGACACTTGCCAACCCTATCCCAGACTCTGAAAAAGCCAGTCTAGGGTTGGAGCTCTCTACTCTGTTCACTGACAGCAGAACATTCCAGGGCTATTTATTTGAACAAATGAAAACAAAACACATCCCATAAGCTCTATAAGCCCAAAGTATATAAACTCCCAAAGGGTTTTCAGGTTTTAATAACAATAGGGTCATTTTCTTTTTTAAGAAAACCATTCAGTGTTTGTTACAACTCCTGAATGTCATCTGAATTGTTTGAACTATTTACCATTCAACTGGGACAGAGCTAAAAATAAACAGGAATTAGATAATGATGACACCCACCTTTGTTTTTCAATGCCCAAGGAATAACCATTGCTCCAAATAATGTTTATTTTAAACCTATATAATGAAAAAAAAGCAAAGCTATTTTTCTTTAACTAGATCTGTGACTTCACTGCTATAGATGAGAATAGATGAATAACTTTCTCTATCAATGAAGATAAGATCTTTGTAAATAATTATTTGGATAGCTGCTTGAGACATTTAACCAGGGACAACCTCAAGTGTCAGAAAGAACTGGGACTTCTTCAATAGAGCTAGAGCTCTATTGGTGAAGCCACACTGCATTTCACCATTTCTTAAGGAAAAATAATATTCCATTATATATAGCTTCTATAATTTCTTTAGCCATTCCTTTATCAACAGGTATCTATATTGATTCTTTGCTATCACAAAAATGTGTGGCCTTAAGTATTTTGGTGTGGAAGCGACCCTACTTTGTGTCTTTGATCTCCCTAGGATATATGCTTACAGCGGCATTTCTGGATCAAAGAGTAAAGATTGCCTATATTACCTTTAGAATCAAATATGCAATCCTATGTTTGGCATTCAGACTTTTATAACCTGGTACCCATTTACTTTTCCAGGCTTCTTACACCTTATTTCCCCCTTTCATAGTTGGTGGCACTAGCTCCCTTGCTGTTCCTTGCACAAAGCGCCCCATCTCTCAACTATATTTTCACTGGCAGTCCTGTAGGACTGGGACCCTCACTCACCTCATCTCTGACTCCTGGCTTTGTGGCTTCCTTTAAATCTGATCTAAAAGCCCACCTTCTACAAGAAGTCTTTCCTTATCTTCCTTAATGCTACTGAATTCCTCTGTTAATGATCTCCAGTTTATCCTTTTTCTATCATCTTATTTGGACAGAGTTGTTAACATGTGGTCTCCTTTATTTGGCTGAGAGCTCCTTAAGGGTAGGAACTTTTTTGTGTGTGCCTTTCACTGTATCCCCAGTGCTTAGTAGTGCTTGGCACATAGCAGGAACTTAATAAATGCTTGTTGACTAACAGTAATCCTCTTTAATTTCTTTTTTTATTATTTTGAATTTAAGTTAAATGACTTTGGGGCATACTTCCAAATTGCTTTCCAGAATGGCTGACCCAATTCACAGCCCTACCAACAATGTAGTAATGATCCTATTTCCCCATAGCTTCTACAACATTTGTCATTTTCCTCCTTTTCTGTCGTCTTTGCCGCCAATCTGATTAGTGTGAAATAAAACCTTCGGAGTTGATTTAATTTTTGTTTCTCTATTTGTCTAATTATCAATGATATGGAACATTTTTCCCCATATGGTGGTTCATAGCTTAGCTTCCTTCCTTTGATAATTGCGTGTATATATCCTTTGACCATTTATCAATAGGGGAAGGACTTTTAGTCTTATAAATTTAATTTAATTCCTTACAAATCTTGGAAATGAAATGAGCCTGTTATCAGTGAAAATTGCTGCAAAGATTTTGTTTCTCAATTAACTGTTTCCATTCTAATTTTAATCACATTTGTTTTGTTCATGCAAAGCATTTTTAATTTTTTGTAATCAAAGTTGCTCATTTTATCTTCTTTGAACCTTTTCCTATCATTTATATTCATCTTCATGTTCCAAAAATCTGTTTTTTGAACAGAATTTTGAATTTTGAATAAGTTTCTGCTACTTTTTAAAAATTTTTGTTACATCTATATTCTCTACTTTTCGTATTTTGTATGCATACCCATTAAGTTTGAGTGCAAAGATCTCTTTCAGTAAAGTCACATTATTTATGTGTTTAACCATTTTCTCCTACTTTGTTTACCTACAATTGTTTATTCAGAACTTTTTAAAAAAATCAATCTAGCAAGATGGTGGCTGGAAAGCAGGGACTTGCATGAGCTCCCTGCCAAATCCCTCCAAAAACCTATATAAAATGGCCCTGAACAAATTCTAGAAGTGCAGAACCCACAAAATAGCTGAGGGAAGCAGGGCTCCAGCCCAGGACTGCCTGGATGGTTGCTGGGTGAGGTCTATCATGCACAGAGCTGGGAGCCCAGGGGAGTAGAGCCGAGCATGGGTGGCAGCAGGATCAACCAGACCTGGAGCCAGGGAGAACAGGCCCTAGCGCCCTGAATCAGTGAGCTGTGGCAGTTACCAGACTTCTCAACCCACAAACATCAAAGACAACAGAGAAGGTTAGTGGGAAAAGCTTCTGGGACAGAGTGAAAGGAGTTGGCGGTTTGGCCACTACCTCAGGGGGCAGCGGAGGTGGTGCAGCTACAGAACTACAGCTGCAGTTGCTTCCAGCCCCAGGCCCATCTGGTGGGAGGAATTAAGTGGCAGATCAGAGCAGAAGTACAGAGCCTGCTTAAGATCTGAGTCAGATCCAGGTTGGTGGTTCTTGAGGAAGGAGGAGTGCTGGTGTGGCAGAGCTGGCTGTATAGAAATAGCTCTGAAAACTAGAGCTCATCCCCTCAAGCTTGGAACAAAGTACTCTTTACTCTACAAGCAGTCATACCCTGACAAAAAACTCAAGGGTCAAGTAAGTTGGCTGGGAACATGGCCAGGCAGCGAAAATGGACTCAGATTCAGTCTCAGACTTTGGAATCTTTCTTTGGGGACAATGAAGACCAAAATATACAGCCAGAAGAAGTCAACAAAGTCAAAGTGCCTACATCAAAAGCCTCCAAGAAAAACATGAACTGGTCTCAGGCCATGGAAGAGCTCAAAAAGGATTTGGAAAAGCAAGTTAGAGAAATAGAGGAAAAATTAGGCAGAGAAATGAGAATGATGCAAGAAAACCATGAAAAACAAGTCAATGACTGGCTAAAGGAGACCCCCAAAAATACGGAAAAAATACTGAAGAAAACAACACCTTAAAAATAGACTAACTCAAATGGCAAAAAGAGCTCCAAAAAGCCAATGAGGAGAGGAACGCCTTGAAAGGCAGAATTAGCCAAATGGAAAAAGGAGGTCCAAAAGACCACTGAAGAAAATACTACCTTAAAAATTCAATTGGAGCAGGTGGAAGCTAGTGATTTTAGGAGAAATCAAGATATTATAAAACAGAACCAAAGGAATGAAGAAATGGAAGACAATGTGAAATATCTCATTGGAAAAACCACTGACCTGGAAAATAGATCCAGGAGAGATAATTTAAAAATTATTGGACTACCTGAAAGCCATGATCAAAAAAAGAGCCTAGATATCATCTTTCAAGAAATTATCAAGGAGAACTGCCCTGATATTCTAGAGCCAGAGGGTAAAAGAGAAATTGAAAGAATCCACAGATCACCTCCTGAAAAAGATCCCCAAAAGAAAACTCCTAGGAATATTGTCACCAAATTCCAGAGCTCCCAGATCAAGGAGAAAATACTGCAAGCAGCCAGAAAGAAACAATTTGAGTATTGTGGAAACACAATCAGAATAACACAAGATCTAGCAGCTTCTACATTAAGGGATCAAAGGGCTTGGAATATGATATTCCGGAGGCTGATGGAGCTAGGATTAAAACCAAGAATCACTTACCCAGCAAAACTGAGTATCATGCTCCAAGGCAAAATATGGATTTTCAATAAAATAGAGGACTTTCAAGCTTTCTCAGTGAAAAGACCAGAGCTGAATAGAAACTTTGACTTTCAAACACAAGAATCAAGAGAAACATGAAAAGCATGCAAAGCAAAAGAAAACAAGAAAAGGAAATCACAAAGGACTTACTAAAGTTGAACTGTTTTGTTTACATTCCTACATGGAAAGATGATGTGTATGATTCATGAGACCTCAGTATTAGGGTAGCTGAAGGGAATATGCATATATATGTATATGTGTATGTATATATATGTATATGTGTGCATGTATGCATATATGTATGTCTGTGTGTGTGTGTATATATATATTTATATATTATATTATATATATATATATAGACAGAGGGCACAGGGTGAGTTGAATATGAAGGGATGATACCTAAGAAAATAAAATCAAATTAAGGGATGAGAGAGTAATATATTAAGAGAGGGACAAAGGGAGAGATAGAATGAGGTAAATTATCTCACATAAAAGTGGCAAGAAAAAGCAGTTCTGTAGGAATGGAAGAGGGGGCAGGTGAGGGGGAATGAGTGAATCTTGCTCTCATCGGATTTTACTTGAGGAGGAAATACCATACACACTCAACTGGGTATCTTACCCCACAGGAAAGAAAGAGGAAGAAGATAAAAAAGGGGGGATGATAGAAGGGAGGGCAGATAGGGGGAGGAGGTAATCAAAAACAAACACTTTTGAAAAGGGACAGGGTCAAGGGAGAAAATTCAATAAAGGGTTATAGGTTAGGAAGGAGCAAAATATACTTAGTCTTTCACAACATGAGTATTGTGGAAGGGTTTTACATAATGATATGCATGTGGCCTATGTTGAATTGTTTGCCTTCTTAGGGAGGGTGGGTGGGAAGGGAAGAGAGGAGAGAATTTGGAACTGAAAGTTTTAAAAACAGATGTTCAAATACCAAAAAAAAGTTTTTGCATGCATCTATTAAATAAGATACACAGGCAATGGGGTGTAGAAATTTATTTTGCTCTACAAGAAAGGAAGGGAAAAGGGGATGGGAGGGGAGTGGGGTGACAGAAGGGAGGGCTGACTGGGAAATGGGGCAACCAGAATTTACGCCATCTTGGAGTAGATGGGAGGGTAGAAATGGGGAGAAAATTCATAGTTCAAACTCTGAAAATCAATGCTGAAAACTAAATATATTAAATAAATTAAATAAATAAATCTTAAAAATCAATATATCACATTCCCTTTTTAGGCCTTGTCTCCTCAAGTGTTTGAAAATTACTTTTCTGAAGCCTAGGGTAAACATATAACTGAGTTTACTGTTCCTTTTCTTTTGCATTAGTAACTCCAAGGAGATATATGTATAAGTGTGTGTGTATGTATGTGTATCGTTATCATATATATTATAATATATGTGATATGTTATTATATATATATGTATATATATATATATGTGCTATGATATATATCACCAAGGACATATATGTATCACTTTATCATAAGGTTCTTATAATTTCCATCTCCCTCATTCTTCCTTATTAGTGAGAATTAATACTGACAAGTAGCAGTTGCCTTCATTCTTTCACCTATATTTTAAGAAGGAAAATTTTCACGTTTCCCCGCTAAAACCACCTGCCCCCCCCCCCCCAGATTTCCCTGTTTCTGTCCAGGGTGCTGCTATCCTTCCAGGCTCCCAGGTGTTATCCTTGACTTCTCCCTCTTGCTCACCCCACATATCCAATAAGTTGCCCAGGCCTCCAATTTCCACCTTCACAACACCACTCACACTCACCCTCTTCTCACTATTCACACAGCCACTTTAATTGTGGCCCTCGTTGCCTCTCACCTGGATTATTGTAATAGCCTCCTAATTGGTCACAATTCTTGGCCCACTTAGATCCGTCCTCCATGCTACTGCCAAGGTGATTTTACTTAAGGACAGGTCTATGTCACTTCCATACTTCATAAATTATTGCTTCTAGGATCAAATACAAACTCCTCTGTTTGCCTCTTCAATCCCTCATGAACTACCTTTCCTGCCTCATTACATGATGCACCCTGCTCCTACACCCTGTAGGCAAGCCAAATTGGCCTTCCTGCTCTTAGTGACACAGCACATTCTACACTTCTTAATTCTGGGCCTTAATACACATCCTCAGTTCCTGCAATGTGCTCCCCCTCCTCTAGGATCCCTCTTGGAGTACCCAGTTTTCTTTGAGGTTTTCCACAAGGGCTACTTCCTACTTACAACTTTCCTGTTGTCCTGATAAAGCTCCACCTCTCCCCCCCCTCAAAAAATCTGTTCCCTAGATTAAAAAAAGAGAGAATCTATATGTATATGCATATGCCATCACCTAGGATGCCAGCTTCTTGCCTTGGTATCCTCAAAGGCTAGTGTACTGGAGCATAATAGATATTCAATAAATGTTGAATAATGATATTAAGAATTTATCAGATGATCTATGTTATAAAAGAGATAGCTTTTTGATAGTCATAGAATAGAAATCACTATACCTGAAAATGCTCATCCCCTTAGGCTTAGAGATATTAATTACAAAAAAAAACTCAACTTCATCAGTACAAGATGAGAAAAGCATGGTTAAGCAGCAGTTCTGGAAAATATCTAGAAGCTTGAGTGGTCTGAGAAGTCATTGAGGCAGGAGGATGATATAATAGTCTGAAAAGTGAGGTTAATCTTGGATCACATATTTAAGGTTTAGACAGCTCCCAGGATTAGCAAGCTATCTCTATTATACTTTAACTTCTTGACAAACCCCATCTTGAACACTGTGTTCGATTCTGGGTACCAGAAGAATATTGATAAGCTGGAGAGGGTCGAGAGGAGCGACTAAAATGGTAAAGACCTTGTAGTTCACATCACACGAAGATTAGTTGAAGGCATTTAGCCAGGAGAAAAGAAGGCTCAGGGGAAACAGGAAATATTAAAATAAACAAACAAAATAAAAACATAGCTGGCTTTAATTTTTTGGAGAGTTGTCATGCAGAGGAGCAGAGGAGGGACAAAAGCCATTCTGTTTACCCCTACAGGTAGAATCAGGCCCAGTTGATGGAAGTTGGAAAGTAGCAAATTTGGCTTCATTGTCAGGTAAAATTTTCTAACAATTACAGCTGCATAGTTGAGTGGCTGGAAGAGCGTTTGGGAGGTGTATTTCTAGGTGGTCACTGTTTTCCTATATGGGTTAAACTAAGATGGCTGCTGAAGTCCTTTCCAAGTCTCAAATTCTGTGATGCTTTGATTCTGAATTCTGAACATTTCATGTCCTTTTACGACTTTTCTGTCTTCTATTTTCCCAACCTTCTCTTTACCCTCCTCATAGTCTATTCCTCAGTATCACCATGTTCTCTGAGGCTATCATGCCTCAACTTCCTTCCATTCAGTTTTGATCCTAACGTAGGAATTTCAGTGACCACCCAGGAATCTAAATTTAATTTCCTTGGCTCCCTTCCTCAAGATTTGTCTAATAATCTTTTGATAATTGCCCCCTCTTACCTGCCTGGACAGTGGACCACTCTTAGAGGATGTCACAAAACCATGCCGATTGCATCAACTACAATTTATGCTAATTTGCCTGAGCACTCATTACTGCATGTCAATCTGTCCACTCATCTTTTGGCAACTTTTCACATTCCCTATGGTTGCTGTCCACATACATTCTTAAATTCAACAAACTTTTATCCCCAACCTTCTATTTCTCAACAAAAGACCTCAGCTCCTATTTTTCTGATAAGATTGAGGCCATCTGACATGAACTTACTCATTTCCTCTTCCCATATCTCATAACATCTAGGTCTTGTCATCCCAGACTATCTTCATTCCCTTTGGTCTCTCAGAGATGGAGCCTTATTCACCCAGACTACCCTATAATTGACAGCTACATTTCATCCAAACTAGTCATTAGTGCAATTCCCTCATTTTGTCCTGCCCAGTTTCATATCCATGCCTTCCCCAACCATCCCTATTTATTGAAGTCTTTTTTCTCCTCAAATTTGGTTCCAACACCATTGTGTCTTTCTTAATCTTGGCTATAAATGATCTTTCCCTACTTACATCTCTTATGATCTTTCTCAGTCATTTAATTATAAATCAAGAAAAATATTTATCATGTATATTCTTACTACTGTACTATAAGGTCATTTAGAGTACTTATACAGTTTTCTTATTGGACCTTATATGCATCACAATCACCTAAAACTGTTTGTTGAAATTAACTGAACGTCAAAATACATGATATTCCCAATTAGTAGTATAGCTTGCTTCTTTGGCAGATTTCTA
Source organism: Trichosurus vulpecula (assembly GCF_011100635.1). NCBI lineage: Eukaryota > Metazoa > Chordata > Mammalia > Diprotodontia > Phalangeridae > Trichosurus > Trichosurus vulpecula. The sequence continues at coordinate 56,216,043 of NC_050576.1, read as the reverse complement.
ATTTTCATTAGGAAATGCACTATCTTTAGTTTCTCTTTCCTTTTATTCTAATCCTTTGACATTTATTACCAAGAACATGGAGCTATTTCTGCTGAGGGTATAACCATATGCCCATTCACCTAGATTTGAAACATCAGAATCTTTCTTGATTCTTCCCTTGCCATTAATACCTCATATAATCAGTTGCAAAGTCTTGTCAACTCCAACTCCACAACTACTCTCATTTAGTCTCTCATTCACACAGCTACCACCTCAGCTCAGGACATCATTACGTCTTGCCTGGACTACTAAAACAACCTGCTAAATGGTCCCTGTTTTCAGTCTCATTGCTCTCCAGTCTCTTCTCAAAGCTATGAAGTGATCTTGCCAGAGCTCAAGGCAGCTCAAGGGTGAAGACAATTAAACTGGTCAACAGTAGGGTCAAGACAATGAAGTAAATTGAGGCCACAAATGGTGAAATGGACTAGAAGAACAAGGAAGGATGGGAGGACTGGAAGTCAAGGTTTTAAAAAGGAGGCTAAGGGAAATAGAAAAGAACAGAAGATTAGGATGAGAAGGAAACTTTAGAATTCAAAATTACTAAGTGGTAAGTTACAGGTAATTTTGAACTCCAAACTCATCACTATATGTATCTAAGAGATATTGAAGTTACAGGTCATGGGAGCTTAGAAGGCTATTTACTTGGGGAAATAAGGTGTTTTTGGAGACTTATTTCAATGATTCAATACTTTAGCTGATTTTTGAACTCAATGTGGGCACTCTCTTCAAAGGCAAAGACCACAACATAAATGAGACTTTTCATCTAGTGAGACTCTTTTTAAAGTTCTTCTATAAATCCTCCAAGGGAGATATACTCGATCCAGTGGTGTAGCATGGATAACAGTGGAGTCATAGGGTTGCCCATCAGTCATCCCTAATTCTTACTAAATGACCCACCCACCTCCTTTTCTAATCTTACATTCTCTGAAATAGCCATGTTGTAGCACAGTGCCACTAACTGGAGCCACATCCACTGCAAAATACCTCAATAACGTTGTATCCAGGCCCATCATAACCTCCAAATAGTGTTTTGGGCCTTTTAATTCTTTAGAGACTGTGGTATCATAAGCATCAAGGTTCAAAGGTTAAAAAGATGTCTGTTTTAGGGAGAAACTTGGTGTCATTAAAAGCACTGTACAATTTTTCAAAAAGAAAACCTCCAACTTTCCTCCTTCTATTCAATCATGAGCTTCCCTAATATCTATTTGTAGTATCTAACAAGATATATGGATTGTCCATCTAATATTTTAGATAGATATGGATATGTACACATACATTTATATAGAGATATAGATATATGTGTGTATACCACTCTCTCTGTCTCTCTCTCTCTCTCTGTCTCTCTCCCTCTCTCTCTCTCTCTCTCTCTCTCTCTCTCTCTCTCTCTCTCTCTCTCTCTCTCTCTCTCTCTCTCTCTTTCTCTCTCCGCCCCCCAACCCCATCTCTCTGGGTCTTGGTGACAATAATTTTTCATATATTTTTTTCTTCTGTGGATAATAGCCTGAACTCAGTGACTATGGGGGGACTATGACTATGTCATTTAGGAGGCTCTACAATGTCTAAGGGCTTGATACAATTAATACAACTGTCATACAAAAACTGAGTTATATAGAAAGACCGTATCTCCCTAGGGAATTCATCTTGAACTTTGCCCTGGACAACACTCATGACAGTGGCAAATACTTGTAGCAAACCTAATATATTTGTCTTATATTCCACTTGATATTAATGAAAAGACACCCAGAAGGCATGAACAAGGTGTAACTTATTATAAATGAAACATGCAGGACAAATGGTTTAAAAGATGTCAAAGAAAGATGGGCTTATTATATCAAGCTATGTGCTCCACTGACATCCCTGGAACACCAAGAGAATGTGAGGAAAAACCAGAATGCTGAGTGGAACATCATGTAAAACTTAGGGGAGAACAGAGAAAAGAATTATATATGATAGGCTAGAAAGGATCATTTGCCACCTGCATTGTTTGGGGGTGATATCAACATTGGTGAGACCACAGAACCAATAGAATACTGGAAAATTTATATTAATAACTAAAGGTCAAACTAAGTAATCTATGTTATCTTACTCTACAAAGCCACATGCTATTTCTGTGACCTAAAAATAGCAATAACAAGTTTTTTAAAAGGAAGTAATGCACATAAGAGGGAATGGCAAGATATCTTGAGTCTTGCAAATCTAATCAAAAAAAGCTTTAAAATGAAAAGTAAGCAGGGGACGGAGAAAGCTGCTTATGTGCAACACCAAGCTAGATACCATAAAGAAGAATTACAATACAGGAAGAATAGTAGTTAAGGCACATATAAAAGCCAAGAAAAAAAAACTAGCAATAAAAGCCTGAGACTTAGATGTGTATCATAAATGCACAAAATATTACTAACGAGATGAATTAGAGAGTGTAGTGTAGTATGTGGCAGATCTAATGCCCTCTAACCACAAATTGCCACAGATACTTGGGGAGGATAAGATTTATGACTATGATATGTGAATGGAAAAGTACACCTTATTCTTTTTCTTTTAGGTTAACATTCTTTTTTTGTTAATTTATATATTTAATTTATTTAATATATTTAGTTTTCAGCATTGATTTTCACAAGAGTTTGAATTACAAATTTTCTCCCCATTTCTACCCTCCTGCCCACTCCAAGATGGCATATATTCTGGTTGCCCCATTCCCCAGTCAGCCCTCCCTTCTGTCACCCCACTCCCCTCCCATCCCCTTTTCCCTTACTTCCTTTTAGGGCAAGATAAATTTCTATGCCCCATTGCCTGTGTGTCTTATTTCCTAGTTGCATTCAAAAACTTTTTTGTGGTTTTTGAACATCTGTTTTTAAAACTTTGAGTTCCAAGTTCTTTCCCCTCTTCCCTCCCCACCCACCCTCCCTAAGAAGGCAAGCAATTTAACATAGGCCACATGTGTATCATTTTGTAAAACCCTTCCACAATACTCATGTTGTGGAAGACTATATTTTGCTCCTTCCTAACCAATCCCCCCTTATCCAATTTTCTCCCTTGACCCTGTCCCTTTTCAAAAGTGTTTGTTTTTGATTACCTCCTCTACCATCTGCCCTCCATTCTATCATCCCCCCTTTTTTATCTTCTTCCCCCTTCTTTCTTGTGGGGTAGGATGCCCAATTGAGTGTGTATGTTATTCCCTCCTCAAGTCAAATCCAATGAGAACAAGATTCACTCATTCCCCCTTAACTACCCCCTCTTCACTTCCTACAGAACTGCTTTTTCTTGCCACTTTTTTTGTGAGATAATTTACCCCATTCTATCTCTCCCTTTCTCCCTCTCTCAATATATTCCTCTCTGTCATCCCTTAATTTGATTTTTTTTGGATATCATCCCTTCATATTCAACTCACCCTGCGCCCCTGTGCCCTCTGTATACATACATACATATGTATGTATGTATGTATGTTTGTATGTGTATGTATATATATATATGTATATATACATATATATATATATATATATATATACATATATATATATATATATATATATATATATATATATATATATATATATTCCCTTTGGCTACCCTAATACTGAGGTATCATGAATTACACACATCATCTTTCCATGTAGGAATGTAAACAAAACAGTTCAATTTTAGTAAGTCCCTTATGATTTCTCTTTCTTCTTTACCTTCTCATGCTTCTCTTGATTCTTGTGTTTGAAAGTCAAAGTTTCTATTCAGCTCTGGTCTTTTCACTGAGAAACTTGAAAGTCCTCTATTTTATTGAAAATCCATATTTTGCCTTGGAGCAGGATACTCAGTTTTGCTATGTAGGTGATTCTTGGTTTTAATCCTAGCTCCATTGACCTCCAGAATATTGTATTCCAAGCCCTTCGATCCCTTAATGTAGAAGCTGCTAGATCTTGTGTTATTCTGATTGTGTTTCCACAATACTCAAATTGTTTCTTTCTGGCTGCTTGCAGTATTTTCTCCTTGATCTGGGAGCTCTGGAATTTGGTGACAATATTCCTAGGAGTTTTCTTTTGGGGATCTTTTTCAGGAGGTGATCTGTGGATTCTTTCAATTTCTCTTTTACCCTCTGGCTCTAGAATATCAGGGCAGTTCTCCTTGATAATTTCTTGAGAGATGATATCTAGGCTCTTTTTTTGATCATGGATTTCAGGTAGTCCAATAATTTTTAAATTATCTCTCCTGGATCTATTTTCCAGGTCAGTGGTTTTTCCAATGAGATATTTCACATTGTCTTCCATTTCTTCATTCCTTTGGTTCTGTTTTATAATATCTTGATTTCTCCTAAAATCACTAGCTTTCACTTGCTCCAATCCAATTTTTAAGGTAGTATTTTCTTCAGTGGTCTTTTGGACCTCCTTTTCCATTTCACTAATTCTGCCTTTCAAGGCATTCTTCTCCTCATTGGCTTTTTGGAGCTCTTTTGCCATTTGAGTTAGTCTATTTTTTAAGGAGTTGTTTTCTTCAGTATTTTTCTGGGTCTCCTTTAGCCAGTCATTGACTTGTTTTTCATGGTTTTCTTGCATCATTCTCATTTGTCTTCCCAATTTTTCCTCTACTTCTCTAACTTGCTTTTCCAAATCCTTTTTGAGCTCTTCCATGGCCTGAGACCAATTCATGTTTTTTCTTGGAGGCTTTTGATGTAGGCTTTTTGACTTTGTTGACTTCTTCTGGCTGTATGTTTTGGTCTTCGTTGTCACCAAAGAAAGACTCAAAGACTCAAAGTCTGAGTCTGTATCTGAGTCCATTTTCGCTGCCTGGCCACGTTCCCAGCCAACTTACTTGACCCTTGAGTTTTTTGTTGGGGTATGACTCCTTGTGGAGTATATTTTGTCCCAAGCTTGAGGGGCTGTGCTACTGTTTTCAGAGCTACACAGCAAGCTCTTCCACACAGTGCTACTCCTCCCCCAAGAACCACCAACCTGCACAGGACTCAGATCTAAGCTGGCTCTGTACTCCTGCTCAGAACCGCCATTTAATTCCTCCCACCAGGTGGACCTGGGGCCAGAAGCAACTGCAGCTATAGTTCTGTAGCTGCTCCATCCCTGTGGCCAAACCCGCGAACTCCTTCTCCTTTCACTCTGTCCTAGCAGCTTTTCCCACTAACCTTCTCTGTTGTCTTTGGTGTTTGTGGGTTGAGAAGTCTGTTAACTGCCACAAGTCACTGATTCAGGGCACTAGGTCCTGTTCCACCTGGCTCCTGGTCTGGTTGGTCCTGCCTGGTCTTGCCGCCGCCCACACTGGGCTCTGCTCTGCTCAGCTCCCAGCTCTGTGTGGGATAGACCTTACCCAGTGACCACCCAGGCTGTCCTGGGAAGGAGCCCTGCTTCCCTCTACTATTTTGTGGGTTCCGCAGTTATTCTCTGTTGTCTTTGGTGTTTGTGGGTTGAGAAGTCTGGTAACTGCCACAGCTCACTGATTCAGGATACTAGGGCCTGTTCTGCCCGGCTCCCAGTATGGTTGGTCCAGGTGCAGCTCATGCTGGGCTCTGCTCCACTCCACTCCCAGTCCCATGCGATAGACCTTACCCAGCGACCATCCAGGCTGTCCTGGGTTGGTGCCCTGCTTCCCTCTGCTTTTTTGTGGGTTCTGCAGTTCTAGAATTTGTTTAGAGTCATTTTTATAGGTTTTTGGAGGGACCTGGGGGGAGCTCACACAAGTCCCTGCTTTCCAGCCGCCATCTTGGCTCCTCTCCCCAGTACACCTTATTCTAAAGGAACAGGGGGAACATGTTGGAAAACATTTGAGTAAGAATAATAGAGACAGAAACAGAATTGATGTCATCAGTTGATATTACAAATCACCTGCATAGAAGATAGTATTTATAAGGAACCATAGAATTGCAGAGTTGGAAGGAAGCTCAATAGCTATCTAGTCTGACCCATACCTGTAAAAGGATCCCCTTCTATAACATATCCAATAAATGGCCATCTAACCTTATGTAAAGACTTCAAATGAGGGGAAAACCCACTACCTCTTGAAGTTGTCCATTTCTATTAGGAGGTTTGTCGTCTTCTTTCTAAGGTCAAATAGAACAAGTCTAATCATTCTTTCACATGGCAATCATTCAATGCTTGAAGACACCTATCATTTTCTGTGAGTCTTCTTCAGGCTTTATTTCTCCAACCAGTTCTTGTATAGCATCACTATAGACTTCCTAAATGTTTATAGCAGCTCTCTTTGTGGTGGTGAAAAACTGGAAACTGCAGGGATTCCCATCAACTGGGAAAGGGCTGAACAAGTTGTGGTATGTGATTGTGATGGAATATTAAATGATGAGCTCGATGATCTTAAAAAAAACATGGAAAGACTTCATCAAGGAATGCAGAGCAAAATGAGCAGAACCCAGGGAACATTCTATACAGTAACTTCAATATTGCTTTAAGAATGACTTTGAGCCAATAAGTTTTGACTTACAAATACCCAAATTAACTATAAAGGACATATGAAGGAAGATCCTATCTGCATCCAAAGAAAGAATTGATAAATAGAAGTATGTATAGAATACTCTTACATATATATATGCATATATGTACACATATATAAGGTGTGTACACATATACATGCACATATATGTATACATACACATATGTGCACATACATGTACATATTGTTATATACATATACATACATGTGTATACATACGCATACATATACACATACATATATACATACATATAAATGTGTGTTTCTATATATATTATATATATATATATATCAATTTGTGTCTCTGGAGGCAGGGAAGAAAAAAAGGAAAAAAAGAAATATACATGATAATTTTGTTGTTAATATTCAAAAGGAATATAAAGTTCTGCATATGTGACTTGCAACCTCGTGTGCAATCAATTTTTTATTGTATTATATTATGGAAATGCTTATTTTATTCCATAAATTAAAATTAAACGAATTTAAAAATCAAGAAACTTCCCACCATTTTGGTTTCCCTCCTCTATACACATCAGTTAATAATGTCCTTCCTAAACACTTGTACCCAGAACTCAACAAAATACTACAGCTATGGTACAATTAGACAAATAGGGAATAAGATGAATAGCCAAATGCAAAGAATAGTCGTTAATGACTGTCATCTTCAAAGGTGTCTAGTGGATTGTGCCAGGGATTAGTGCTTGCTCTTGAGCTATATAACATCTTTTTCATTAATAATTTGGATAAAAGCATAGTTGACATACTTACATATTTGCAGATGACATAAAGCTGGGAGAGAAAACTAACACACTAGATGATGGAATCATGATTCAAAAAGATCTTGACAGACTAGAACTATTGATTTGAATAAGAAGTAATTTGGAAGAGGGGAAAATAAAGTTTTATGTTTAGATTAAAAAAATCAATTTCACAAGTGCAAGATGGAAGAGGCAAGAATAAGTAATGAAGTTCATGTTATGTTAGGCTACATTAAATGAGGTATGGCTTCCTGGAATAAGGAGGTCATACCTCCTCTATACTATTCTTCAGTTGGACCATATACCTGGAATACTGGGTTTAATTTTGAGTCACGTTTTAGGAAATTCATTGATAAGCTGGGGTGCTGAGAAGACAGCAAACAGGATGGCAAAGGACTTCAAGTGCTTGCCATGAGGATAACATGAAGTAAATAGGCCTGGTTATCCTGGAGAAGAGACTTAGGAGACATGATCAACATCTTTGAATATTTGAAGGGTTTATATGTGGAAGAGGAAATAAATTTGTTCTGTTCAGCCCTTGTCCTAGGTGGCCTTTCTTCCATCACTAGTTATGTTGATGGCTATGACCCACTTCATTGCATGAGGTCCTAGTAGCATATGAATTTCACCCTATAGAGTAATGCTGTCATGGATTAAGCCATTATCATTGCCTTCGTCATAGTTATTATTATTGCTATTACTACTGTCTACTGAAACTACAAGTACAGCTTCCATTTTGGGAGACTCCTCCTATAAGCAATGGAATTTTTGTATTCAATATGGGTTATTGTAATTCTTTTCAGTTGCATATTAAGAATTCATAAAGCATAACCACTTGCAGCCTCAGAAATCTGTTCACCTAAGGCTCAAGAAAATTTTTTGAAAATAATTTTTATAAAAGGTTTTACCTTCACCACCAACCCTTCTCCAATCTAAGATAACGATAGCTTATGTCAAAGTCACCCTTAGGACATGTCTCAAAAAAATTATGCACGTGGGGAAAATAATCCAACAACAAACTCTTTAAGAGTTATGCCTTGGCTCATCAGAACTGAAAAAGACTAACTACTAGCACAGACGTGTCAATTAGTGCTCATAAATCTTCAAGAACACCTGAACTATTGGGGACCTTATGAATGACTATCAATGTCAGAAGAGAAGCTTTTTCCCTTTATAAGCAAGAACAATGTACTCCCAAAGACTTGTCTCTTGATCTTCACATGGATACTGGTGTTTACATCAAGGAGAAGAATAGAAATTCTCTGAGTCCTGAGAATTATCACTGCAATCTGGAAGCACCTGACCAAGGGAGCAATTAGCAGCACTACTATCTCTGCATTTGCTACTCAGTGAAGTTCTGGCCAAGGGTAAATTATCTCTTTCAATAACTCAAATACTTTAAATAAGCCCCAGTGTATTAAACAAGAGATATGCAATGGGTTTTATTTTCACCTTTTAATGGTACAGGGGTAATGTTTAGCACATAATTATTCATTTAGAGGATATTTGCTGCTAAATGTTAGGGAATTGGCAGGACAACCTGACCACTTTAACAACCCTAAGAATTAACACCATAAACATAAGAATGTTCTCAAGGGCAGACCTATAGGGGCAAATAAGTAACAAGAGGACAATTTAGGCTTCATGTCAGAAAAATCTTCCAATTAGTTATCCAAAAGTAGGATGAGATGCCAAAGGGATAGATATTTTCCCCTCATTGGAGAACTTAAATATAGGATGAGCACTGGGTGTGTAGGGAGAGATATTTTCCCCTCATTGGAGAACTTAAATATAGGATGAGCACTGGGTATGTTGTAGCAGGGATTCTTTTCTCAGATATGAAAAATGAGTTTGACAAAATGGTCAACCAAAGTTCCTTCTGGTTCTGAAGTTGTGTGGGAAAAAAGTTCTGACTGTTAGCCCATCAAGTCCTTTCTGATAAAAAAGAATACATTTCACTTTATGAGATGTTGTTCGTCATTGTTCTGTTCAGTGCTCCCTATTCTCTTCTCATCTCAGCTATGTGGCATGAGGTCCTCTGTGAAGTCCATGAGCATTTGGTTTTGGCCTTGCTTTCTTATTCCTAACTTGTGTTCCATTTCACCATCCCCTTGTGGCCACCATGCACTGAAGTTACCAAGCATTAACATGGTGTTCTATTTTGGATGATCTTAGCGAGTTCTCTGTAGAATTTCTCTACCATTTCAACCTCTGCAGTCAATGCTGGAAAATAAGCTGCAAGTATTGTGAGGTAATATTCATATAAATATCTTTCAAAGGCATTGGTCACATAGGATGGCCAAATGACATGTTTAGGATACATGATAAAACTAACTCAGCCAATTCCTTTATTCTCATTTTTTAAGGAAAGCTACAAAACTTATTCTTATCTACAACTTCCTTTGATCTGTTAGTTTAATTTGTAGCATAAATATCAAGATTGATGTGATTAAGTTGCTAGAGTATTATTAGTCCCTGGTCACTAAACAATTATCTTACATTTTGAGAACCAGTGGTTGATGTTTGCAGAAGGTCTGGAAATTATGATTCTTCATATTTCCTGCTACCTTTCCACTACCACTTGGCTCACATCCCTGAAGAAGTAGAATAGAGGCTACTTTTGTGTTTTTGCTTCTTGGTTTGCCACGGCCAAACAATCTATTTCCAATGGCCAGCCTATTGGTTATAAGCCTCTTTCTACTTAGGTAGGCTCATCCTTAGAAATAGTACAAAATCTGCTTCTGGCACCACACTCAACATAGTAAAACCTGTGAGTGCTTACACTCTGTAGAAAGAGCCTTCAAGAATCTGGGGGGGGATGGGGAATGAGGAAGAAGGAGGACAGATACATTATTGGAGCCAGGAATACCATGAGAAAAGAATGACATGAGGTGGTAGATCACAGCAACAGGGATCATAGATTTAGAAACAGAAGGAACCTCAGAGGACATCTAGTTCACACAGTTGCCCAAGGTGACACAGATAGAGGTAGAGCTAGGATTCAAACCCAGTACTCTTCCTACACAATGTTGCCTCTGAAATGAATGATACAGACAGACTCTGAACTTTAGAGGAAAGATTGCTGAGTGATGGTAGCAAAGGAAGGGTTTGGAATTAGCGCTAGAGAGCAAAAAATTTTCTGACTCCTCTTCCTCTTCAGTGTATTGGAGCTATGAGAGAAGGAATGGCCAGTACTCAGGTATACAATGTCTTCTAGAGAGAGCAAGGTTTATATGAGTAAAAAGAAGGAAAGAACACAGAAAGAAGAAATTGAGACTGATAAGAAGTTTGTTAACAATCAAGTAAAGGAGTGAAGAGAGGGTCTTGGAAGTCATAGGCTTCATTTAGACAAATTGGGATGATGGAAACAAAAATATGGGGAAGAGAAGGGCAAAGGGCCTTTTATAATGGGAGATGATAACTTTCAATCACTGGAATTAAAGGAGAGTAAGTAAAGAAGAGTAAGTTCTCCTTCTGCATCTTAGCTCTTCAATAAACGTTAATTAATCACCTACTACATTCCAGATTCTGGACCAAGAACTGGGGATACAAAAAGAGGCAATATAGCCCTTACCTTTAAAGAGCTCACAATCTATTGGAGGGGACAACAAAAAAAATTATACAAAAGAGCTATAGATGGGATGAATAGGAAATAAATTATGCGAGGAAAGAATTAGAATTAAGAGGGGACAGGAAAGGCTTACTGTAGAACGAGGGATTTTATCTGGGACTTAAAGGGTCACTGGTGTTTATGAAGTCAGTGAGGTGGGAGAGAATGGGTATGATATGGTCAAATAGTAGACTATTGTAATATTATGTGTGAGGTGATGAAGGCCTGCGTGGCCTGGGAAGAGGCAGGGGGCAGAGAGTGCAATGTTAGAGGAGAGAAGGAGGGGTGCTCGAGATGTGTTGCAAAGGTAAACTCTCTAGACCATAGCAACAACTTGGATGTGAGGGGTTAGAGAGAGTGAAGAGTTGAGAAAAACATCTGAGTGGTGAATACAGCATTCAACTCCCTCTCAACCCCATGTACTTGTTGAAGTGGCTGTGGGAAAACAGGCAAACTGTTAGTGAAGCCAGAAATTCATCTAGCCATTTTGGAAAGCAATTTGAAACTGCCCCAAAAGTCACTAATCTGGGCAGTCCCTCTGACCCAATTATGTCCCTACTAGGCCTATGCCCCAAAGGAATCAAAGAAAACGAAAAAGGACTTGTGTACAAAAGTATTGATAGAAGTTCTTTTTGTAGTGGCAAAGAATTGGAAACTAGGGGAACACCCACTAATTGGGAAACAGCTGAACAAATTATGGCAGACATATGCATATAATGAAATATTATGGTGCTGCAAATAAAGATAAAAGAACAGTTTTAGAAAAACCTGGAAAGGCTTTGCTGTTTAACTGATGAAGAAGGAAGAACAAAGAAAGCAGACCCAGGAAAACAATTTAAACAAGAATGACAACCTTGAAAGACTTAAGAATTTTACTGTAGTGACCAACCATGACTCCAAAGGACCTATGATGAATAATGCTACCTACCTCCTAACAAGTGATATATCTGTACATATATTTGAGATGTGAGGGGGAGAGGAAAGTTGGCAATAGTACTGTGAAAGAAAGAAGGGTCAATGATGAATTTTTTTTAATGCACAGAAGAGAATTTCAGAAGGAAACATCCAACAAACAGGGCAGGTTGACATAAATTCCATAAGGGAGCCTTTGTCTATAATTCCTGCTTTAGCTTCCACTCCTAATTTCACCAAACAAGACCATTACTAAGGAGTGGCAAGTTGCCAAGGCAGGGTGTTTCCTTTTATTTCCTGTGAGGTGTCCCATTCTAGCTCTAACTCCAAACTCTTCCTAGCTTTCAAATCTAGGAAGCTGGGTGGAATTCAGAGAAGAAATAAGAAGGAATGCAGGCAGAAAAGACTTAGTCTGTCATGTTTCTCACCACCTCATAAAAACAAGTTCTGATTAGAAACTCTGGTTCTCTACAATCTACCATAGCCCAATCTTACCCTATCCTAGCTAACTCTGGAGATGATGACAGTTCAGAGTCAAGTTTATTCTATCATTCTAGTTGTTCTATTGATCCCTATGGACCATTTCATTCTCTATCAGACCTCTGGAGGTGATTATGACCAGAAGCAAGACAAACGAGCTCTTCTCTAAAATAAATGAACAGTAAGACACCAACAAAGAAAGAAACAAGCTACTTTTATGGCTTAGAAACTCACATAGAAGGTCAACAACATAACTCCAAAGTGATTTTTTTTTCTCCTCTATGCCTTATGAACCAGTGAAAGAGGGACAAATAAAAATATTGGGATCAACTGATCAGAAGAAAAGAGTCTAGAGAGGGTTAAGAGAAACACTTCCAGAAATAATTTAGGAGGACAAGGTGATGGCTTTTGGACTAATGGGACACACAGCAACAACTAGAAAAGTGATAAAAGAAGATATGATGTAGAAAAAGCCCAAAAGGAAAGAAGCTCTTTCTTTTTAAAAAAAAAAAAGAAAAGTCGAATTGTTCTGCTCTATACGAAGAAGCAATTTCAGAATGCAATATTGGCTACCAAACATTTACAATTAAAATATCTTAAATAACCCCATATAATTTTAATAAGTCTTCTACTTGCTCAAGTTTCTCCAGTTTCATTAATGCTTTCTGTTGTGCTACATGTAGCTGCTGCATTTTGTCCAGAGAGGATTTCTGCATAAGTAATTTTAATGAGCTTATATTAGCCCATTTCAATATAACTAGTCACATAACAATTTCCAAATGTGGTAACTTGGCTATTTGTCCATTCTCTAGCACCCATCAGAAACAAAATATGACTGGGAGCTGATAACAAGAGACTGTTCGTCACATATAGATACTCTCAGGAGTAAAAAAAAAATGGATCGGGCACTATAGAGGATGGATACAATCTATGAGACCTACTCTCTTAGATCTGAAGCTTCATTTTAAAAAGCTATTGGGGGGATGTAAAGGACTTATCTTTGCCTTTTCAGATGGCTTTGGTGATTCTACTGTAGAGCAGAAGCAAAAATTGAATTTATCATTCACTTTGGTATTACTTTATTCAATGACTACTCAGTAAGCATTTATTAAGAACTAATAAGTCCAATAAGGTAGGGAAAATAAAAAGACAGAGTTCCTGATTTGTCTTCTTCTAAACCAATAAGTTTATATCTTCCTGTTTAAAGAGATAAAAATATGACATCTAGAGTTTATTTCTGCCCTCTTTTGTGACAAAAGACCACCTCCAGTGAAAATTCTGGCTTTCCCTAGTGTTTCTTGGTACAGAGAACAATGTTGCTCCCATTTTTGTAGACCTGACATATAAGAAATAAATCAATTAGTTGAAGGGGCTGTCCTGGACTGATTTTCATGTGCAATACAAAATATATGCCAAAGTAAACAAACCAACTACTAAGATAAACTAATAAGAAGCTTAACCTAATCAAATCTAATCTAGAATAACATACTAATGTAATCTAAAATAATCAAATATAAAATATCCTACTCAAACTAGAACTCTAAATAGCTATTACATACTAGTTAAATATCTTAATTTATAAAACTGTGGATTTATCATATAATTCAGTAGAAGATTTTAAGATAAATATCATGCAGTCAGGACATTTTTTATAGATCTAAGAATTTATTTTATAACTTATTAAAATCAGAGAAACTTAAGAGCTAGATGGGACCTTAGGTTATCTATCTTAACTACTTTTCCCATTACAATGTATAAAAGGATGGGTGGGCAAGTTGTATGTAGGGAAATGACTATGGTATATAAGCAAAAAGCATCAATGAACCTTTTTGAATATGAAAAAAAATGATCTAAAGAATAAAAATAACAAATGATGTCTACTTTGCCCAATAACCACAGTGCTGTAGTCCGGCTCCTTTGATGAAAAAAATAATTTTTAAAAATGTCTTGCTTTTGCATCATCCAGATTTCCTCTGCACCTCTTCATTTTGCCCCCAAAATCATACCTTATAACAATAAATGTCTAAAAAAAGAAGAAGAAATTCAGGAAAACTAATCAACACGCTAAATAAGTCTAACATCTTATGCAATATTTTCCACCTGTGGACCCTGACCTCTGCAAGGGAACTCAGAGAGGCAACCCATCCTTTAGGAAACAAGCTCCTTCTTCATAATTTCACAATATTTATCTTTACTTTTGGTTTGTTGTTCACTCCATTTATATTGTTCTTATGATTGTGTTCTTAAAATTGGTTTTTCTAGATCTACATTCTACATTTGCATCAGTTAATCAGTCTTTCCAAACCTCTCTGTATTCCTCAGATTTATGGTTTCTTACAGCACAATGAAAATCCACCACATTCAGTTCATTAATCTTCTCTTTTTCTATCTTGTTGGAGTAGAAAAACACGAATATTCTCTGTGGACAGTTTTTGCTGCATCATAGAAATTTTGGTAAATATATATTAGTTTAATGCCTTAATTTATGAAAATTCACAACATAAATAAGACTATTATATTATTCTTAAAGGAACAATAAATGGCTCTCTTAGTTCCTTTGCAGAGGTCAGGGTCCACAAGTGTAGAACACTGCATGGTGCCACGTTAAATTTTTTCAATGAGTTGATTGGTTTTTCTGAATTTTTAAAGAAGGATTTCATTACCTTGTCCTTTCCATTGATTATCTTCTTCTTTTGTATATTTTGAAATTTATTCTTTGACCTTTTTTTATCTTTGTAGTCCTCACGGAATTAAAATTTCTGGTACCAAGTTTGATCTCCTTCAAACCAATTTTTTCTGCCTCACTCTTTAGAAGTGTCACTTTACGAAGGAAGCAATGAAGATAAAAACATTGTTCCGCAGTAGGGTCTTAATCTGGTCTCACTGTCAGTAATGTCCTTCAAGAGACTGGACTTTTGAAATCAGGACTTTGGAGCGGGGGAACTCTGATCTCCCCAGATCATTGATTATTAATAATCATTTCTCTCAGTTTCTGGGATGGTTTGCCATTTCCTTCTCCAGTGTGTTAAGGCAAACAGGACTTAAGTGACTTGCCCAAGGTCATACAACTAGGAAGTGTCTGAGGCTGGGTTTGAACTCAAGTCTTCCCATGTCAGAGCCCAGCATTCTCTCCACTGAGCCACTTGCCTGCCACTTTCTGTAGTACTGCTTCATTGGCTGAGCCTGTCTCAGTATGATGCTCATATTCAATGGCATTGGAGATTACAGTATAGTAATGCTATCGCCATCTTATAACAGCTAATACTTACAAAACATTTTAAAGTTTGCTCAGTACTCTACATATGTAATATCATCTGGTCTTCACAGTAACCCTCTAGCACAGGTGCTTTTACTGTCCCTATTTTACAGATGAGGAAAAGAAGATAGTGGTTTGCCCAGGGTTACACAGCTAGCTAAGTGTCTGAGACAAGATTCAAACTCAGGTTTTCCTGACTCCAAATCCAGCCCTTGATTCACTATGACATATTAGTGCCTCAGCTTATCATATGTAATCATTTTATAGTACATTAAGAACGAAAGTAAATGAGCTACAGTTTTGAAGATCTACTACTCCATGGTATAAAAAATGGGAATAGCATTTCATCTGCACAAAATAAAACATTCCAGTAGAACGGGCTGAGACTCTGAGAAAATTACTATCATAGATCTTTTTGTCTCGTTCAAGAGTATCCATCAGATATCCCAGATATTTCAAGATATCAGAAGGCTGAAAAAATAGAGCAGCTGTTCCAAGTTTAATAAATGCATATCTATAGTTAGATCACTTAGGCAGACTATGGGTAATTTCATTAGCATCCAACACAATGGTGCGGTCATAAGACATTTACATCGAACAAATTAATAGGCTAGAATAAGACAAGGTCTTTCCCACAGGTCTCCATTTATTATAACAATGATACTTCATCCTCCTTTATTAATTTTTCCTTTCACTTTCCTTCATCGATATCTCTTTTCTTCTTAAATTTTATCTTTTTCAATTATGTATTTTTATCTTTTTGCCACCGTCATACTCTGTTGTCTCATAATGATGTGGCAACAGCCTTGTACTCTCAAAGGCTTTGGAGTGCAATAATATCTAACAGGACCTACTAAGTTGAAAAAACTTATAATATGTACAGAACAGATTGCATTTTTCTTGACTGAGGGCTGGCTTACATATGTTTGGAGAAGTAAAAGGTTGGTCACTGAGATACTGCTTTAGTGGTTACAACTCATGAAAATCATCTATTAAGTAGCAGAAAGGTTGTCGTGTGTTTTGCTAATGGCCATAGGTAATCACAATGTTTGGATCTGATTAATTTATTTGCTCCAACTTAATTAGTAGATATTTTATAATCTGTTAATGGTAACATTTCAAAAATTAAAAAATCAGATTATAAAATAAAAATTCTAATTTTTAAAAATTGAGCCCATAATAATGGAACTATTTCTTTATACTACTTCTATTATATAAAGCCATAGAATTTTTGAGTTTGAAGGGTTTGAGTTTATAATCTAACCTCCCATCTGGTTCAATATAATCTGCAATATTCTGACAGTCTACTTAAATGTCGCTTGTGAGATAGAAATAACCACCAGGACCAAGACAATGACCTCAAAGACTGAGGAATTCTCAGGCTTAGTGACCCTCCCAAGTCATTCTTTGAAGGAGATAACTGTTACAGCTTAGCTACAATTTATGAAAGGGCTATTTCTATTCTTTGGCCAGAGGGGAATGATAACAAGGACTCCCAGAGAACCTACTCTGCTTATTCGAGGGAATTCCTACAGTGTCCAGTGTTCAGAATTGCTTTCTCTGCAGATGATATTGGGAGACAGAGGTCCTGTGAAAGGGCTATTTCTATTCTTTGGGGGGAATGATAACAAGGGCTCCAGTGAACATCTACTTACTCTGCTTATTCAGGGCAATTCCTACAGGGTCAAGTGTTCAGAATTGCTTTCTCTGGAGATAATGTTGGGAGACAGAGGTCCTACAGTTTTTTTTTTTAATTTGTAATACTTTCCATAAAGGCATATAATGACATAGAAGGCATGCTTACCAAATTATCAGATGAAACAAAATTAAGAGGGATTATTCACATGAATGTCTTTCAAGATCCAAACAGATCTTGACAGCCTATAATGTTGGGATCAGCCTAATTAAGATGACATTTCATAAAAACTTACAATAAAAAAAAATCCAATTTCATAAGTATAAGTTGAGGAAAGTATAGTTTGTGTGAAAAAAACCTGGAGGTTTTGGTGTACTCAGGTTCAATGGACAGAAATCCAAGATAGCAGCCAAAAAAGGCTCATGGGACCTTAGGATATATTAACAATAGCATAATGTCTGGGCTTCGGTAGATGATTGCCCCACTGTGCTTCTATCAGGGCACATCTGGAGATCAATGCTCAGAAACTAACAGTGGTATTTCAGGAAGTACGCCGCTTAGCTAAGAAAGCCTAGAAAGGAGAGGAACCAGGCTGGGGAAGGGGCTTGAGTCCGTCATGCAGGCATCTGTTAAGAATAAGGCTGGAGAAATGATGCATTAGGAGGGACATCAAAAACAATATTTTCAAGCCTTTGAAGGGTTATCGCATGGTCAGGGTTCAAAGATCTAGGGCAGGGCCGGACCTGAGGGATAACTAAAGTGAAAATGGATATGCTAACTACCTTCGTTTGCTTGTGCACCCTCAATTATCCAGGTAACGGAGGGGAGCGGCATGGGACTGTTTTAACCGATCAGGATGTAGAATGGCTTGACATACCAGCAATCCTTTCCGGCGAGAGTAAACCTACCTGAATGCGCAACCCTGAAGCTAATTTAGCTCATACCAGCCTTGGGGAGGTGGGCGAGGGTGTACTTTGTGGACCCTCAGAAAACATCCTTCTTTGTTTATGCTGTTATTTAAGGGACTTTGGCGACATCCCTCTATTTTTTGATCCTTGAACTGTCTGGCTTCTTTCATGCTCATCACCAAGAACGTCTTCTGTTTGATGTAGCTGGTACCTGGAATTCCTCACTGCCCCTGCCTCCCGGCCAGTCCCCTCCCCTCCGGTCTGGAGCTCTCCTTCCGGCTGCCCCCAAGCCCACGAGAAACTTCCCTCGTAAAGATCGCTTTTGATTGCGTGGTGCCTCACTTTACACTAGAAAGCAGTAAGAGAGAGACAGAGAGAGAGAGAACGCAATGTCAGACACCCTCTAAGCCGGAATCATTTTGTTGTGGGGCGCGGCTTGGCAAGGACGATCTCCCCAGAAGGCTGAGGTTACTTCGTCCACCAGTTTAATTTGCCCGCCCCCGCCTTCGAGTTTACGAAAGGCCGCTCCGACAGTCCCTCCCCCCCGACCTCCGTCACCGGAAGAACTACCAGCTCACAACCGGAAAAAAAGGGCCTTCCCTTCCGGAAATTAGTATGGTTGAGGGCGGAAGGGGAAGTGGGCGGAAGGGGCGGGATTTCCGGCCGCTCGGTCGCGGCAAATTTGAAAAGCGAGTTCTGTGAGAAGTTCATTTTCTCCGAGCTGCGGCCGCCCCGTCTCCTCCAGTGTGGTCGTGGCCAGAGGCTTAAATTTTGAGTGTGCGCCAAGAACTCGGGAATTTCTTCCCCATCGAGAACGAACGGGGGAGGGAGGGGAGGTTCCGAGCGGGTGCGGGCCCACTACGTGGGGAGGGAGCGCGGCCTCGCTCAGCCCGTCCTCTACAGCGTTTACGAGCCGCTTCACGTGAACAAAAAAAAAAAACCCTTTACAGATACTCTTCTCCCCGCAGGGAGGGTATGATTGTTATCCCCATTTTACCAGCGGGGAAACCGAGGCTGACGGAAGTGAAAGGACTTGCTACAGGTTCCCCCATCCAGCAGGTGCCCCGGGCTGGACTCGAGCAGCTCAGTCCGTTGCCCCCCCCAGGCCCGGTGCCAGCACGGACCCTTTCTTTCCAGTCCACATTCAGCTGGACAGTTCTGCTCGGTGGGTGCCCTCCCGAGTCCCAGAACTCACATCTCCTGTTGAGTTCATGGATCTTTGATAGAGGGTTTATTAAAAAAAAGAAAACAAACCTGGATCCTTCCGGGTTCCTGGTTCTTTGATAGAGGGCCCACTCCCAGAAGCCCCCCTTAGGGGGCAGCTGCCCAGTACGTGTTTTCACATACTTGGATAACTGGCAGAATTTAACCGAGTCCTCCCAGCTGTGCCGGCCGCAACGGCGCTCCTCTGGTCACAGCCAAACTAAGGTTTTGGGGTTTGCTCTTGATTCCGCCGGCTCCAAGACCGCGGACCAGAGTGGGGTCCCTTTTTCCAGTGGCTTCCTGGAAGAAACAATCAGGAATTTAAATCTCTGCGCTCCCTTCCTATCCAATAATTGCAATCAGTAAAGGGGGAGGCTGAGAATAGGGTCTGTGCCCTTCAAGGGAGGTCTCCAAATTAAAGAAGGAGAAAGGTTAAGATTTTACACAGAGTAACAAGAATTTAAAAGAGGCCCTGAAAGATAGTCTTGAAAAACCAGCCTCTTCAGAAAGTACCCCCAGGACCAGGTCAGAGCTCTGAGCTACGGCTAGGATTTTCCTAATCCCCAGAGAATCCCGTGGAGCTTGCTAGCGAGTTTGAGCATACTGTCCATATCTACAAACCTGGCCTTTCTGACCTTCATCAGCTTGCCCAGGTCCTGTGAGTGCTGTTCACTAGTTTCAAAAGCCAGGTTGGGATTATCCTCTTGAACGCAGGGTTATTACCCAAGAAGGGCCCAGCATTCCTTTAAAAGAGGCCCAGAGAACTGGGAAAGCCTTATTAGAAGCAATCCCCTAGGCTTTCCCTCAGCCTCAATTGGGGAAAAATTAAGTGTTGCACCCAAAACCAAGGAGGGCCAGTTTTTGATTTTTATAACAGACTCCTGTCAGCTTTGCAAGCTTATTCTGGCCTTTCTCCTAATAATCCAGCTGACTTAATCACCTTTAACTCTTACTATGTGAAGGGATTGAATAAGGCTCGTGCCTACCTTATCTAGATTGGTATAGATTGGACTCCTACCTCTAGGCTGCTCCTACCTCTAGTAGCTAGTTAAGTACCAACAAACCATAGATGAAGAAGAAGAAAAACAGAAAAGAATGAGTTCTTAAACCTGAAGCTACAACTGCTACAGCAGAGGCTAGAGACCTCCTCGTCCTCCTCTGCCCCAACAGGTACAATGTCCCAAGTCCATGGGATGACAAGGTGTGCTTTTATTGTCAAACAAAACTCAGGCTATTTGAAATAAAACTGCCACAAGCTAAAGCGCCACCCAGGGCTGCCTTCCTCTTCCTCCATTGGGGTTCTGAGGGTATAGAGGAAGTTTTTCCTGTGGTGCCCATATCTCTAGCAGGGGTCACTAACATTGTGGTGGCTTCTTATCCTATTGAGATCCTGATAGATTGTGGTGCCACATTGTCCTAAAGTCAACTGCTTTTCCCAATTCCTCCCATGGAGTTCTAGTAAGGTTTCAGTGGAAGAGCTCTAGGTGCAGTCTGTGTTTCCCATGCCCTGTCCTTTATCCTCAGGGATCTGTCAGATCCTTCCCTTGCCAGATACTTCCTTCCACCTTCTAGGCTGTGATTTTCTCCAGACATAAAGGCAACAATTGAGTTCGTTCCCCCAAATAATATCCAACTGTCTCTAGACAGTGCCCCCCCCCACTTTGTCCTGTACTCTCACCACCCCTATTTTTGTTCCTCTCTGCCCCTTGAGGAGGTTCCACTCACTCTATGGTGGCTCACACTTCTGATATTGGAAGGGTCCTTAGTACACCCCCCATCCAGATTTGACTGGATCCCTCTAAGCCTCCCCCATGTTTCCTGCAGTATCTCTTCTAGAAAGAGTCAGTTGAGGGGAGCAGGCCCCTCATAAATGACTGTCCTCTGCCTCCTGGTCCCCTGCACTAGCCCTTGTAACACCCTGATCTTTTTTGTCAGTGTGCCTCATCTTGGAAAACCTCCACAAATCAATGCTTTATGATACCTAGAACATCTGTGGTCCCTAACCCCCATACCCTCCTGAATCTTATCCCCATAACGCCATCGTTTTCACTGCCATTGATTTCTGGAGTGCCTTTCTCAGTGTTCCCCTAAATTCCAATAGCCAGTTCCTTTGCACCTTCCAGTATATCTAGACTGTCCTACCTCCAGGCTATATGGAGAACCCTACCTAATTCTCACAGGCCTTGAAAGTAGACCTGGCTGCCCTTGAGTTTCCTTTAGTTTCCCCAGATCTCAAGTCTTCCAAGATTGACTCCTTTTCTCTCTTTACCTCCTTGGCCCACAAAAGCCATAAGGCATCTAAAGAAAAGCTGCAGTTTGCTAGCTCCTAGGTTAGATTTTTTTAGGCCATTTGATCTTGGTCTCCACCTCAACCCAGCCAGATTGACTGCAGTGTTGAACTTCCCCGCTCCTTCAATCAAGTTGACAGCATCATGGTTTTGTGGGACTCACTGGGTACTGCTGGTTATGGATCCCTTCCTTTTCCCTGTTAGCGCACCCCCTTTATGACCTCCTTAAAGATTACTCCTGAGCTGCTTCCCTGGAATGAAATTTCCAAGGCTGCATTTGTTGATCTCAAAGTGGCCTCTCATATCCCCTGGCTATTGACTATGTCACTATTCTCCCCACTTCCACCTTTTTTCTAGTGAAAAAAGGAGGTAATAGCCTTGGCATTTTGTGTCAGAAATACAGAGACAATTTACAACCACTCAAGTGCTATAGCAAGGTTCTTGACCCTGTTGCCAGGGGTCTCCCACTGTGCCTTCAAGCACAACGTGGAAGAAGTGACTAGACTCTTCTTTAACCTTGCATGTTCCCCATGCAATTGAGATTCTTCTAAAGTCTCATCACACCCAGCATTTCTCACCGGCTGCCTTGCAGGACTAGAGGCCTCCCTTCTAACCAAACCAAATGTCACCATCTCCTGGTGTAAGACTCTCTGACTATTCACAGACACATAGGACAGAGCCCCTACTACATGGGGGATCATGATTGTCAAAATTATTGGGTCTATCTTAACTCCATGAGCGGACTTCTAGTAAACTGAGTTAGAAAATCCAGATTACTCCTGGTATACTGACAGTTCCTGACTCTGAAAAATTTCTAAGTACTGTTCTTAAATATTATATTTATACATTCCGTTCTAACATCTTTTGTTACAATTATGGTTAATATGACAACCTTTGAGAGAATTCAATAGGATTCATCTTATAAAAAAGTTTCCTGTTACTAGTTCCTTAGCAGAATCTCATCCTCCTAATGGGGGAATGAACAGTGCCAAGTATAAAAATTGGGTTCAGAGTTTTCTGACTTTACAGTTTGTAAATACATTTTCTTGGATATATCAACATGTCAAATTGGATAAGCTAAAAATGTAAAGTCCCTGGTCTAAAAGGTTCCAAGTTTGATTTTCTAATAGTAGAGACACCAGATTTGAGCTAACTTTCCCTATTTGACCTGGTTATTGGCAAAATAAATTTAAAATTGTGTTAGGACCAATTTTGTGGGAGTTTTTTTTTTTTTTAACAGAGAAGATCTCTACAAGTGACCTGAACCAGAGAAGCCAGTCAGCTGGAAGCTGCTCTGAGACCAACCCCAAACCAGAGGACTGCATCAGGTGTTTCCTGGGAACCTCTACCTTTGAGACCAAGGTGACCAACACTATCATGGTTCAGCAGTGCATAGAACTCCTCAATAACGCCCTTGGTCAGCGGTGGAACTTGTCTTGACCAAAACAGGGGAATGTTGAATGCAGCCACCAGGGGGGCTACCTGACCCTGATCCCGTGGTTAGAGCAGGTTCTAACCAGTTGGAACTGTCCTGTGGTTTCTCTAGGAGCTTTCCACTGCAGCACCTGGAGCCTGCTGTTCTGAGCAGATGTCACCAACTCCCCAGGCCTCTCTAGCTTTCTCTATGGACTTTAAACTGGTTTGCAAAACAACTTTGAGAGGGTCTGTGCCTTCCATGAAACTCCCTTCTTGTTGACGTGTATTCAAATGCTGCCCACCCCCACCCCCCCTGCAAGCACTCCAGTACCATAGTCTTCTGAACGCCTTGTTGTTGATTCTTTGGTAGTCCTCTTTATTTCAAGTTGACACTAACATTAGGTGTGTCCTATGTACCAGGCCCTGTGCTGACTTCTGGCAAGGCAAAGAAAGGCAAAAGACATTCCCTGTCCCCAAGCAGCTCCTGGTCTTGTCAGGGGAACAATAAATGAGTCATAGATGGGCTCAGTAGGGGATAAGCAGCAGAGGGAAGGCCCTAGAATTAAGGGGGATTGGGACAAACTTCCTCTAGGAGGTTGGATTTTAGCTATGACTTGAAGAAAACCAAGAGGTAGAGGTGAGAAGGGAGGGTATTCCAGGGTTGGGGGATAGCCTGTGCAAATGCCTAGAGCCTGAAATGTGAGGAATATCACAGAGACTATTTTGTCTGAATCTCAAGAGTTGGGGGGTTGTTTAAAAGGGTGTAAGAAGACTGGAAAGGTGAAGGAGAGGTCAAGAGGGTGTAAGAAGACTGAAAAGATTGGGGGGCCAGGTTATGAAGGGCTTTGAAGGCTAAACATGTGATAGACGAAGGAGGCAAAGACCTCCTGGACTTTTGGAAGACCACTTTGGTAACTGAATAGAAGAGAGGATTAATTGGAGTGGGATTTGTGTGAGGGCTCCAGCCCTCAGGCTTTTAAAAGCTAGCTCTTCCTAAGAGGTCATCTAAACCAGCCAACTCTTTGTAAGTTAAGGAAACCCAGAGAAAAGTGACTTGCCCTAGAACCCACAGAGCCAGGATTAGAGCACAAGGTTCCCTGGCTTCAAATCCAGTGCTTGTACGCAGCTAACTGACTAATATGCACCTGGGATAGAGAGTGTAGATAAGGCTGATAGACTCCCCACTTCCATGGAGCTAATAGCATTGTAGAATTATTAAGTAATCCACATTTATGTTCTCAGTTAATTTTTCCCCCCACAGGTTAAGTTTGACTAATTTTTTTTCCACAACCCTATTGTAGGCAGTGCAGATATTAAGTACCTGTTATGTGCCAGGCATTGTACTATCCATCCCCAGAAATTAAGGACTGGCTGTCTTATGAATAGGAAGTAGCTTGGCAAATTATTTGACTTTAGTTTTTCTCACTGCATTCTAGTGCTCTTTTTTTAGTACACATCTTAACATTTGGGGGCAAAGGAATAGAGAATGATAGGGCAAATAGAAAATAAAGAAAAACAAGTCTTCTGAGTTTCAATAACTATCTTAATGTGTTGGATTGGGGGTGAGTGAGAAAGAAGAAATAGAGAATTAAGAAAGACACCTCTGTTCTCAAGGAGGTTGTGGTCTGACAGACAAGTTTACAAAGCACTTTGAAAGGCCTTATGGAATTTTCCTATTTTACAGGTAGGATAGATAGGTTAAATGTGGTAATCTTCTCTATAAGGAGAATAAGAAAGAGATAATTTATGGCAGAGTTAAAATCCAAACTCAATCTTTTGGACTCCTCAAGTTCAGCTTTCTTTCCAGTGGGCCTCAGTTTTTTTTGTTGTTCAGTCCTGTCCAACTCTTCGTGACCCTATGTGGGGTTTTCTTGGCAGAGATAGTGGAGTGGTTTGCCATTTCCTTCTCCATCTCATTTTACAGATGAGGAAACCGAGGCAAACAGAGTTTAGTGACTTGCCCATGGCTAGTGTCTCAGGAAGATGAGTCTTCCTGACTCCAGGCTCAGCACTCTAGCCACTGTGCCATGTAGCTGCCTCAATTTACTCACTTATAAAATGAGGGCATTAGATCGATGATCTCCCAAAGTCCCCTACAGTGATCTTTAGATTTAGGACTCAGATGGCTAGGGCTGTAGCTAGTACTTTGAGGTACAAGGTGCAGAAATAGCTGTAGATTTTAATGATAGGACTGAGTGTGAAAAATGTTAACCTATTTACCTTATAATTGAGAAACACTTCTGTATCTGGATATTTGAGATTTGTTAAAGTTCCCAATGCTGGAATCAAGCTCAAGAAATAAAAGATGAAAAAGTCAAAAGGGCTTTGTTACTTTGGGCAAGTCATTCTATCCTTCTGGGGCTCAGTTTCCTTAGCTCTAAAATGAAGAAATAAAATGTGATGACTTCATGGCAATTTTCCAACTGTTGTATTCTGCTAGAAGCAGAGGATGAATCAGTATTAAAGGGATAGCAGAGCTAAGAAGAGAGGTGCTCCTTTGAAAGGAGCAATTATGAAAAGAAGAAATAAAAGTGCTTCTGTGCCAAGAGTAAATTAACAAAAAATACTTGAAAACTGATAAACTTATTAAGTTATAATAGTCTTTAAAAGAATAGGGAATTCTTACTTAAAACTAGCTAACATGAATTTAGACTGACTTCTCCAAAATCCAATTGCACACATCCGAACTACTAAACTAAATGTTGATTATTAAGCTCTGCATGATCAGAACTTTTTATCTGTGTCTTTCTATTTAGTAATGGTTTCACAGAGGGAGGCTGATCAAATATACAGTATTTTCTGGGCATGTAATAAGAGAGCTGGCAACTTATTCTAGTGACAGAAGGTACAGGGATGTTAGTACTAAGACCTATGTTTCAATATATACCTAGTACTTTTTTGTAACATGGATTCCAATAATAGCCTCCCCCTCCCACCTTCCCTGTTTACATCTCTCTTACTGTTCTTCCAGGTATCCATATCTCAGCTCAAGTATTTGAGCATATACTTTGTCTGACATATTTTTCTAAATGTCACAGACTGGACCCACAGCCACCAGTGATGGAATAGGATAGCAGAGATTCTAAATCGGAGTCCTAGCCAGAAAATCACTCAGCGGTGGTGGATAAGGGAATCATGGGTAAGAAACACAAGGGAAAGAACAGCCCAAGAATGGTTGCTGAAGCCAAGCCGTCTATAACAGGATAAAAGGTGAATGTGGTTAAGAAATAAAAGAACGATGAAGCAAATGTTAACCAGTCAGCCAAGTGAGGGTCTAGAAAAACAAATTTAGGAGGGATTTTGTAGATCTAGCAGCATTGAGTAAATGTCTTCAATACTCACAGAATACTGAGCAGTGGGACTTTCAAATTTGTACTGCCTCTAAAGGGAATCTATCTTGCACTGACATTAGATACCGTTAAACCTCAAAAACTCACCTCTGCTTTCTTTTTTTGGCCACATTTCTAATCACTTACAAAGCCCTACTAGATCTTCATGTTGTCTTTGGGATTTTCCCTTTTACTTTCCCATATTACTCTGGTTCAGAACTTAATTTTGCACCTGTCCTATTTTAGTAGTTTCCAACATAGTTTTCCCCTGTCTAATCTCTTCCCTACTATTACCTAGCTAAGACAAATGGGAATAGTTCACTAGATTCTTTCCTTAGGTAGAAGCTCTGGAGGGAGCTGACTGCCATTAAAAGGCCTGATGCTACATGAGAGTGAAAGTAATGTAAAATCAATGTTATTTCAGTTTTAGAGTCAGCTAATTCTTTAAGAAGCTTCATTACATTCTAGGTGCTACCACCCCGCTACTAGCACTCAATCCAGTTTACTCCCATCTTCCTGGTTCCTCGTTCCCATATTTCAATATTTACTTTCCTATGTGTAAGCTATAGGTTAACATCTTTTACACTTTATTCTCTAGCCAGACCAATCCTACTCCCCAGAACCATGCATTCTTAGTCCACTGCTCATTGCCTTTTAGGACTAGCACACTGTTCTCAGAAAATTATCCCACATCTCCAAAATTGTCCTTGTACACTGTGTATTGACTTAATTGACACCTAACTAATTCCAGGGACACCACATCTTTTCAAAAACTTTCCCACTGAAGGTTTTCTTTACTTTCTCTTATAGGCCAAGAAGAGTTATTACATTGCTTACTTTTAGCCATTTCCAGACAATTCCTATGCCACTGGTCTTCAATACTGTTTCCTTAGAAGTCTGAAAAAAAGATAGCCTCAAGCCTTTCTCCTGGTTATCCTCCAGGTCACTCTCTTACTTTCCTTCATGACTAATACCTGACTCTTCCTCTTCATCGCAGACCTTACCATCTTCTTTGGGAACATCAGTATTCATGTTGCTGACCCCAAACCTAAACCAATTGCTTTGTTCTTAATGCCAGTGGCCTGTTTCTACACACCACTTCAACTGTCCTCAGGGTAGCCACACCTTACGTTAGGGTTTCTGTGAAGTTTATTTTTTGGGGGGGAGGGTAACTTTCAATATCACTGGTTTCCTTTGCAAGCCTATCTTTTATGTGTTAAAAACATCATTTTCAAAATTCCACATATGACACCAGACTGTCAAAGGTGACCATGACATGAAAAAAATTTTAAGAACTTCCCTGCCTTAGTCTTTACCTTTTACTTAGAACTATAACAGGATCTTGAACTCCAAAAGGACTTTGAATCTATTTTTTGCCCTCCTTAGGAATTCTGGACATTTATAAAGTCATGTATAGGGAACAGCATAAGGAAATGTTTTGAGACAGAAAAAGGCAAGGCACATTTATCTAAGAATGAATGGCTTGTAAGGGCAGCTAGATAACACAATGGATAAAATACTGGACCAAGAGTGAGGAAGACCTGAGTTCAAATGTGGCCTCAAACACATACTAGCTGTGTGACCCTCTATCTCAATTTTGTCATCTGTAACATGAGCTGGAGAAGGAGATGGCAAACTATTACAGTATCTGTTCTAAGAAAACCCCAGTGAGGTCAGGAAGAGTCAAACACAACTGAACTACAACGACAAAGAGTTTACAGGACTACAGAGAACTTGGAGAAGAGTGATGTGAGAATACAGCGGGTTAAAGACAAGTATAGAGAGGCCTAAATGTTAGTAAGGAGTTTGGACTTTATTTGGGAGGGAATGGAGGGCTGCTGAAGTTTTTTGAAAACTGGAGCGATGTGGACGAAGTTGGACTGGAAGTGATGGGTATGCTAGATTAAAACATCAAAAGATTGAATGCAAAAAATGGTTGTAATGGAATCTGCACCTACTGACTCATAATAGCCAATTGTTACATTTTTCAGTGTAAATATTTACACCTTGGGAATGAACAAATCCTACAAATCGGTTGTTTGGTTGATTGACTAGACCTAAGAAGGTGATGGATAAAACATTAATAATATAGATTAAACTTAAAAGTGAAAACAAAAGGATTGAATGCATTTAGGCAACTGTGTAATGGACGTCTGAATGAGGATGATGGCAGCAGGAGCAGAAATGAGATGGATAGCATGAGAGTCAGAACTGACAGCCTGTCTGATTTCATCTATTATTAATGTAAGCCACATAACAGTTGAGTTTCCAGTGATCTTTAGCAATCATTTACTTATTTCTTATCGACTCTGTATCACAATCTCCAAAACAACTACTGTGAAGTTTTTATTCTCTCCTCAAGCCCTTAGAGTAACCCAACCAGTAGTCAGAACCACCAAATCTCAGGACTGAGTGCTTCCAGGGAGGAGGCTCCCACTATTTCCCCGAGACAGCCAGCAATTAGCATTTAAACCTCTCTAAGAATTAGGTAGTTTTTCCTTAGACTGAACTGAGGCTGATCCAGGTCAGTCTCCTGGTAATTCCCAAACTAGAATAGATTGGGGTACTTGTAATCCATCTAACAGTTAAGGAAAGGAGGTTTGTTTAAACATAGTGATGAAAGGACATTCAGAGCAGGGAAGGGAATAGCATCTCTAATAGAGGTTCATGTAGTTGTTTGGAGCTTCCCTGTGTGTTTCTTTTTTTTTTGCTCTCTGGTCCCTAGGTGGAGGGAGGAGCTCTCCTTCATACCTTGGCTGTTTGGTACAGCTGTTAGGTTACAGCTACTTCATTAGACTCAACCTTAGTCCTGAGAAAATTCAGTCTCTATCCGTGGCTCTTCTCCACTGTTCCTGCAGCTCTGTTCCCTGAAGAGTGGGCTTTTTGCCTTAAAACTCCCAGGCATCGCCATTTGCCTGCTTTACTGCTTGGACAGTGTAAAGAGCACAGGATTAGTTCCCCTATAATTAATCTCTCTCATTTGATAGAATAAATCATTTTTACATGTCCTACCTGCAACTCTTACTGTGTTTACTTAACATGGCATGGTAGTGTGATCCGTACTTCTCAAAGGCCACATCAGTGGACCTTGGCAAGCTCTACAAAGCTAGATATATTCTGGTGTGTGAAAAGCAGTTCTGACTGGTCCATCCCAAGGAGGTTGGACACTGGATAGTTAAATTTCGGACCATATAAACTTAAGAAGACCGTAGAGAGGCTTGTGATTTACATGTGTTGAAAAAGTACCTGTACTTATGACATCACAAGTGTTAAAAATACTAAGACTTAATTTGGGAGGGGGGAATTAAAAAAATAATTAAAAATACTTAGACTTACACAAATATTTAATCATGAAATACTTGGTCCATGTAACTTTCTGTTAAATGTGGCCTCATAATTTCACAGCCACTGCAGGGAATTTTACCTGTGTTATTTTAGCTTCATAGTCTGAAGAAACATAGTGATATATTTGAGATATATATGTATATTACATACTTTACATATACTGTATTACATACTATATACACACATATCTATGTGTATATATATACATATATGAATATGTGTGTATACATACACACATATATGTGTGTATATATGTACATGCATATATAATACATATATATAATCTCACCACTTGTTACTTTAAAATGAGAAAGGCAAGTTGGAGCTACCTTGTAAAAGGCGTAAATGCCAGGCTAAGGAGATTTTCAAATGAAATGCCACATTCTCAGCATGAATTTTTTCATTGCTTTCTCAATACCAACAGCCTTGAAAATTTCAAAGAATTTTACAGCATATGTTGTTATGGTTGATAAACAGAGAAGCTCTAAATCTGCAGGGAGAGGACTTGGGTTTGAATCCCTGCTCTGATAGAAAGTTACTTTCTTCTCTGTGCCTTGGTTTACTCATCTGTAATATGAAGTAAATGACTAAAAATATCTCCCAGGTCCCTTCCTGCTCTCCAGAATCTTATACTTACGAACAAAAATATTCTGCAAATTGAATTATAGATTAAGAGCTAGACTGTGCCTCAGGCCTGGAGAGATAAGTTTACTTTCTCAAAGTCACACAGGAACTAATTGGCAGAGGCAGAATGCAAACCCAGGTCCTCCCATGCATCAATCTTTCCACTGTATAAGGCTGCAATCTTTATATCTTTTGTATCAAATTATACATTTTAGTCACCATTTTTAGTTGTCTTTTCACATGCAATACACATATTTAATCTCTGTGCTTTGAGTAGTTTGTTTTATTTTGGGGGCCTCAATTTCCTCATCTGTAGGGGAAAAGAAGTTAAACTAAAGCAGTGGTGTCAAATATTGACTTAGAAAACTATATATTAACATTATGTTCTTATTTTTTTTTAAATTTATGTTGTTGATTATGTACGTCCAAGTTATATTTTCATCTTGTTCTAGCTACACTGGAAAGTTCCACCAGCAGCAATGCAGCAGAGTGTTTGGCATCTCTGGTCTAAATAATTATCTAAGGACCCTTTCAACTTTAAACATAGGATCCAATAATCCTGTATTTTACCAGAAAAAAAATTTCTTGTAAATGATGCCTTTTGATGCCTACAGACAGGGTAGTATTTTGGTACTATTTCACGGTACAATATATAGCACTACTTACCCTTCTCCCAAGTACAAGGAAAAATGTGTTTTTAAAAATATGTCTTGGGGCAGCTAGGTGGTGCAGTGATTAAATATTTGTGTAAGTCTAAGTCTAAGGCCCTGGAGTCAGGAGGACCTGAGTTCAAATCCAGCCTCAGACACTTGACACTTGTACTAGCTGTGTGACCTTGGGCAAGTCACTTAAGCCCTGCCAAAAAGCAAAAAAAACAAACAAACAAACAAACAAACAAAAATATGTCTTGGGAAATCCAGCTTTCATCATCAACATCCTTATTCACGTTGACATTGCTAACATTGTTCTTCCTGTCCTTTTTAGTTGCCAATCATTAAATTGTTAAATAAACAGTCAAGAAACAAATCACTTATTCAGCAGGTATTAATTGAGCACCTAATACATTTAAAGCATAGGACCAAAAGGAAACCAAAGATGCCAATTCTGACTCAAATCAGAGAGAAGAGATAATGGTAAGCACTCAATGTTTGTTGATTAATGAATAGATGGCACATGCAGATAAAAATATAGATAGAAGATAGATATAGATAGATAGATAGATAGATAGATAGATAGATAGATAGATAGATAGATAGATGGAGAGAGAGAGGGAGAGAGAGATGGATGGATAGATAGAGATAAGTGATAGATAGAGGGATAGACATATCCATACATATATATTAAATAGTACACACAAATGGAGAGTGTTATAAAGAGTTTATGCCTTGCATAAATGTGGAGGAAATGCAAAGTTCAGGCGAGGGAAGCGGAAGGTAATTATCTTGGTAGTGAAGATGGGTCAGGGAAGGCTATTTTCTGGAGATGATTCAGCCTAGTTGTTAAGAAATTTGAAAGATGTGTATTGGCAGAGGAGAAATTGGAGATAATTGATTAATAGGACCTAGACATGAACAAGCAAAAATAGATATAAAGAACCACACGCAGGGGATCCACAAAACCCTAGACTGGCCTAGCTAATGAGAGTAGCCATGTGAAAACAGTGGAGAATGCTTAGAAATAAAGCTGAATGGATTGAGAATGGGAAAATTGAAGAGAAATTATGTCTATATGGATGATCCATTAAATGTTATATTTGTATTATATGGGGTTGTAAATAAAGCAAACTTTATGCATGGATTGCCTTTTTAGATATCTCATACTGATCTAATATTATGCTTACAAGACCCCTCACCATCCTGGTCTCTTTTCTCTGGGCCTGTTTCAGTTTGTCAATGTGCTGTCAAATATTTGTCTGTCCTAGATTTCGCTCTTCTCAGCAACACAAGGTGCAGGCACAACTCCAAAGGACTCACGATGGAGAATGCTATCTACATCCAGAGAAAGAACTATGAAGTTTGAATGCAGACTGAGGCACACTTCACGCTCACCTTTTTCTCTTCTTTTGTTTTTGTTTTTGGGTTGTTTTTTTTTGTTTTGTTTTGGTTCTGTTTCTTCTTTCTCATGACTCATTCCATTGGTCATAATTCTTCTCCACAACTTGACTAGTGTATAAATTAATTCAATGCGAAGTTACTCATGGTAGTTATATGAGATTCCATGCTGTCTTGGGGAGGGAAGGGGGAGGGAGGGGAGAAAATCTGGAACTCAAAATTATGTAGAACCGTCTGTTGTAAACTAAAAATAAAAATAAATATTAAAAAAAAGATTTGTCTGTCCTTCACAGGTATTACTGCAATTATAAGATTATTGTTGGAGATAGAATGTAAATCAAAACTCAACATCATTGAAAGTAATTTTCACAATGCACTCACTGGGTGGCACTGTTGTATTAAGCTTTACACCTCCAAGTTGATCATTCCATAGGCTTCCATTTTGCATCTACAAGTGCTGGGTTTATGGACATTAAAAGTACTGTACTAAAAAGAAAAAAAAAAGAAAATCTGATTCCAATTTGTTATTTGTAAATATGGTTGGACTCAACATTTTTTTAAAAAATGAACAGAAGCAGTTTTCAGTATTCTTGACCCCAAATTGTAATCCTTTAATCTGTTTCTTATATTACATTTCACTCCTGAGATGTATGTACCCTGTTTTACCATACTTCCCTATTTGTTAACAGAAATATGAATTTATATTGAACAATGCTGTTTCTTAGTAATGAACATAAATGGTTGGTTTAGACCCAATGAAGACTTTTGTTTTTCTTTGTTATTCATAGCAGCACTTGAACCCAAATCAGAAAATACAAAAAGCCTCTCATGGCTCCAGTATAATTCTTTGAAGTACTGACATCCATATTCAAAGTGCAATAAATGGTTAGGTTAAACCTATGAAAATTAAAAATAAGAGTAATATGAGGGGCATCCCAGTAAAATAAATTTTATTTAAATGTTCAATACATTTTGCTTATGATTGCCTAAATGACTTCCATGTGAGATGTGTTAAAATACCTTATACTGATTTCACACTGGTTGTCAAAGGAATTCAAAGTCCATAATAAACATTAACCTTTGAAACAACCTTTTGAAGGATGGTAGCAGTTATTATAATTGTCCAATTACAGAAGAAAGTAAGCTAAATTTCTAAGACTTACAAATAGGTGAGCAAATATAGTAGGAATAGAAATTTAAACTGAAGTCCTAATCCCAAGATTTGTGGCCAACTCCCTTTCCCCCTCTCAAGTTTTGTCCACCTTAGGTTTTTATATCTTAATAAAATTTGTTGACCCAGCAAATATCTTGTGAGCACTTCTGTCTCCACAGGTTCAAAGAGACATTTTCTTCTAAGAACTTTTAACTACATTTCATAAATTTTGGTGTTTTTTCATTTTTGTTCTCTCTAATGTAATAATAAACATAATAATTATTATTTTTATGATTTGTTCTTTTATCCACTCAATTAAGGTATGCTTATTTAGCCTTAGGTGTACTTGTGGATCTTTTATTGCCTTTAGACAAAAACTTAATTAGATTGGTGACATTTATAAAGGGAAGAAAAGAACTGGTGTGAAAAAAAAAAAGATTGTCCCTGAACTACATAGAGAACGCTAATCTTATTCTTGGCAAATGGAAAGATATAGGAATGAAGAACCTTTTAGGCTAACCATTCTTCAAACAGTCCATTTACATATCATTCAGTTTATATTTTACTCAAGCTGAAAATGCTTAAGTTCTATTTTTTAATAGGATAAATATCATTTATGTTCAGGTCATGTAGTCAACTCACAATTACCTGTATAACAGTCTTCATTGGCTTATGGGACCACACCAACAGGAGGTTTGCCCTGGTGCTCTCTTCCCGGGGATACAATTTTTTGTTCCCCGACAGGGGCAAGGCAATGGAAAAGCTGCTACAGGGAGTAAAGCCTCAGTTCCCACTATCTAGTATGTGTAAGTTACTTTTACTGGGCTAACGAGTGAATGATTAAATTAAATTGGTAGTTGCATCAAGTTGGTGGAAACAAATGCTGGGATAGAGTTTTTTTTTTTCTTGCTCCCTATTTCCTTTCTACTATGTTTATGCTGCTTTCACAGTGGTTATGCCAGTGGTTTAGCTCCTGCTACCAGGAAGATCTATATCAAAAGGTGGGCTGATTTTGTATAGGTTTGTCAAGTCAGCAAGCATTTCTTAAACGATCTACGTACCAGGCACTGTGCTCTGGCCTGGGAGTTGGCAAAAAGATTTTCCTTTCCTTCAAGGAGCTTTCATTCTAATGGAGGAAGACAACACAAAAGGAAGCTGAAATGTGGAAGGGGAATGGGGGATAACCTAGAGAAAGTCCCAGAGGGTCAGGAGTGCAGCCTGAAGAGGAATTTATTTTTTTGCCTTAGCTAACCAGTGCTCTTCTTCACTGGCAGAGATTTAGTCAAAACACCATATTTTATAGATGAGGAAACAAACCAAAAGACTTGAAATGACCAAGTTCACACAAGTAGAAAAAAAGCAAAACCACGGCTCA
The DNA here is from genome assembly GCF_011100635.1 of Trichosurus vulpecula. Taxonomy (NCBI): domain Eukaryota; kingdom Metazoa; phylum Chordata; class Mammalia; order Diprotodontia; family Phalangeridae; genus Trichosurus; species Trichosurus vulpecula. The sequence continues at coordinate 56,181,222 of NC_050576.1, read as the reverse complement.
TATTCTGTAACATTTTAGTATTCACTGTAGATTTGCAGGGCGGGGGGGTGGGGTGGTTGGAAAGGGGGAGTTTTTGTTCTAGTAGGGTACTAATCAAAACTTGAGTATATTATTAGTAGCTTTCTCACTCACTATATGACCTTGGACATAACACCTTTCTTGACTTTAATTTCCTCATCTGTATATAAGAGATGCTTGTTTTTATACACATGTACACTGAGTTGCTGTCTGAATATAACTGGCTCAGCTCATTTGTCATAGCCCTCTCCAAGGGAATTTGCAATGTGTGCCTTTGTGGAGAACAGGAGGAGACCTAGGCTCTTGTTCCTTCCCTTACCAGCCTCTTAGAGGTGTGTTATGCTAAAATTACATCTGTCCACCACACCTTCAAGTATAAAAGTCGAAGAGTATGATACCTCAGGGGTCAGAATGCACTCCTTTCTCTTAATGCTCTCAAGGGTAATACTTAATTTACCATTGCCATCTTAGATCCATCCCACCAAATACTGGTTACACAAAATGCTATCATGAATAGATAGTAAAACATATTTAACAAGTAAATGGGAGATGAGGAAATGAGAAACTTACGCAGATGAGAGTCCGCAAAAGAAGATGAACTCTTCGGGAATGAGACAACAGCTTAGTTCCCAAGGGGAAAGAGAATGAAAATATCTTTGGCGTGGTGACTGGGGAAGAGTTCCTTTCTCAGTGGTTTCCAGGAGTGCTAGCACTAGAAGTTAAGGGATATATTGAGGAGTTTGTTTCCCTACATATCTGGGGCTCTGAGGACTCCAGTAGCCATTAAAAAGTTCAAGCCTCATCTCCCTCAACCCCATCTCTTGAAATCCTCCAGCCGTCTGAAGAAATCCCTTCTTTACTTATGCAGATATGAGGCTGAGAAGGGCAGCATTCTCTTAGCCAATCAGGAGTCTTATCTCCTTCCACAAACTTAAAAAAAAACAGGTTATAGAACTATCCCTCAGGAAAACCACCAAACTCGACTGGGCAGAAGTATTACATGTAAAATTAGGGGGACTGAACAGATGATGTCAGAAGTCCATATAAGATCAGAACTTTTAATGACTAGCATGACTCTGAGCCTACATCTTTATAGCTTCAGGCCACCCTACCACAGGCCTGGAACCACTCTAAATTCCCAGGTAAGGAAGATATAAGAATTCATAGTTATACAGCTCAACACTGTCATGACCCATGGGTCTGTCTTGTTTCCAGGTAGGCCTCTTCAGTGACAGCCCATGTAGATTATGTTATTACCTATGTGGTATAAATTGAGGGACATTGGAAAAGTCCTCTTTGAATTAAAAAAAAAGTATCTCCTTCATTGGCCTGTCAGAGAAGGGGAAGTTAACATCCATTAGAAACTTATCACCTTGAGTGAAGATTGTGTCTATAGAAGTCCCTTTTTAAAATTTGAATATCTTGAGAAGTATAAAAGGTGAAGTATAAAAGGTGAATATCTTGAGAAGTATAAAAGGTTGAATCTAATTTATCAGATTGCATCCTCACCTGTTATGCTATATGCCAGTACTTATATTAATTGGTAGACAAGTAACATTAGACTTACACTTTTCAGTGCATGCAATCAAATTTTACTAATCCAGAAGTGTAAATGCTACCCTGTAAGAATAAACCAAGCACTCTTGACATTTTATATATTCTCATAGAATTTCTTCTTACCTGACTCAAAAAAGTTCCTTTTCTACCCAGTCAGAGGCCATGTATCCCCCTGCCAATTCTCCATCAATCAGCACTTCCCTTAAGCCAACGAGGTTGCTGAGTTTCAGATATGGGAAATGCAGGATCCAGTCATATTCACACCCTAGGAAAGGGCTGAAAGCTGGGGTCTCAGGTGGGTGTTTATATTTTTGGCTATGGGTGTTCCTAAACCATTCATCACTTTATCTGATTAACAATTTACTTCAAAATTACTGCTATTTATTTATAATGTTTTCCTGTTTGTGGTTTGTCTGATTAGAGGGTCTTTGCAGCATGGTATGGAGGAAAAAATCCTGGACATGGAGTCACAGAACCTGGGTTTGAATCTCACCTTTACATGTTTTATTAATTGTTTAAGAACATACACATGCTGCTTACTACCTACAACCACACAGGTGTTTATCTTCTTATTACTGAAAAACAACCTTAAAATGTTCAATCACAAAATGGAGGCAGAAAACAAAATGGAGTTATTTATGCTAAGTTAACAAATTTATTCCTATTATTAAGACACTAAATTTTTTTACTCATTATAGTTTGTTAGGTAAATTTTGATGCAGGAAGGGATAGATATCAATCATTGGGTGCCTCTAGAAAGGGCAGGGCTGGCTGGGTATCTGGTGAGACATTTCTAGGCTGTTGAGGGGCACTCAAATGCTTATAATGGAATTTTAAGTCAAGACTCTTATGCCTCTACTCTACAACGCTCTGACTCACATATCTTTCTCTGCAATAGTTCAGAGATGAACTCAACCACGCAGATAGAGTGGACAGAGACTGCCATCTTAACACTTTATGATCTACACCTTTAATAGATCTGTGCTCTAGTGTGCATAATCCTTCATCAGTGCAGATCACAGACTATCTACACCTCTCATCCTCTGCCATTCTTGTCCACATCTTTTCATAGAGGATCCCTACAATTGAATAGTGCCCCCATTTCATGGCAATGGTTCCCAAACTTTCAGCCTTAGTGTCTCAGTATTTTTCTTCATGGTGCCTCTAGGACAAAACAAATACCTGATGCAGAGAACATCTCGGCATTAGTTCCATTAGATCACCCCCTCAGGCACCATTGCTCCAGTGAGTTAGCATGGCTGACTGAATTTCTCCTGCATCTTCCTCAGTTCTTGGTAGTAAAGATCTGCCTACCTCCTGTTCCCTCAGAGGAGGGAGTCACCCTCCTACTGGGGACAGTTGTAAGAGAATTCCAGGACTTCCCCCACCATGAGCATTGGGAATTTTCCAACTCTTTCAACTTCTACCCTCAGTCTCCTATCTTATGGTTCCCAACCTCAGAGGGATGTGGTGGAACTAGAACCTTTCAACTGGAGACCCTACAGTGTCCCTCTCTGTGGCCTATCAGTACTCATCCCCATGAAGTGAGATTCCTTCACTTGTGTGGCCACCACTTGTATTAGCTGTTCCTCAGCTTTCAGCTCTGAGGCAGTTCACTTTAGGCTTATGTTAGCAATCCAACTTTGTAAGATGGTCAGCAACAGCCAGGAAATGCTGAATTTGGAGCTTTCTTTGCCCTTCTGTGTAGCCTCCTCTATGACCTACTGAGCTCATCACTCCATGAGAGTGAAAGCCTTCTCTCCATATAGAACTATAAGAGCTCTACCAGATACCATCTTGTAGTATGAGGCCAGCTGATTGGCCCATTCTCTGGACCTGAGCCACAAGGCCATCTCCTCTGATCCCAGTTGCCTACTACCCCAACTCTTAGGGAAAAGACTGAAGATAACACCTGGCTAGTACAGGATCGGTTGGGAGGGGTGAGAAACTTCTATGCCATGTTAACAGTTAACGAAAGGAGATTAATCAGCCCTAACATAGCAAGCATATGCCATAAGAATACAGGAGGACTTAGCTCCTATGGCCATGGTTCCTCTAATCTCCATATGAAAAAACATCTGGTCAGCAGGGCAGGGTATGGTGACTCATGGTCTTCAAACATCCACCAAATTGGAGGACTTCAACTCCATGGGAAGTTGTTGTCAGGGGAGGGAGAGGCCAATCAGGTCCTGGAGACTGCTTTGTTGCCTTTTAGGGAACCAACCCCCTTCCTCCCCAAAAAAACCTACTCTCATTTATCTGAATTACCAGGCTTCATCCAAGTGAAATTGAGATTGTTGCATAATTTTACTTTTAAAAGGTTAGAACTGGACTGCAGAATAAAGCGAAGGTTAAAGGCAATTCTAGGACCTGAATAACTAAGTTAAAAACCATGATTTCACTGATTATGTGGGAAAACACCCAGATACTGTTAATGACTCTTAAGTTCCATTTTACTATGGGAATGGAGGCTTGACCCAAACACCTTTAAATTTTATAGTCATCCTTCAACATTTGTAGGGTTTAGGGGCACAGGACTCCCACAAATATCTAAAATCACAAATAACTCCAGGCCTCACCTCAAACCTTTATCTTTATAATTTAATATATTTTATATAATTTTTATAAGTTTGATCATATTTATCTAACCCTAAAAAAACAAGTAAACAATACAGCTGTAGCTTTTACATGAGAGAGATTAGTATATGTCACACTATATGGAGTCTTCACAGCCTCCAGTGTAGCTGCAGCACCTGTTTCACAGACTTCCTCCTCCTGAAGTGCAGGATACAATGGTCACTCTGGGAGAAAATTGGGTGACGGAGTCTGGATGGTAGAGGGATAAAGAGAAGGCATTCCCAAAGAAAGCATGTAGTTTTAATGCACGGAAATGTTTAGCAAAATTTAACTGTTTGTTATAAATTTATGTAGGTATACTTATGGTATATGGTAGTAAATTTATGTATGTGTACTTATGGTATTATTAAATGATAAAGTAGATTAATGACATACAGTATTTATGCATTTGTGACTTAGTATTTTTTTCATTTTCTTTAGATACATGCATCATCTGTGATTTCCCACAGTACACTGCAGATCTTCAAAAATTCCCATGTAATTATTGATGGCCAACCCACAAATAACCAAAACCAAGAATGTGAAACCCACAAAGGTCAAGGGATGACTGTATTTTTATGTTAATTCAAGATGCTTCACAAGTATTCAATAGGAAGGCTGAGACATAGGGCCTTAACAGCCTGTGGCTTCCCAGAATGCAGAAGAGAGTTGAACAGAATCAGGTTAGCCTGGTCTCTATAAGCGGTTATTCTTTGTTGTCGTTCAACCTTCATTCTGAAAGAGGACCAATGACATCCTGAGGGTGATGTCTTGACTTGGTACAAATTGGTTAAAGTGAGGCAGAGCTGTACAAAATCATCTAGATAATTCTACATAGACTTAGACTGTTAGAAATGGAATGGATCACAGAGGTCCCATGTTCTAAGCTGCTCTATCAAGGCTAGGGTTTGAGGCCCAGCTCATCTACCGCCTCACCATTTGTCCTTGGCTAAAGTCATCTAACTTCTCTAAATGTCATTTTCCTTATCTGTAATATGAAGGGATAGGATGACTTTATAAATTCACTCTGCAATATCCATTTCAGGCAAACAAAGCATCCAGCCTCAGCTCATTTTCAAAGTTGGGGAATTTACTATCTCACAAAACATCATGTTCCTTTTTTTGGCTGCATTTTTATCCTGGAATTATACACTGACTTGTCTCAATTCTTTCCAGTTCTTTTTATCCACGGTGATTTCTAAACAAGAGTTTTTTTTTGTTCCTGAGAAAAGCATTTTGTGTGACCATGTATCTAAAATATCCAAAGCTCCATTAACTATCTGAAATTTCAAACATTGTAACATGGTGATTGTATTCGCAAATAATAGTTCCCTACTTTGGTTTTGTCCCTCATTTTTCTTAAAAGTGACCACTAGTTGCTTCGGTTTATAAGGTTCTCTCCCATCCCCATCACCAGCTGTCTTCGAAACAGAAATGTGACATTTTCAGCCAACAGCCTTTATTTTCCCATGATTGCTGAAACTTTCAGATGTTCCTGTGCACAGCAAAACTTAGGATTTGTCTTAGTCTTATTCTCATACTTTGTATTCAGGGTCAATAAACTTTGTAAGTACACAGATGTGACACAGCAGGATTCCTATAGGCTCCAAGCGAATCTACGTGATTTTCTGAGTCCCAGCTGACTAGCCCTTGAGTGTTTTTTTTCTTGAGCAAACGTATTTTTGGCAGTTCTCTTTGCTTTGTTTTTGACATCATTCTGGATTTATGTTTGAGAGACTCAAATTTGTTTCTGATTAGATAAAGGTGACCTTCCCCTTTCTCCAAGCCCTATCCTCCAGAGGAATCATGAATCCTATTCAGCTCAGCTGTTATTGTCATTTATTAACTATTAGGGCACCTTTCACCTTTAAAGACTGGCCTGAAAGAAAAACTTATCCATGAAAAGCAGTATCCATCACAACTGAAAAGTTCTCTGACATTTTAAAATAAGATAAAATATTGGAGGGTTTTGCCATTGGGATATCAATGTCATTTCTTGAGCCGAGGGTCCCCAAAACTAAGGCACATTCTGAATGGAAGTTGACCAAAAAGGATGAGAGTATTGAATGTTTGAGATAGAGACAATGCTGGAGCTAAAGTGGAATTGATCAATAGAATAGAGAAGAATAGAAGGGAAGGAGGGAGTGGAATAATGTGGTTGGAGAGGCAGGCCACAAGAAGGGAAAGAAGAGGAAAAGCAGGATATTGCTGTTTAATCATCCAATCTACAAGCATTCATTGAGTACCAATCATTTGCCAGGTACTGCTAAGCATAGGGTATTCAAAGATACGTGTCCTTACCCTTAAGGACCTTACATCCTACTTGGGAGACAGTAAGTACATATAAAAATCTAGCAATGATGGTGGTGTTAACACGGTGATACCTGTGTTAAGCTGACCGCTAGGACTCTCAGTCACTCTTACTTATTCCCACCTCTTTTTTGAGGGGGGAGGGGGCAGGGAGAAGGTAGAAAGAATGTTAAGTATCTTTTTCTTTTATTGCTTATGATGTCAGTGTGGGAAGGGAGCCAGAAGACCTTTAGGCTTAGGGAGAGCCCCTAATCCCCAGCTCTGGTGTTAGGTAGAAAGACAGAATGTGCTGGCTACTGGGTCACTTCCCAGCCCTAGCTTGCTGTTTTCTTTAAGATGAGTCTTAGGAAGCAGATGTAACTCTGATTGGTCTTGGGCAACAGCTCATGGTCTAAGGCATGCTTGTAAGAAACAGAACTGGGGCTGAAGTTTTGATCGCAGTGGGAACATGAGAGAAAGAAAGGAACACAGACAGGAGAAAAGGTTGTAAACAAAGTACAGCATTTTTTTCAGCAATATTCACTGGTTGGTGATTCATAGGGCCTTGGGGGTAGTGGGGTTTCTGGCTCTGGGCTCAAGCACTGACTGGCTTGGTTGCCCTTACTATATACCTGACTTATCTGGGTCAAATAGAAACTGGAGTTTCTTTGGGGTCTTGCAGGTGGGGTATGGTTACTTGCCCTGGGGCCTTCTTGTCTATTCATGGTGACTTGGTGTGCTAGTGGGTAGCTGACCAGGGATCTTCATGGTCTGCCTCTAGCACACTCAGCACTCGAGCAAACCACCACAACACTAAGGGTGGATCTAAACCAGTTTCACACTGGCTATAGCTCTCGCCACATGGGGGCCTTTAAATATTAGAAGGAAACAAATTACCTCTGTTTTGAAAAGTTGTCTAAACCAATGCCCCCTTCTACTCTCCAGTTGTTGTTTATTTGCCTAGTTATATTGTTGACTATTCAGACTTGATCTTTCACCCACCTAATGTGCTCACTCACTTGGCCTGTAGTTTGCAACCAAAGGCAGCAGGAAATGTTTTTGTTAGTACAAACCCCTCCTAAGGCTATAAGACCATCTAGAATTATAGCTGTCAAGCTCTCTGGGCCTTAACAGGTTTTTATAAATCTCTGTTAGTGCCTTCTATCTGGGCATATCTTGGAATAGGGACAGTATAGAGTCGCTTGGGAGCGGAGAGATGTGGATGTTACTTCCACGGGTACCCTAATAGCTATAAGTATGTTACAAAGATTTGCTATATTTGACTAGCTGGGTTCAGCCACAGCCTACTAGGAGGTTCTGCAGGTTCAGAGTGACTGAACTGCTTGCTCCCCTTTGGTCTTGTTCTCCTGCCCTGCTTATTCTGCTGTAAGCTTTTGTGCTGAGATAAAGGCTGACACTGATTCACTACCACTCTGCTCCTGAGCTAAGAGCCACACAACTATGTTTCTTTCCCCCACTTCAGCATGTAGATAGAGAATGCTTGCAAAAACGGTCCATTTTGCCTCTTGTGATGCATCAGAGGACAGGAGGTCAAACATTTACATCCTTTCTTCCCCAGCTCCTTAGCCACCATAAACCAAGCATGGCTGGGGTGGTAGCTCTTGAGGCTGGGGTCTTTCTTGAAACAGCAGCATCAGCATTTCTTAAATCGGCATTTCTTAAAAGTGGTCCAAGTAGGGGGCAGAGCCAAGATGGTGAAGAAAAGATAAGAACTTGCATGAACTCTCCCAAATTCCCTTCTGAACAACTTTAAATAACTCAAATTGAATTCTGGATCAGCAGAACCTGCAAAAGGATAAGATGAAATAATTTTCCAGCCCAAGAGAACTTAGGTTGGCAGCAAAGGTTTGTCACTCCTGGGTGACAGTGGAGCACAGTCCAGTGCATGCAGCACCCTGGCAAGACAGCAGCAGGCCTTGGGGGCAACTGAATCAGCAACAGTGGCTTCTGGAAATTCTTAGCCCACAGACAGTAAGGAGGTTGGATCACTGGTCAGAAAGAGATTACAGGGGACCCTTTGCTGCTCTTGGCCACAGGATTTTGTTGTATTGCCCATACACAGTTATGGGTCACAGTACTAGGGTGTGGAGGAGCACTTGTACACTAGAGTGTGCAGATGAGGGGAGCAAAAACCCTAGTCACAGTTCTAGGGTGGAAAAGAGTGCTTGTGGTTGCTCATAGATCAGGGCACAGGTCAGGAGAGCAGTGACCACACTTTTCCTTAGATCGTACCATCTTGGAAGAACAGAAAACTTACACATCCCCCAGAACTAGCTCTGAAAATGGCTGCACAAAAAGCCTAAAGTTTGGGACAGTGTCCTCTCTACCATGGGAGCAGAGCCCAACTTTAATATAAAGTTAAAAGTCAAGAAATAATCTGGGAAAATAAGCAAACAACAGCAAAAAGAACCTGATTAGAAAATTACTATGGTGACATGGAAGAGCAAAACACAAATTCAGAAGAAGACAACCAAGTCATAACTGCTACTTCTAAAGCCTCAAAGAAAAATATTAATTATTCTCAGGCCCCAAAAATAATTCCTAGAAGAGCTCAAAAAGGATTTTAAAAATCAGATAGGTAGAAGAAAAATTGGAAAAAGAAATGCAAGCAGTGCAAGAAAATTATGAAAAAAAGATCAACATCTTGGTAAATAGGCACCAAAAATACCTGAAAAAACCCTCAAAAAAGGGAATAGGCCAAATCGTAAAAGAGGCACTAAAGAGAAGACCCCCCCCCCCAAGAAAGCAGAATTGGAAAATGGAAAAAGACATAGAAAAATTAACTGAAGATAAGAGCACCTTTGAAAAACAGAATTTGGCAGATGGAAAAAGATGTACAAAAATTCACTGAATAAAAGAACTCCTTAAACATTAGAATTAGTCAAATGGAAACTAATGACTCCATGAGATACCAAGAAACATTAAAATAAAATCAAAAGAATGAAAAAATAGGGGGAAAAGGTGAACTATCTTATTGGGAAAACAACTGACCTGAAAAATACATTCAGGAGAGATAATTTTAAAATTTTTGGACTACCTGAAAGCCCTGATGAAAAAAAAAAGCCTAGACATCATATTTCAAGAAATCATCAAGGAAAACTTCCCTGATATTCTAGAACCAGAGATTAAAATAGAAATTTAAAGAATCCACTGACCACTTCCTGAAAGAGATATGAAAATGAAAACTTACAGACTCCTATTCATAATCTGTGAAGCTTCTGCTGCCCATGTAAGCAGGAGAACTTTGGCCTATAAACAGGACATACATAAGGCATCCTTCTCTAGCACTCTTCAATGCCTTCACACCCACCACTTTGCTTGCCATTACACCAAGGCAACCCCACATTCTATCTCAAAGTTCCTGGGGGTCCAACCAGCTAACTGGCCATAGGACAAGTTTAATTCTCTTTTTTCTCTTGCCCTCCAATGTTATCTCATCTTTCTTGCCAATTAAGTGGCCTTTCCTTTGTGACTTATGTTTTATGTATGGGGGATGTTAGGTCTTGAGAAGCATTAACTTCATGACTAGTTTCTAATCCCCATCTCTGGTGTAAGGTAGAAAGACAAGGGGTCCTTACCGTTAGATTGAGTCATCTTCCCAGACCTTGCTTTCCTCTTTCTTTAGTATGTCTTGAGAAGTAGATGCAACTGCCAAGAAGCCTCTGTCCAGCATTGTATGGTTTAAGGTGAAAAGCTCCCAAAATTTCTTGGTTCATAGTGCCTTTATTATCTCAGTAATTTTTAATGGTGTCTTTAAGGATAAAAGAAATTTTTAATGAGTATTTTATTAAGTAGTTAGATCCAAACAAATTGAATACTTAGGTCTTAATGAGTCCTAATTTAGTATCTATTTAAAAAATAATGCACATAAATTTAAACAGTAATGATTTCCTTAAATATTTAAATAACCATTATTGTTTTTTTTTAGTAATGGCAGGTGGTTTCTTGTAGGGCACTACCACTCATATTTCCTTTCGAAAAGAAAGTTTGAGAAGTTACTGTATTAGTACAAGGTACAAAAAAATAAACAAAAAACATACTACATTTAAGAACTTCATCAAAAGGGAAAGGAATGGAGTACAATCTAATGTTGAATCCGTGAACTACCTTGAGCGAAGTAGTTTCTACAATATTGTGTATTTCCATGGGGGCAGCTAGATGATACAGTGAATAGAGTGCTGGGTGTCGAGAAGACTCAGCTTCTTCATTTTAAATCTGGTCTCACTTAGTAGCTGTGGGACCCTGGGCAAGTCACTTGACCCTGTTTATCTCAGTTTCCTCATCTGTAAAAGGAGTCAAAGAAGGAAACGGCACACCTCTATTATCTTTGCCAAGAAAACCACAAATAGGGTCACATGACTGAAAACCAACTGAAGAGCAATGATGTTTCCTTCAAAATTAAAATATGCCTTATTGCCTCTATCCCATGGTTTCCTGGGGTACCTGTGAACAGTTTTGGAATCATGGGTCTAAGGCAGGGTTTGGAGGTTTTAAGTTCAGACCCCAGTGGGAGCACGAGAGGACATAAAGGCATAGAGGGATGGGAGCAGGTTATAAGGAAACACAGCAGTTATTGGCAATACTCACAGGGTGGTGAATTATTAGAATTTGGTGGTAGTAGAGTTCTTGGTCCTGGACTTGAGTACTGACTGGCTTGGGTGCCTTTGTTTTATGCCCGGCTTATCTGGGTCAAGCAAAAACCAAGAGGAGACTGATAATGACTCAGAGGACTGCAAGGGGGGCTCAGTTAGTTCTCTAGGGTCTTCCTGCTCTTCAATGGTGACAGTATGCTGATGAGTTGGCATTGCCGGGTGAGGCAAATAAGTTCTTCGGGAAGATCTGCTTCTTGGCTGAGACTTTTTTTCTGCAGCCACTCCCTTAGCTCCTTTCCTTCTGAGAGGGGGATTTCCTCTTAAACCAAGTCATGTTGGAGGTCCCACTTCAGTACCAGGCTAGCTAACCCAGTTGTCTTAGCTTTTGCTTCTTACTTGTTGCCTGGCAGCATCCTTTCCCCCTTTTTGTCAATAAGAGCCTTGTATAATGATGGCCATAAACCCATTCCCGAAGTCCATTTAATTAGCGAATTTCATCTTGTAATTTAGATGTTCCATTTGTTGTCAAAATATTTTTTTCTTGGAACAATCTGGGAAATGCCTTGTCCTTAGGGGCAGCTCTGCAGTAGATTGGTTTTGCTGATTCCAAGCTACTTGTCGAGACTCCTTAGATGTTCCTGCTAAAATCTTTTACCAAACAGATCTCAATACAAGTTAGCATAGCCTCTCAAGTTTTACATCTCCAATAAATATTTCATATTGTGAAAACCAGCTCAAACATAAGAGTTCTGATTTTAACAATAGAGCCATAAGGGGAGAACATCAAAGTAGGAACCTAGAGTTTTCTTGAAGTTTCAGAAAATTTAGGTTTTTACATGCCCCATTAGAATCATTTATATTTGACATACAGGATTGTCTGATCTTATTACTTTCTTGAAATTTCCCATTCTGATTCCAATTCCCTTAGGAGGATCAGATGTTACTGGGGGTCTAATTCTGTATATTAAAACATAAGTAAGAACACTCTTGCAGATAGAGGCTTCCCACCCCTAGATTCAATGTACTTATAAGAGGCTGACTTTACTCCAATTATAATAAAAGACTTGGGAGAATACCCAAATACTTAATTCCAACACATAGTACAAGCAGTTGTTGTTTCCACATTTGTAATAAGCTTGAATTAAATTGACTTTTTTATTGATGTAACACAAAATATTCCATAGGTTTCATCACTCCAAAACAACTGATTGCACTAAATTCTCTTCTGCAAATCAAACTGAACATGTTTCTGATTTAGTTTCACTAATTAATAGGATAACAGCTAGGTACCTCAATCAGTTGTACCAATACCCAATTATTATTATATCATTTTGAAATATTTAACGACCTTATTTTAACTTTGCTTAATCATTCCCATATTATTCAGAAAGAATGAACTATTTCAGGCACTTAATCTTTCACATGAGACTACATAAACATTGGCAGGCTGATGCAGGCTCGAGTACTAATTTACCTAATTGTTTTGGGATATGGAATGACTACACATTCAGATTGAATTCAGATTAAATTCAGATGCAATTCAGATTGAAAACAGTGAGATTTCACATATTTGCATTGTGTTTATATCTTCTACTGACCTCTCACTCTGGTTATAGAAATCTGCTATAAAAATGAAGAGGCAGAGAAATGATTATACCGGCATCAAAATGGTCCTTCTGGCTTAAGCCTAAAGGCACATATATAGCAGGATAAATCCTTAACTCTGTTTGATTTCAGGTGTCACAGTTTAACAACCAACCATGCACTAATAATTCCACCTCATAGCCAGACTCAAGAATAGCCAGGTAGAAACATTTCTGTTGAAAAAAAACACAATAGGCAAACTGAGTCAGGGTAATCCACCTTAGACTAATGTCAAAGTTGTCCTCTCAGCTTTCCTGAGATGTAAACCTCTACCTCTCATAATTCAGGATCACACTCCCTCTTAGTAGCTTCTGGCATTTCTCTTGAATGGTGGATTACTGACTTTAATGATCCATCAGACAACTATACCTGAATTCAAACCTCAAAATAAAATTAGTTACAGTCCCATGAGGTTCTACCTCAAATGGCGAGTTTCACTAATCGCAGCTTAGGGACAGACACAATTATTTTTACCCTCATAGAGTTGCCATAATCAATAAAAATTTACCAGAATTCACACACATAAGAGATTTCACTTAACATCTTCCACTTGTTTTTCTTTCCTTCTGAAGTTTAAATATCTCCTGGTATAAAGACCAATCATTAAAAATCATTTCTGTATTACATTTAAACTTGCAAATTCTCAGCAAGCTAAATTCATTGTTCAGGAACTCCATAACCCAAACAAGCTCTTTTTCCCAGGGCCAATGACGTTGACCACACAGGTGGTTTCCAGGAAACTGGAAAGTTTACAAAGTAAATGGAACTGACATGGACCCCAGAGAAGCAGCTAAGCCTGATACCTCTGCCTCTCCACCCCAAAACATATTCTTCTTTTAGATTAAGGTAAACCACACACTTTCTGAGTGGCAAGTTCCCTATTTTCTGACTTAATTTAGTTTGTTTTTTTCTGATTGATTTTCCCCCATATCGTTCTATGACTACCCACTTGCCAGCATATCTTTTGGGGTTCTCACATAGCATCATGCGTTCCACATCGGTATCTATCAGAAAGGACACAGATTGTCTATTTTTAGGATCCAAGTACATGGTAAGCAGTGTATGAGGCCTCTAGTCACCCCCTATAGCCCTATATTGGAGGCAATCTTGGCTGTCTTCCTAAGGAAGGGGAGTTGGGGGTATCTACCCTTAAAGCTGCTGTGGCTGTGCTGTTTGACACCACCACCACTATTCCCCAAGGTGGAATAGACCAACTGTGCTACACACCTTCATACTCCAAAGAAGACTGCTCTGAAGGGACAGAACCAATCCATACAAGGCTTTCACTTCATCCCTTCCTTTCCACACACAGTAATTCATCACCAATTTTAGGTTTTAACATTAAAACAATAACCCCAAATAACTTAGATGACAATCTTCCAACTTTCAAAAATATTAGCCAAATTGTTGTAGACTTAACTTCCTCTTAATTACAGGCAAAGATGGAAATATCCTGTTCTCTAAATGGCTGTTACAAAGTACCATAAAACAGGGTTAGCAGAATTGATAAAATAACATAATTGGTTTTAAACAATTTTCCTACAATCTTTTAGTTTCTTTCAGTTCATATTTCAATAACATCTAAGTTGCTTGACATAACTGACACAAAAAGTTTACCAATCAGAAACGATACTGTGTATTTGAAACTTGAAACAAACCCACTGCCAATTAACTTCAGTCCTGTTGAATGCATTTCCAAATTACCTCACAGGGAGAAATCAGCATCTCATCACCATTGGCATTGTATACCAGTCACAACTAATAATAACTTAATTAAAGTCACCCAGTTAACAAATTTCAGATCCATGCATTTTCTCAGATTGTCTTAATGCCCAATAATATAATAAATTCCAAGTTATCTTAAGCATCAAATTAGGAGTGACACATTTCACTTAAAATGTGACCAGAATGAATTCAATTACACCTCGATCCATGTTCCAAATGATATTGCACAGAATTTGAGGTTATGATTTTAATACTGACCGTAGCATTATATTTAACACAGATGCTATTTATTCCAATCATTTCACATTACGGGGTCCACTATTTCCAGCCAATCCACTGCCAAAGATTGTAAAAGTAGCAATCTGATATTAGAATTTAATCTACCTCAATTATCACACTTAAGGGCATGTTTTAATTAGTTCAAATCTTGGTTCCACAATCTTGGAAGGATCCCATATCTTATCAATTTACTCATAGCTCTCTATGATACCTCAAAATTAATAGGAATCTCACATAATTTCAGTTGTTTCCTATTTTAACAGACACACCAATTTTAAAAGTTATTTCAAAATTGACCAGTTCTTAAGTTTAGTTTGTAAGCCTCCCTAAATTCTAACTAGATATTCCCATCAAACTCACTTATCTTTTGCTTGTTTCTTCATTCACACAAACCTTTTCTCCTTTTGTGAATCAGGAAAGGGTTAAGTACCAGTTCTATTCCAAAATGTACACTTTATTTTTTCTTTCCTCTCTTTGCCTTGAAACTTTCACTGACACAGCCCCCAAATCCATCTCTCTATAATCACTGAAATGACTTTCTCTTAATAAGTTTGTCATTCTGGGGAAAAAGATCTCCCCCCTTTTTTATCTTTTGTCCTTTTACATCCCAGAACCTGGCCACAGTTCAAGAATGTAGAGGGAGAGAAAGAATATGTGTGTGTATATATGTGCACATATAGAAAGATAGAGACATATAGATATAGATGGATATCTATCTATCTAGATAGATGGATATAGATATAGATATAAAACTTTTAGGGATTTAATTAACAAGACAATGGAAGATATGCCAAAACATGCCTTGTTTCTTTCAAATTCTTACCCTACTCAAATAATCTTGACTTCGCTGAGCATATTTTCTATTTCTATCTTCCGTTCATCCAGGCAGGCTGCTGCAGTCAGCTATGGACAGAGGGAGAGGAGATACTCTTTTGCAGTTACATGCCTTATCACTTTCCTGTCTACATGCTTAACTCTCTTCAACCTGGCTAATCAGCATTTCTATGTTTCTCCTTCTTTATATTGTTGGATAACTACTTATCTATGAGAACAGTGGCTTTCTGCTTGTTTCCTTCTAGGTGGAATTCCTCCTGTAACTTCCTATTCTCAGTCTCTGAATCTAAGAACTTGATAGTGGCTTTTTTTTTCAATGCTGTGAGAAAAGGACCATCTCACATCTGCCACTACCTGTCTCCCTCCCTTTCCCTACCTGATGGAACACATTCCCACCAAGAGGGGACTCTAGTCCTTCCAGCATTTTCAGGGCATCTCCATACTTACACAGTGGTCTTCACGTATCCAACACAAGGCCACCCCCCAACATGGAGGCCATCCAGGGACTCCCCCCTGGCCTGTCCCCTACTCCCTTGGCATTCTTTTGGTATCCTGCCTACTATGCCAATGGTAAGGTCTGGAATCCCCCTGGTTGGGGAACCCTATCCTTCCTCCATAACCGTGGAGTGTTCTTGATGCCAAAAGAAGAGGCCAAGGAACTCCAGATTTTTAAAGGAGTTTAATCAATCATTATAGTTACTTATAAAACAGAGGCAATCTGGGTGGCCTGCCAGACAGTTCAGTGGATCCCCACAAAAGACCCCCCCAAAATCCCCATAGTAATTATAGAAATCAGATGAAGGGAGGAGGATCCATAGGATGCTTCACTGAAGATTGGCAGATATTTGGGGTTTCTGCTTAGTAATTAGCTCATTTCCAAGCTTGGGAGTTAAGCCAATGTTGATGGGTAAATGCTGAAACACAAGATTGTGTACAGGTCGTGAGCTGGTCACAAATTGGTCACTGTGTTATGACTTTCATCTAAGTTATGACTCAGTGTCTAATTTATGATTTTGGATCTAAGTTACAATTTTTAACAGGTTACCATGCCCAGACTTCTACCTTTCACAGAGTTTAAGTTAATGACTTTTCAGTTCTTACTGTTTATTATGGCTTTTCCCCAATTGGGACCCACGCTGGTATAAGTATTCTCTGCCCTTGGAAGTTATAGAAGTGAATCCATAGATTTCTTTGACAGCTAAGTAGTGCCAACTAGAGACAGTGCTGTCACAATACCATAGTTTTAGATCTATTTCTATCTCTTCCCATATTCCCCACTTTTTCCTTTTCACCACATTCCAGCAAAGATATATACAGATTAGCAATGCAAAGTGCCAAAGCAGAGATGGAATATATACTTTGAGAAATAGCAAGAAATCCAGCTCAGCTTTTATGTTTTATAGATTTTAAGAAATAAAAGGACCTTTAATATTGAAAGTTTATAGTATGATTAATCAAAGTAGAAGAGTAACTTTGACCTAAAATCTAACACACCTGGGCTTAAGGTCTTTGGAAGCTTTGAAAAGGAAAACTGATTTGTTAGGAGAGCTAAATCTGCTGGAACATCAAAACAGCTAGAGACAGGAAGAGGACTGAATTCAAGAGGGTCACAATATGAAGTATTCAGAAACCCATTTAAGCATCAGTATAATTACATAAAATTTTCCTTACTGGAGGCAAGGGGAGGAAATGAGCATTTATATAGTGCCTACCTCGTAGTTGTCCTAATAAGTGCTCTACACATATAATCTCATTTGAGATACCTGATATCCACCAATACTTGAAAGCAATTGGACTTCTATGGCAGGTTGTCTCTATCTCAAAGGTCATTAGAGACTTCAACTTCTCTAGTATCCCTGTGATGTTCATGAGAGATTCCATCACCTAATGTTCTAATCTGCCCCAGATACTTATTCACTGTGTGAACCTGGCAAATCACTTAGCTGCTCCTAACCTCAGTTTTCTGTTCTATAAAATGGGAGTAATCACTGCACCTACTTCCCAGGTTGTTGAGGATAAAATGAGATAAATGTAAAGTGCTTTGCAAACCTTAAAGTGCTATGTGAAATGTTAGCTATTATTATGATGATTGTAGACTATTATAATTTTTTATTGTCTTGGCAAGGGGTGACGAGAACCCCAACTACTTGTGATAGTTGAATGAGTAGAGAGAAAGATTGAGAAGGTGATACTGGCAAGACTTGGAAACTAGGGTGAGTTAAGGATAACTGAGCTTTTGAACCGGGGTAACTGCAAGGCTGATGGTGTTCTCAATAGAAGTACAGAAGTCAGGAGGAGTTGTGAGTTTCAGGAGAAATATTATGAGCTCTTTGTGGATATGTTGAATTAGAAATGTCTATGGAACATCCAAATTCTCTTCTGCAAGTACCAGAATATGAATAAGACCATTGGACTGAGGAAGGTACAAGTAGCCTTTCATTGGTCAACACAGGAAGCCAAACTGGAAACAGTATACTCACAAGCAAGTGGGGTCTTGGGGAGGGGGGCCGATGTCTGGGCTCAGAGGCTAAGTTGCCTGCATAGGAATATTGTAGCTCTGATAATGTTCAGCTCTCCACTCTGCTAGATCTGACCCTAGGAGACATTATAGGACCTTAGGGGTATGTCTTTAAAGATGTAGAATTTGTGGCAGGAAGCCCTGATCATTTGGCCTGCATCCTACTAAAGCAAAGGGCAGGCTCTGGCTTATGGGGGGGGGCAGCTGATGGGACATCTGCTGAGCTTTTCCTAGAAAATGGTTACACTATACAGGTGAAAATATCTAACAATAAGCAGTTGGTGGTATCAAAATGGAGCTCAGAAGAGAGATTATGGCTGGATATATCAGTTTCAGATACTTGCCAAATTCCATGGAAATTGATGAGGTCTCCTAGAAAGAGAGGTGAGAGCCCAAAACAGAACCTTGGGATGCCCCACTGAGGCCTTGAGAGGTTATGAGACTTGTCCCAAAGTTTCCTAATTTCCAGGGGTTCTTAACTTGGAGTCTCTGAACTTGTTAGACTACACCAAGCTGCCTTAAAAAATCTGAATCTGTTCTCACCTTAGCTTTGTCTTCTCATTTGTGATTAGCAGAGTCATTGATGCATATTAATATCAAAGCTGCATACTCAGTTCCTTTCCTGGCCTTCTTGGACCTTCAGTTGGATGTTCCAGTGGGTATACAACCTGAAGGGAGGAATGTTGGCTGATAGGAGGTTTTTTGGCTGTGGCACCAAATTTATGAAGAAACAATGTGGGGAGGGAGAGGTTTGTTTTATACAATGTATATTTATATATGCTTAATATATTTATATATGTGTACATATTTATATCTATGCATCAGGATATTTAGAAACATCCACAGATAAACTATGATAGAGTGTTTCTCTTCCTGTTGGACATTTAAATATGACTTAAGTCTCATGGTGATTATTTTTCTTGGTCATATTTTTACTTTGGTTTCTTCTACTATATATAGGAAATGTCTATGGGAAATTTAAATCCTCCAGTCCCTGGAGGACCTGCCTTTTGAATTATCTTTGGTCCCTTAGGGTGGAACATCCAAAGAACAGATGCATGAATTCATTAAAACTGGGGTATAATTTGGATTTTGTATGTTTTTGTAAGCAAGCCTGCCAGTCAGTCTGTTTATTTCCCTGACAGATAGCTTGACTTTTCAGCAGTGAAATCCACTTTCTGAAACCCCACAGGCCTAATTTTCCACAGGGCTATTACCTTCTCTGCATAGTCTGCAGCTTAAAGGAACAGAAATTGGTCTTTAGCCAGGAACCCATAGTACTGTGAGAATTTGGGGAAAATTGACATGCCACTTTTATGTGTCTGCAAAGATGTAAAAGTAGAGCTTTGTGCATTAGTGTTATTTCTAGTATTTTAACTACCTGGATTTCTTTTCAAGTGTGTTTGAGCTTTTCAAGTCTCAGTCTTTGTCTGAGCTCGTATGATGTCAAAATAATCTGTTAAATTAATTAAGTCCAAAAAATAAGTTGGACCAGTTTTTAGTTGTCATGAAGGTGACAACTCATAAACTGATCTTTTTTTTTACTTTTTAACCAGTTGTTCAAATAGGAAACCTTTCTTACAACTTCAATGGAAGTAATTTCTCCTTCTCTGGAATCTTAGAGCACTCATTGTCTTGGCACCTGAAAACTTATCTGGACCCTATGTTTGTGCATCTTTAGTCTTACCATAAAAAAATGGTATACCAGTGGGTGTACAACCTGAAGGGAGGAATGTTGGCTGATAGGAGATTTTTAGGCTGCAGCACCAAACTTATGAAGAAATGATGTGGGGAGGGAGAGATTTGTTCTATACAATGTATTTATATGTGCTTAATATATTTATATGTGTGCACATCTTATATATGTAATATATTTGTATATATATGCCTAAGGCAAGGATTATGTGCATATATATATATACATAAATGGGAATGATAATAATAATAAGCATGACGTAGGGACTTGGAATCAAGAAAACCTGGCTCCTACCTCCAATACTTGCTAGCTGTGTTATTATAAGTCATTTAAAGTCTCAGCCTCAGTTTCCTCACCTATAAAATGGGGATGATGACACCTACACCTCAGAGTTGTTGTGAGGCTTAAATAAAACAATCTGTAAAGATGTTAGAAAACCTTAAGAAGCTATATAAATGTCAGTTTTCACCATCAGAATAATTCTACATGAAGAATTACTGATACTTTATTGTGGTTTAGAGGTAATTGGATTCTTAAAGACTGTACAAGCAAAATATAAGCTCCAGCCAGTTCTGCCATGTTGGAAAGGATTTGAGTATGGTTCTTACAAGAAACTGTTTTGCTGCCTTGAGACCCAGCATAATGAGGTATTGGATCTCATTAGTAAAATGGCTACTTGGAGATGAATGGCTTACAGGCCTTCTCTGCTTATGCAGTGTTGGTTTCAGAATTGTAGAAAAAGAGTAGAGGGCACTAAGAATAACATGCCTACCCACATTGATTTAGCTGTGGGTACTCTAAATGTGGGGTCTTTGTCCAGTAGCCAAAGAGGACACATGCTACTGGAAGGAATGAATCTTTTCCATCTTCAAATTCTCATGGCAAGTGAGAACAAAAGACAAATTGAAGTTGCAGCCAAATCAAAGGATGGCTCATCCTCCACAGAGAGGCAAATAAAGAAGTCAAAAGGACTAGCTTTGTTGTATATGTAAAGGCAATACGAAAATATAATTTTATGGGCCAATTCATTTTGAATTGCAGTGCTTCTGAAAACTTTGCAAAAAGACCACCATGGATGTGGTTTCAATTTATGTATCAACACCTACTGTGGAAGATAAGAAGGTAGAGAAATTCTAGAAAGATCTTGATAAAACTCCCCAAGCTGAATTGACATATTTTTTTAGGTCATGAGAACATAGATTTAGAGCCAGAAGGGACTTTAGAGATAATCTAATCCAAGCCCCTCACTATCTGTTATTCAGTCATTTACAGTAGTATCTCTTTGTGACTGTATTTGGGATTTCCTTGGCAAAGATAATGAAGCTGTTTGCCATTTCTTTCTCCAGATCATTTTACCCATGAGGAAACTGAAGCCAACAGGATTAAGTGATTTGTGTCACACAGCTAGGAAGTATCTGAAGCCAGATTTGAATTCAGGAATATGAGTCTCCCTGACTCCAGGCATGGTACTCTATCCACTGTGCCACCTAGAAGCTCCCCACTTACATTTTATACACAAAGAAATTTGAGACTCAGAGAATTTAAATGAATTGTCCAGTTCCTAGAGACATACAACCACTAAGAATTAGAGGTAAGAGTTGAACCATGTCTTCTTGGCTTAAAATCTAGAACTCTCTCCATTGTACCATGACCTATTTCTGTGCAAAGCTGGATTTTTAAAAATGAAAAAACAAGGTAAAGGAGTAAGGTATATATGCTACCAAAGGCTTGTTGACCATACACAAATCTCACCAGTGTAAGTCATGGGTATATTTTTCAGTAAGAGTGTTGAAGAAAAAAATGGAAATATATAAAAAGATGAAAGGATGAAGGGTAGTGGCATAGACTATCACCATTTCCTAAGAATGTTTA
The DNA here is from genome assembly GCF_011100635.1 of Trichosurus vulpecula. NCBI lineage: Eukaryota > Metazoa > Chordata > Mammalia > Diprotodontia > Phalangeridae > Trichosurus > Trichosurus vulpecula. The sequence continues at coordinate 56,159,561 of NC_050576.1, read as the reverse complement.
ACCAATGTAAGTCAATCACCACAACAAGGAGATCAAAAGAGCCTGAAAACCATTTCAGATAGCACATTATTGTTCTTCTTTCCAGGACAAGAGATACAACATCAGGACCAGGTTATAAAATCTCATGAAGGATTACAGCAGATGATTTCAAAAATCTTGGTGAGAAGCTCACCTAAGTGAGATCATTACAATTGAATGTAAGGAAGAAATTAGAAGTCAGCGTATCAACAAGCATTTATTGCTTTCTATTGTGCCTGACACTGTGCTAAGCATTATTAAACAGATGGAAAATGAAAAAGACCTTTACAGATTTCTATAACAAACTATTTTGTCCAACAATAAAACTGGACCTACCACAGTTGGATTCCTTAGCACAAAAATCAAATGAAATAATATTTGTAGAACATTTAGCACATTGCCTAGCACATAGTAGGTGCTTAATAAACACTTGTCCTCTTCCCTCCCTTTAACATAATAATCCCTAATGTGCATTGTAAAGAACTGAAAATGGAACTAAGGAAAATAAAGATGAGAACATCAACTGAACTAAACAAGTTTACACAGGAGAGGATGACACTGGATGTGATACAGTTTTAAGGGAACTGAGGTATTGATTCTCAAGATATAGAAAGAAAAGCTATCAAATCCTTGAAAAAAAATCATGGTTTTTCCTGTTTTAAAAAGTCAACTGAGTATGTGTCAATTGCTACCTACCCATGTGCATACTTCTTAGCTCTACAAAATTCTAATGAGAATAATCTACCCACATATTCAGAGCATTTCTTGAAAAGGGTGTGAGAAAGGAATAGACAGATTTTGGCAAGTTATGTTTTATAGCAGATCACATTTTTACAATCACACAATTGACTGAAAAGTACTGAGAATACAAAATCTCATGGTCATTGTTTTTCGACTATTAAAAATTGGTGAAAAAAAATCACCCTATTATATATATATATATATAATATTCATATATATAATGTTTTTTATATATATATATATATATATATATGATATGGCCTTCATATAGATGCATAAACATTTATATGTGTGTGTATATGTACATATATATATATATGTATATATATATATATATAAACTATTACAACATTGGTGAGAAAAATAAAAATACTGTGTACTAGATAATATGTTTCATGAATTTAGACACCATGGATTTTAATTCTTTGTTTTTCACAGAGAATCTAACATAGTGACTTGTATAGGGCACATGCTTACTTAATATTTGTTGAATATATGAATACATTAATTAATTCAGCCCCCACTCTCTCCCTTCATTGATGTTTGATGGATTCTTTTGCCTTTTCCATATAATGATAGAATCATAGGGAGGTGTAGGATAGTGGTTCCCAAGAATTTGTAGTCTCAAGGTACCTTTAAACTCTTAAAATTACCAAGGACCTCGAAGAACTTTTATTTATTTTGGTTGTCTGTTGACTTATTAGAAATTGAGACAGATAATTTTTTTTAAAAAATTATTAATTCACTTAAATTAGTAATAAATCCATCATAAGATAGCATAATTTTTTATGAAAAATATATTTTTCAAAACAGTAAGTTAGCGAAAAGAAAGAGAGGAATTATTTCACATATTTTTGCAAATCTTTTATCTCTCTTAAAAGAAAACAGCTGAATTTTCGTATGTTTCTGCATTCAGTCTTATACAATGTATTGTTAGGTTGAAGTATATGAAGAAAATCTTATTTCATGCAGATATGTGACTGAAGAAGAGAATATTTTAATAGGTAAATAACATTTTGATATTTTTTATCCGCTCAGTACTTTATTTTTTTATTTATTTAGTTTTCAGCATTGATTTTCACAAGAGTTTGAATTATAAATTTTCTCCCCATTTCTACCCTCCCCCCCACTCCAAGATGGCATATATTCTGGTTGCCCTGTTCCCCAGTCAGCCCTCCTTTCTGTCACCCCACTCCCCTCCCATCCCCTTTTCCCTTCCTTTTTTGTAGGGCAAGATAAATTTCTACACCCCATTGCCTGTGTATCTTATTTTCTAGTTGCATGCAAAAACTTTTTTTTTTGTTTATGAACATCTGTTTTTAAAATTTTGAGTTCCAAATTCTCTCCTCTCTTCCCTTCCCACCCACCCTCCCTAAGAAGTCAAGCAATTCAACATAGGCTACATGTGTATCATTATGTATAACCCTTCCACAATACTCATGTTGTGAAAGACTATATTTTGCTCCTTCCTAACATATCCCCCTCTATTGAATTTTCTCCCTTGGCCCTGCCCCCTTTCGAAAGTGTTTGTTTTTGATTACCTCCACCCCCATCTGCCCTCCTTTCTATCATCTCCCCTTTTTTATCTTCTTCCTCCTTTTTTTCCTGTGGGGTAAGATACCCAAATGAGTAAGTATGGTATTCTCTCCTCAGGTCAAATTTGATGAGAGCAAGATTCACTCATTCCCCCTCACCTGCCTTCTCTTCTCTTCCTACAGAACTGCTTTTTCTTGCCACTTTTATGTGAGATAATTTACCCCATTCTATTTCTCTCTATCTCCCTCTCTCAATATATTCTTCTCTCATCCCTTAATTTGATTTTATTTCTTTTAGATATCTTCCCTTCATTTTCAACTCACACTGTGCCATCTCTCTCTCTCTCTCTCTCTCTCTCTCTCTCTATATATATATATATATATATATATATATATATATATACACACATACATATAGACATGCATACATACACATATACATATATATACATAAAGAAAGATTTATATATATATATATATACATATATATATATGCATATTCCCTTCAGCTACCCTAATACTGAGGTCATGAATCATACACATCATTTTCCATGTAGGAATGTAAACAAAACAGTTCAACTTTAGTAAGTCCCTTGCAATTTCTTTCTCTTGTTCTTTTTCTTGATTACCTTTTCATGCTTCTCTTGATTCTTGTGTTTGAAAGTCAAATTTTCTATTCAGCTCTGGTCTTTTCACTGAGAAAGCTTGAAAGTCCTCTATTTTCTTGAAAGTCTATATTTTGCCTTGGAGTATGATACTCAGTTTTGCTGGGTAGGTGATTCTTGGTTTTAATACTAGCTCCACTGACATCCAGAATATCATATTCCAATCCCTTCGATCTCTTGATGTAGAAGCTGCTATATCTTGGGTTATTCTGATTATGTTTCCACAATACTCAAATTCTTTCTTTCTAGCTGCTTGCAATATTTTCTCCTTGACCTGGGAGCTCTGGAATTTGCCAACAATATTCCTAGGAGATTTCTTTTTGGGATCTATTTGAGGAGGCAATCGGTGTATTCTTTCAATTTCTATTTTGCCCTGTGGCTCTAGAATATCAGGGCAGTTCTCCTTGATAATTTCTTGAAAGATGATATCTAGGCTCTTTTTTTGATCATGGCTTTCAGGTAGTCCAATAATTTTTAAATTATCTCTCCTGGAACTATTTTCTAGGTCAGTGGTTTTTCCAATGAGATATTTCACATTGTCTTCCATTTCTTCATTCCTTTGGTTCTGTTTTATAATATCTTGATTTCTCATAAAGACACTAGCTTCCACTTGCTCCTGTCTAATTTTTAAAGTAGTAATTTCTTCAGTGGTCTTTTGGACCTCCTTTTCCATTTGGCTAATTCTGCCTTTCAAGGCATTCTTCTCCTCATTGGCTTTTTGGAGCTCTTTTGCCATTTGAGTTAGTCTGTTTTTTAAGGTGTTGTTTTCTTCAGTATATTTTTCAGTATTTTTTGGGTCTCCTTTAGCAAGTCATTGACTTGTTTTTCATGGTTTTCTTGCATCCTTCTCATTTCTCTTCCCAATTTTTCCTCTACTTCTCTAACTTGCTTTTCCAAATCCTTTTTGAGCTCTTCCATGGGCTGAGACTAGTTCATGTTTTTCTGGGAGGCTTTTGCTGTAGGCTCTTTGACTTTGTTGATTTCTTCTGGCTGTATGTTTTGGTCTTCTTTGTCACCAAAGAAAGATTCCAGAGTCTGAGACTGAATCTGGGTGTGTTTTCACTGCCTGGCCATATTCCCAGCTAACTAACTTGACCCTTGAGTTTTTTAGCAGGGTATGACTGCTTGTAGAGTTAAAACCATGTTCCAAGACTGGGGGGATGTGCCAGCTCTGCCACACCAGCACTCCTCCTTCCCCAAGAACCCCCAACCCGGACTGGACTCAGATCTTAAGCAAGCTCTGCACTCCTGCTCTGATCTGCCACTTAATTCCTCCCACCAAGTGGGCCTGGGGCCAGAAGCAACTGCAGCTGTAGTTCTGTAACTGCCCCACCTCCTCTGCCCCCGGGGTGGTGGCCAAACCTGAACTGCTTTTAAAACTCTGTACCCAGAAGCTTTTTCCACTAACCTCCTCTGTTGTCTTTGGTGTTTGGGGGTTGAGAAGTCTGGTAACTGCTGCAGCTCACTGATTCAGGGCGCTAGGGCCTGTTCTGCCCAGCTCCTGGTCTGGTTGTCTGCGCCACTCATGCTGGGTTCTGCTCTGCTCCGCTCCGCTCCCAGCTCCATGCAGGATAGACCTCACCCGTAGACCATCCAGGCTGTCCTGTGCTGGAGCCCTGCTTCCCTCTGCTATTTTGTGGGTTCCGCATTTCTAGAATTGGTTCAGAGCCATTTTATAGGTTTTTGGAGGGGCTCGGCGGGGAGCTCACGCTAGTCCCTGCTTTCCAGCCGACATCTTGGCTCCACCCCCTAGCTCACATTTTGATATTATTATAAAAATAGTTTTGACCTTGTAGATCCCCTGAAAGGGTCTTGAGGACCACCAAGAGTCCCCAGAGCACACCAAATGTTTTTTTATAGAAAAGGAAACTGAGGCCCAGAGAGAAGTTATTTGCCCAAGTCTCATGCAGTGAGTCCTCACAGGACTGGGATTAGAATCCTGGTCTCCTGATACTTAATGCAATTTTCTTTCAAAGATAATACCTGACACATCTCTAGCCCTTTATATTTCTGGCCTATTCGCTAAATGAGCACATGAAAAAGTCTTAGTCTAAAAGGGCCAGGGTCTCCCATCCTGATGAATATCTGGTCACTGGATCCAGATGGCTCTAGAGGAGAAAGTGAGGCTAGTGACCTTGCCCAGCCCTCCCTCCCTCAAATCAAATTCAACTGCAAATCATGTCATCATTTCCCTGATGGCATGGTCCTCTTCGAAAATGAAGGACAAACACAACCTTTCTGTGATCTCATTTTCTTGTCTAATGTAATATTTCTTCTTATTTCACACTTGCTTCTTCAGGGCAGCAACAGAAGGAGAAGTAATTCTCTCATTTCCATTAGAGAGTGTCCATGGTTTATTCCTCTGTACACAAATAATAATTGTAGTTCTTTCTCTCCACCTCTCCATCTTACCACATCTGGGGTATGGCTTATGTTAAAACAATCATCCATTTAGAAGTGGGTATGTTCCTCAGAGCTCCAGTTCATAGACATCTAATATCTCTTTAATGCCTCATTGATATTTCTTTCCTGTTACAGGAATTGAATAGTTACAAAATTTGACCTCAACTGAAGCACAAAAGCCTCAGCAAGAATGGTGGTTCAGGCCAGGCAAGTCTTCTCAGCATTTACTAGGAGAGGGAAAATGTGCCGGATCAGATAAGGTATATTTATTTGTAGTAGAGCACCCTAGAGCATGCCAGAAGTTCTGTTACAGCAAATTTAATATTTTTTCCCTTGACAGATTTGCCAAATATGGTAATAAAATGATGTTTAAGCACACATTCATATACACACAGAATAAAACAGAGGAGGTGAAATTTATAATGGGCAGGTTCAACTTGGGTAATTTTAGATTTCTTTCCACCATAACACATAAAATAAAAGTTTATTAGTTCATGAGAACAATTTAATGGAATGATTTCTTTCACCAACCCATGCTGCTTCGTTTCTATTTTTCCACTGCCTAATCATGATTAGTGAAACTCAGTATCTCAAATTGTCTTCCAGTGAAACTGCTTGTTGAGTCTAGGAATTGAGATTTAGAGTTGGGTCCTTTTAAGTGTCATTGCTCCTGGCTTGAAGTCTCTCCCACCTTTGTCTGTTGTTATCAGTTCACTGGCGTGCCATTTCCAGGCTTCCTGATCTATATCTTGCCACAGGACCCAAATGACTCCAGAGAAGAAAATGAGGCTGGTGACCTCTCACATCCCTCCCTCCCTCAAATCAAATTCAACTGCAAATCATGTCATCATTTCCCTGATGTCATGGTCCTCTTTGAGAACAAAGGATAAACAACAAAAATCACTTCACTAGCTAGCTAGTGGCGCAATGGATAGAGTATGGACTTGAAGCCAGGAAGACTCATCTTCCTGAGTTCAAATCTGGTCTCAGATACTTACTAGCTGTGTGACTCTCTGTTTACCTCAGTTTCCTCATCTGTAAAATGAGCTGGAGAAGAAAATGGCAAACACCCAAGTATCTTTGCCAAGAAAACCCCAAAGGGGGTCATAAAGAGTTGGACCTTATGGAACAAATAATTTCATTAGAGTTGATTTCAATATAACAGTACTTTACTGCTACAAAACTGTTTTCAGGTAATTTTGCCATAATATCACTTAGGTATACAATTAGGGAACTAACAATGAATAGAACAGCTACCAGAAATTTAAATAATAAAAGCAGTAGCATTTCATAACATTGCATCTTAAATAAACATTTTCTATTTTTTTATTTTTTATTTTATTTTATTTTCTAGTGAAGTCAGGAAGGAAACAAGCATGTATTAAGTAATTACTGCGTTCCAGGCACTGTGTTAGGTGCTGGGGATACTAACACAAACCAAAAAGAACAGTCTGCCCTCAAGGAACCTACGTGATAATGGTGGTGGGGAGCTGAAAATGAAGGGGAGCCAACATACTATGTGACATGAAGTTCAGAAGTCAGGAACAGAGACAGAAGAGGAATGAAGGCCAAGCCTAGCCCCTCCACAAAATGAAGGCCCCAGGAAGACCTTGCCAATGGGAGAAGGGGTCAAATTTTATAGAAGGCTCTTCCAGGTTGAGAGAGGATGCAGGAGTGGTTGGATGTTCTGGGACACGGAGGCCCCAGTCTCTGAGGAAGTTCCAGGATGAAGCAATATTATTCTGAAGTCCAGGAGCCAGGAACAAGGCTAGGGGTGCTATTAAATAAACATTTTCAAAAAACATCTGTTAAGTAGCTATTATTTGCCAGGCACTGTGCCGAGGCTACGAGGACAAATAGGAAAATAGTCTCTGCCCTCAAGGAGATTACATTCGAACAGGGTAAGCAACATATACATACATACATACCTATACACACAGACATATATACACTCACATATGTATATAATACAGAATATAGAGACAGTTACAGGGTAATTTAATGTAGAGCCTGTTCCAGAGGGTACATTGCAAAGGGGATGAAGGAGTATAATGGAACCATGGGAGGGATGAAGCTGAGGCAGACAAGTATGGGGGATCCAGAGGGGTGGACAGGGAGGGCAGCAGCATCAGCCCAGGTAGGCATCCTACAATTTATAATTAAGAGAGTGCTGAGTTGATCCACAGGGGAATAAAGTATTAAGTTCTTTGAACTAGCAATGCTAATGTTGATTTTGGAAATGCTATAGTGAGTAAAACCTAGCCCTGCCTGATGGTCAAGACACGAATAAATGGAGTCTTGGGGCCTGGCTGACTATACAGATGTGTGAGGAATGTTTGAGTTGTTCATCCTTGAGCAGGTCAGACCTGCTAAGAGCACAAGTGGCTAAAACTACTTCCTTAACCTCCTTAGCTAATACACTCTTATAGTCATCAAGGAGAATGCCCTGGGAGGTTGCTTCTGTCTTATACAGCAAGTATCCTGGCCAGAAAAGAACTATTTCCTTTCATTACCAGATGACTTTGGATTGAACCCCGACTGTGTAGCGCATGACTCCCCCTTACCTAGGTGGGCGAACAGATGGACTTACTCTATAGGTTGTTTATTCCGTCCATTTCTGATGCTGGCAGTTCTAGGTTCCCAGAGAATAACCAGTCGGCAAATAAGAATTTATTAAGTGCTTGATATGGGCAAGACACTGTGCTAAGTGCTGAGAATAGAAAGAAAAGAAAAAAAAACAGCCTCTGACCTCAAAGAGCTTATATTCTATACCACCATGTGGTTCCCCTCGAAATGCTAGAATCTTAGGGGTCATCCCATTGAAAGGGAACACACTCCTCTTATACAGTACTTGAACTCTTGTGCCCGGTATTATTCCATCTACACAAACACCACAAGAATGGTGTTTATTAGATCTTAAATGTAACCATTTATTTAGCAATACATCAAAATAAATGAATAAATGACAAATACATATGTTAAAGCAAGTGCATGAATAATAAAATGCATCACAATTCATAAAGAATCCTAAGTCATACTCTCTCACCAGTGCATTCATTACTGTGGGGAAGAGTGGACAAACACAGGAACCTGGAAAGGAAAGATGAGGAAAAAAACTTTTGTGTTCAGGAAAACTCACAACTGTGGACTGCCGACTTCAGTGTCCTTAGTACATTAGTCCCAGACAAAAGCTCCAACAAAGCTACTGTTGACTCCTTGCTGCCTCTTTTTTTGGGGGGGGCGGGAAGCAAGGGTAGGGAAGCTATTCAATATTTTTGGCCTCAGTCTACTGTCTTCTACAGCTTTCAATGGCTTAAATTCAAGTCTATTGGGATTTACCTTTCACTTAAAGGAGAATAACTCACCAAATTTCCCCTGAGAAAACAATAGGCTTTATTTAGTTGAATCTATTTGCATAGATGTTAAAAGATTTTTCATTTGTTTACCTTTTACCCCCTTTGGTCTTAAAATAACTATATGCAAATGAGCTGAGGGACCATAATGCCCTCAAAGTTCCTGACTGATCCTCCCTCTCACTTTGTGTCCTGAAAACTGTTTCTTTCTATTTATATTTTTACAGCTTTTAATAAATAAAGTTCTTTCTCTGCCCATTTAACCTACCAAACAGTTCATATACAAACAAGATATCTTTCACATGATGATTTAAGTCTTTATATTTATGGCACAATCATTTTATGTTCAAAACTGGTCAAATCCCTTCTGACAACTCTGCTCATATACATTCTTAGTAATTCTTATTAAACCAAAGTTCTTATTCTTTTCAGGCATCAAGACATTCATCTATGACAGAAGCAGTATACTAAATCATTTGCCAGTTGATATAACTTTTTCTTTCCAAAAAAAAAAGTATTTTGCCCTTTTCAGAATCAAGCTACTCCATATGAAAAAGTCAACACCTCAAAGTTTACACTTTACACCTAGAATAAAGTGATGTTTGGGTATCCCACACTAAGAAATCACTCTCCCAGAACAAGGTCAGCTGTATCTCCACATGAGGGTTTTAGGTTACCCCTGATCAGGAATGACTTCCTCTAATGCTATCAAGTTGAGTTCCTCTTATTATTTCCCCCACCATTCACTGCCAGTAATTAATGCCTCAGAATCAGTTAACATCAATTAGCTTTTATTTACTTTGAAGATAAAGCAAGTACAAACATCCCCCCTCCACACGCACAATGGGAGACACATCGTCTTCTCCACCACCTTGGTCCTCGGGAATTATGGGCTCAAATTTAAATCAGTTTTTCCTAGTATTCACCTGACCAAGTTCATTTCCAAAGATGAATGACTGCTTTTGGCTGCTTCTCAATCTGTGGCTGGGTCAAACAGGTTGTTTTAAGACCTTGCTCCTTATGGTCTATGCTGTCTACAAAACACAACATGTCTCCGTCTCCCAGATTTCTGGTGTCCTGCCATTCTAACCTTTTAAAGCTTAAGAGGTTGTTGCTGCCGCCGATATTCCTCCTACAAGCAGGAAATAATAGCCACAATGAATAGAACCAACAGCAAGGCCATGGATTTACAGATTATACAGTGACAGCCAGGTTGGGAAAGATAAAAGGCCAAGGCCTCTTTTCCCATTCATATATATACTGCATTCTTTGCCTTCTCACTCCATGGCAGTCAGGTGAGAAAGAAACAGACCTGGAGACTTACTCTGGCTGGTTAATATTTTTTGAATGTACGTCAAATCTGGTTTCACAGCTAATAAAAAAGATTTTCTTTACCATGTGACTAGAGGACAGGAACCAGTTACAGAATGATTCCACTGTTCCAAAGTTTATGTAGGAATTGTATAAACCAAGGATTGGCCAATCCCTCTCATCTCCCCACCTCCATCCCCTCCCTGTACTTCTAATTGTTATATTGTTGTCAAATAATCCTGAGATTAAGATTATTTCAGTTGATGCTATACAGGCCCATTTGTCAACTGAATTCTGTCACAAACTCTAAGGCCTTAGTCCAGTTCCATAATTGCTAGAAAAGTCAATATCTCATGGTAAAAATGATCAAGATGTAGGTGTAGGGGTTGGGGGTGGGGATGGAATCAAAATGGGGAAGTAAAGGCATGGATCCCCCTTTCCCAAATTCCCATTTGAACAACATTAAAATAATACATCAAAATGAAATCTGGAGCAGCAGAACCAATAGGGGGAAAGGGTGAAAAACTTCCCAGCTGAGGATTCAATAAGGTAAAAAAAATGTAAATTCCTTCATGGGAAGATGGTACTTGTAATACCTAAGAACTTTATCATTACTAGGGCATTTCATAGACAGAGGGCATGAGTGTGAGTTGATTATGTTGGTATGATCTCCAAAAAAAGTATGTAGGAGAAAGAGGGATGCACTAGGAGATGGGGAAAGGGAGAGGTAGAATGGGATAAATTATCTCACATAAAAGAGGTGCAAAAGAGCTTTAACAGTGGAGGGGAAGATGGGGGTGGTGGTGGCAGGCAGTACTTGAAACTTACTTTCATTTGAATTGACTCAAAGAGGGAACAATATCCACATCCAGTTGGAGATATAAATCTATCTTACCCTACAGGGAAGTAGGAAGGGAGGGAGATTAGAGAAGGAGAGGGTAGATTGGAAGAGGCAGTGGTTGGAAACAAAACACTTTTGAGGATGGACAAAGTAAAAGGAAGAAAAAGAGAAGGATAAATAGGGAGGAGGGAAGCAGGATGGAGGGAAATACACAGTAATAATAACTGTAAATGCGAATGGAATGAACTCACCCATAAAACAGAAGTGAATAGCAGAATGGATTATAAAACAGAATCCAATAATGTGTTGTTTACAAGAAACATATTTGAAGCAGAGAGACAGAGTAAAGATAAGGGGCTGGAGAAGAATCTATTATGTTTCAGCAGAAGTAAAAAAACATAGCAGGGTTGGCAATCATGACCTCAGACAAAGCAAAAATAGATCTAAATAAAAGTTAATGGAGGAAACTACATTTTGCAAAAAGGTATCATAGACAATGAAGTAATATCTATACTAGACATATATGCATCAAATGGTATAGCATCCAAATTCTTAAAGGAAAGTTTAAGTGAGGTACAGAAGGAAATGGACAGTAACTTTCCCCTCTCAGAACTAGATAAATATAGCAAAAAAAAACAAAACAAAACAAAACAAGAAAGAGGTTAAAGAGATTAAACAGAACTTTTAAAATGTTAGACATGATAGACCTCTGGACAAAATTAAATGGGATTAGAAATATACATTATTTCTCAGTGGTACTGATACTTACATAAAAATTGGAGATGTTTTAAGGCTTATAAACCTCACAATCAAATAAAGAAAAGCAGAAATATAAAATGTGTCCTTTTCAGACCAAAACACAATAAAAATTAAATTCGACAAAGGGTCATGGAAACAGATTAATAATTAATTGGGAAAACTGGAAAAGAGTTTGTCAGAAAATAGGTATAGACCAATGTCTTGCACCCTATATACCAAGATAAGGTCAAAATAGGTACATAATTTAAATATAAAGGGAATTACCATAAGCAAATTGCAGGGGGAGAATGAAATAGTTTACCTGTCAAATTTATGGAGAAGGGGAGAATTTATGATCAAAATAGAGAGGAAGAACATGATGGGATATTAAATGCATAATTTTTAACACACTAAAGTAAATAGTAGGAAAGCAGAAAACTAGGAAAAAAGTTACAGCAGGTTTTTCTGATAAAGATATCATTTCTCAAATACACAGGGAGTCAAATTTATAAGAATACAAGTCATTCCTCAGTTGATAAATGGTCAAAGAATATGAACAGGCAGTTTTCAGAAAAAGAAATCACAAGTATACATGGTCATATGGGGGGTACAACCTCACACATATAGGATTGGCTAATATGGCAAAAAAGGAAAGTGATAAATGTTGGTGAGGATTGGGGAAATTAGCACACTAATGTGCTATTGGTGGAGTTGTGAACTGATTCAACTATTCTGGAGAGCAATTTCAAACTATGCCCAAAGGGTAATAAAACTGAGCATACCTTTTGAGCCATCAACAACACTACTAGGTCTATATCCCAAAGAGATAAAATAAAAATGAAAAAAGATCTATTTGTACAAAAAATTATTTATAGCAGCTCTTTTTGTGGTAGCAAAGAATTGGAAATTGAGGGGATACTCATTAATCTGGGAATAGATGAACAACTTGTGGTATATGATTGTGATGGAATACTATCATACTATAAGAAATGATGAACAGGACACTCTCAGAAAAACCTGGAAAGACTTTCATGAACTGATTCAAAGTAAAACAAACAGAACCAGGAGAACATTGTACGTACTAACAGAAATATTTTATGATACTCGACTGTGAATGACTTACTGACTCTCAGAAATACAGTGATCTAAGACAATTCTGAAGGACTCATGATGAAAAATATTATCCACCTCCAGGGAAAGAACTGATTGAATCTGAATGCATATAGAAGCACACTTTTTAAAACTTTGTTTTTCTTGTTTTTCTTTTGAGTTATTTTTTAATCTCTATTTTCTTTTACAACATAACTAATATGAAAATGTGTTTTGTATGACTGCAAAAGTATAACCTATATCAATTTGCTTGCCTTCTTGATGAGAAAGCAGGGGAGGGAGGGAGAGAATTTGGAACTCAAAGCTTTAAAAAATAAATGTTAAAAATTGTTTTTACATGTAATTGGAAAAATATTCAAAGTGAAAAAAGTAAGTACAGCTAGAGCAACATGTAAATCACATTTTTATGTGACCCCATAGCTAACCATAAATGAAGATTATCAATAAAAATCTTGGGGTGTTACATTAATAAGTTAATTCAACAGTACTGGCTCATTGAATATGAGCATATTTTTGAAAGCCAATGTTCTCCAATCATCCACTTGAGGAAAGCCTTGTCTTTGCAGTCTGTTCATTTGCTTTAGGGTAACCATGTTCACTGATGAAAATCTGCATGAAGTTCTAGTCTACAAATTGCTTAAACCAAAATGAGGGAAATGTGGAACAATTATTAGAAATTAGGTGTGTGGAAATTAATGTGTTGCAAATAGCTGACACTAAAACTATAATTTTGTAGTTAACAGGTAGAACTAGAAACATTTCAAGTAAGTCATTTTAATAAATATTTTAAAAATATTCTTCTACCAAATCAATACAAATTGGTTTTTGATTAAGGTTTTCTTGGTCATTTCTCATAGATAATCAAGTTATTTTGGCACATTATGTGTTATTCTCCTTTGCAGTACTTTGAATATAAGAATCAATTCCAGTCCATGAGACTTAACCACTAGCCAGGGTTTTCATAAAATAATTCTAGGGTCTATTGCATGTAGTGTGCCCTACCTAGTTAGCACAATTGTTTTCTGTAATAAAAATTGTGTTTCCCCATAAAAGGGCACCATTTATAGGCATATAACTTACATTTCTGGCATATCAACAGCTTTACTAATTCAAAACAAAGACCAATACCATATTTCACAATTCATGCTGTACTTTGATGAGCCTGAAGGTATGGTTCAGAAATCTCATCTAGCATTAAAAATATATAGTGGAAGTTTGCAAAATATTGTCTGGGATCTATAGTTAAAGAGAATTAGGAACAACTAGTAGTTTATTTTGCTCTTCCAAATCTGTAAATAAATGTATGCATTCACACACAAGTGCTGAGCAAAAGACTTGAGGCTAAGTTGCGTTGACATAATTAAAGGTGTAGGTTTATCCTCAAGTAAAGAGGTTCATAAGAGGAATATATCCTTTTAAGTTGAAAGGCACAAAGCAACTGACTAGTTTTGAAACTTTTTGACTCCCACAGTGAGAACAAGAGCTTCTTTGTCAAAGTGTTTCATTCCAACGATGACATTAGTTTGGAGTAGCAAATGATTGGTACCCCAGGTCCATCCTGCACTTTGTGGCTAAGCACGGTTCCAAGATCATAAAGCAAAACATCAGTGATAAGAAACAGTGGTAGAATATAATAAGTCCTTTAAAGACAGAAACCATTTTCTCCCTCTTTGTATCCCCTGTTCTTTGCACCAAACCTTATATTTAGTGGGCCCTTAAGACTTATTGAATTGATTTATTATCAGAGATTCAGAAGTTAATGATTACATGATACTCTAGAAAGTGTCTTTGGGCTGATGATCCACAGCAATAAAGAATGATTTTTTCCAATCGTTGATGAAGTGCCTCGGCAATGGTGGTTTTTTTTAACTTAAAAATTTTCAGTTAATAAAAATTCCTCCCATGTTGAAAAAGAAAGACAAATTCCTGGTAACAAATGTGTGTGTGTGTGTGTGTGTGTGTGTGTAATCAAACAAAACAAATTCCCACATTGGTCATGTCCAAAAAAAATATGTCTCAATTTGCATCTTGAGTCCACCTCTGTTAGAAAAAGGGTAGCATGTTTCATTGAGTCCTCTCAATTGGGGTTATTCATTGTGTTTATTAGAGTTAATTTTTTTAAGTTCTTGTACAATATTATTGAGATAAACAACTTTGAAAGACATAAGAACTCTATTTTTTTAACAAATGGATAAAAAGTTAAATCTAGAGCTGCAAGAGATTTTAAAGACCTCTAGTCTAAGAGTTCTTTGAATTTTTTTTCCATAATAGATTGCATCTCACAATCTGGTGAAACCTATGGACTCCTTCCCAGAATAATGTTTTTAAGTACACAAAATAAAATATGCAAGATTAAAAAGGCAAACAATTATACTGAATGGCAATGCAATTTTTTTCTCATCCAAGTTCACAGACCTTCTGACATATATCGCAGATTAAGAACCTCTAATCTGGTCCAGCTTTATTGTTTTATAGTTGAAAAAATTGAGTCCCAGTAGGTCAAACAATTTGCCTAAGTCACATAGTAAGCGTCACAAGGAAGATTTGAATCCAGGTTCTCAGAAGCTAGAGCCATTCTTTTTTGTGAGAGAGAAAGAGGCTGATAACCCTGTTTGCCTCTGTTTCTTCCTCTGTAAAATATTCCTTTGGCAAATATCCCCAAGTGCCTTACTTTTCCATTCACAGATGAAAATATCAGCTCCTTAAACCTTAGTTCCTCATTTAGCTAAAATAGTTCTATAACTCAAAGGTGTGGCTGTTGATTCATATAACTAATGGGGAAAATGAGGACCCCAACACTAAACAAAATGTCATTTCTTTCTTTCTTCTGAGTGACTACTCATACACCATTGCTCACCACTCAAAGACATTGACTTCTCTTCCTATATATGTATTTCATAGCTGGAACTGGGATGCCTTGGGTAAAGTCCAAAAGAGGTCAGTTTGCCTATGGAGCCTCCTACATCTCTTAGCTATACCCTTTCCCATGGGGAAGAATAAAATTTATCTTGTTATCTTGTTGTCCTATCTTCTAGGAAAGTGTTTATAAAACTATTTTTTTTTTTTTTTTTTTTTTTTTTAAATTTTTTTTTATTTATTATTTTTTTTTAAATGCAATTTATTTCTTTAACATATTTGGTTTTCAGCATTGATTTTCACAACAGTTTGAATTACAAATTTTCTCCCCATTTCTGCCCTCCCCCCCCACTCCCAGATGGCGTATATTCTGGTTGCCCTGTTCCCCAGTCAGCCCTCCCCTCTATCACCCCCCTCCCCTCTCATCCCCTTTTCCCTTCCTTTCTTGTAGGGCAAGATAAATTTCTACGCCCCATTGCCTGTGTATCTTATTTTTTAGTTGCATACAAAAAGTTTTTTTGTTTTTGAACATCTGATTTTAAAACTTTGAGTTCCAAATTCCCTTCCCTCTTCCCTTCCCACCCACCCTCCCTAAGAAGTTGAGCAATTCAACCTAGGCCACACATGTATTATTATGTATAACCCTTCCACAATACTCATGTTGTGAAAGGCTAACTACATTTTGCTCCTTCCCAACCCATCCCGCTTTATTGAATTTTCTCCCTTGACCCTGTCTCCTTTCCAAAGTGTTTGTTTTGATTACCTCCACCCCCATCTGTCCTCCACTCCATCATCCCCCCACCTTTTATTTTTTTTTTATCTTCCTCCCTCTTCTTTCCTGTGGGGTAAGATACCCAACTGAGTATGTATGGTATTCCCCCTCAGGCCAAATCTGATGAGAGCAAGGTTCACTCATTCCCCCCTCACCTGCCCTCTCCCCTCCTCCCAAAGAACTGCTTCCTCTTGCCACCTTTATGCGAGATAATCCACCCCATTCTATCTCTCCCTATCTCCCTCTCTCAGTATGTTACTCTCTCATCCCTTAATTTCATTTTATTTCTTTTAGATATCTTCCCTTCATCCTCAACTCACCCTGTGTCTGCTCTCTCTCTTTTACATATCTATATATACACATACATACACATACATACATATACACATAGATACATACATACACTTTCACTTATATATATACTTAAACATATATATATATATGCATATATATATATATGCATATTCCCTTCAACTACCCTAATACTGAGGTCTCATGAATCATACTCATCATCTTTCCATGTAGGAATGTAAACAAAACAGTTCAACTTTAGTAAGTCCCTTGCAATTTCCGTTTCTTGATTACCTTTTCATGCTTCTCTTGATTCTTGTGTTTGAAAGTCAAATTTTCTATTCAGTTCTGGTCTTTTCACTGAGAAAGCTTGAAAGTCCTCTATTTTATTGAAAGTCCATATTTTGCCTTGGAACATGATACTCAGTTTTGCTGGGTAGGTGATTCTAGGTTTTAATCCTAGCTCCGTTGACCTCCGGAATATCGCATTCCAAGCCCTTCGATCTCTTAATGTAGAAGCTGCCAGATCTTGGGTTATTCTGATTGGGTTTCCACAATACTCAAATTGTTTCTTTCTGGCTGCTTGCAGTATTTTCTCCTTGATCTGGGAGCTCTGGAATTTGGCAACAATATTCCTAGGAGATTTCTTTTTGGGATCTATTGCAGAGGCGATCGATGGATTCTTTCAATTTCTATTTTGCCCTGTGGCTCTAGAATATCAGGGCAGTTCTCCTTGATAATTTCCTGAAAGATGGTATCTAGGCTCTTTTTTTGATCATGGCTTTCAGGTAGTCCAATAATTTTTAAATTATCTCTCCTGGATCTATTTTCCAGGTCAGTGGTTTTTCCAAGGAGATATTTCACATTGTCTTCCATTTTTTCATTCCTCTGGTTCTGTTTTATAATATCCTGATTTCTCATAAATTCACTAGCTTCCACTTGCTCCAATCTAATTTTTAAAGTAGTATTTTCTTCAGTGGTCTTTTGGACCTCCTTTTCCATTTGGCTAATTCTGCCTTTCAAGGAATTCTTCTCCTCATTAGCTTTTTGGAGCTCTTTTGCCATTTGAGTTAGTCTATTTTTTAAGGTGTTGTTTTCTTCAGTGTATTTTTCAGTATTTTTTTGGGTCTCCTTTAGCCAGTCATTGACTTGTTTTTCATGGTTTTCTCGCATCCTTCTTATTTCTCTTCCCAATTTTTCCTCTACTTCTCTAACTTGCTTTTCCAAATCCTTTTTGAGTTCTTCTATGGTCTGGGGCCAGTTCATGTTTTTCTTGGAGGCTTTGCTTGTAGGCTCTATGACTTTGTTGTCTTCTTTAGGCTGTATGTTTTGGTCTTCTTTGTCACCAAAGAAAGAATCCAAAGTCTGAGACTGAATCTGGGCGCGTTTTCGCGTCCTGGCCATATTCCCAACTAGCTAACTTGACCCTTGAGTTTTTCAGTGGGGTATGACTGCTTGTAGATTACAGAGTTCTATGTTCTACGTTTGGGGGGGAGGTGCCAGCTCTGTCAGAGCCGCACTCCTCCTTCCCCAAGGACCCCCAGTCCAGACTGGGCTCAGATCTTCGGCAGGCTGTGCACCCCTGCTGCGATCCGCCACTTAATTCCTCCCACCAGGTGGGCCTGGAGCCGGAAGTAACAACAGCTGTAGCTGCCCCACCTCCGCTGCCCCGGGGGCTGGAAGCCGAACCGCGAACTCCTTCCACTCCCGCAGCTTTTCCCACTAACCTTCTCCGCAGTCTTTGGTGTTTGTGGGTCGAGGGGTCTGGTAACTGCCGCAGCTCACATATTCAGGGCGCTAAGGCCCCCTCCGCCCGGCTTCCGGTCTGGATCGTCCACGCCGCTCAGGCTGGGCTCTGCTCCACTCCGTTCCCAGCTCCCAGCTCCCAGCTCCCAGCTCCGTGTGGAATAGAGCTCACCCAGAGACCATCCGGGCTGTCCTGGGCTGGAGCCCTGCTTCCCTCTGCTGTTCTGTGGGTTCTGCCGTTCTAGAATTGGTTCAGAGCCATTTTTATAGGTTTTTGGAGGGACTTGGGTACGGAGCTCACTCTAGTCCGTGCTTACCAGCCGCCATCTATATAAAACTATTTTAAGCTAAGATGCTAAAAGGTCACTGTGTGAACCTACTGAGATGTATTTATATCTAAGTGGATGTAGGGAGGGGTAATGCTTAACAAAAAGGAATAGATTGTTGTGGTTGAGTCATTTTGTTCAGGCGTGTCTAACTCTCCATAACTCCATTTGGAGTTTTCTTGGCAAAGATACTAGAGTGGTTTGCCATTTCCTTCTCCAGCCCATTTTACAAATGAGGAAACTGAAACAAACAGGGTTAAGTGACTTAACCAGGGTCACACAGCTAGTAAGTGTTTGAGGCTGGATTTGAACTCATGAAGATTAGTTTTCCTGACTCCAGACCTAGTATTCTATCCACTGCACCACCTAAAGAACTGATTACTAGTGGCTGAATTTCAGACATCAACAACAGGCCAGTGCCAAAGATTTTTTTTGAAGTTAAAGGGGTCCCCTAGCACCCCAAAGACTGTAATATGTAGGTGACTGTCTATCTACTCTCTATCTGCATAAGGCCCGCCTTGACCTGAAAAGTATTGGGAAAGTGTGGGATGGTGAAGCAAAGGTCCTAAATAACTAGAGAAAGCATGGGATACTGGCTCCCTAGCAGAGGGACCCTGAAAAAATATGTGGTAGCAAGAACTTGAGGACAAACAATTTTAAGAAAACATTTTTGTAGGATGTTTATTCTAAGTTTCTGGTCCTTATTTCAAAAGTGAGAAAGGTTCTTGGATTCTCCTGCCTATTCCCCAACATTTAGCAGCTAACATTCTTTAAATGAAGGGCTATATTGTAAAAATTACCCTTGTGTCTTTAAAAGGTAAAAGTAAAATCCAATATGTCATTCACATAGTCTAGTGGGATTTACTGAATGATACCAGATTTATTAGTCAACAAGCATTGATTGTCTGCTATATGTCAAGTACTTAGTGCTGGACGTCCAAAGAAGACCAAAAGATAGTCCCTGGCTTTGAGGATCTTACAGTCTAATGAGGGAAGGAAATACAAAAAAGGAAGCCGAAAAGGAGGGGAAGGGGGAGAAGAAAGATACTCAGCATCAGGGCATGATGGAGTAGTCCAGAAGAGGGCAGCCAGGTGGAAAATTAAGAGATGACTGGCCTAAAAGTGAGCAGAATGGGTCACAGAGGGCCATAGGATTTGTGTGTTTTAAAAATTGCTTTATTAATGCCTTTTGGCATTAATTTGACATTTATTTCTGATTATATGCTTCTTTACCCAGAGAGTCTTCCATGATAACAGATTTTAAAAACAGTTGAGCAAAACCAGCTAACATCACTGTATGACAGCCTTTGCAACACTAAGTGTTTGTGAGTAATTGCTTAATAATGACTACAGTGAAACTGAAAGAAAACAATCCTTCCAGGAATGTTCATTTCTAGACCATTTAAGAAGTGAGCCACATTAACTCTTCAGATATTCTAGTATAAGGACCTTGGAGGGGTAATGCCTGAGCATCCCCAACATGCTACTAGAGAAGTCTGGTGAAATTGGGAATCTGAACTTTGCCAAAAAAATACCCCAAGTAGATTTTGTGCTAGATAGATCAAATGTTGGACTAGCAGTATGAAGGGAGGATTTACTGCCCTTCTCACAGACACACAGTCACTTATATATACATACATAGAGTGGATGTAGTAACAAAACAATGGGCAATCAACCAACCAACCAGAAATCAATCAACAAGCCAGCAGTGATATTTTGAGCAAGTAATGCATGCCTGCCATTGCATTAAATTCTGGGGATAAAAAGAAAGGTAAACACACAAAAACAAGCCATGTTCTCAAAAAGCCCACGTGCTATTGGGGGAGATAATATAAGTGGACACGTACAAATTAGATTTGGAAGATAATTTTAGTGGTTGATAAGGGAATAAGGGGAGTTAGTCTTCTCCTTCCTCCTCTCATCTCCATTATTTTTCCTGTAATTTAATTTCTTTAATTAGAAAAATTCTACCTTTTTACCTCTACATTTATTTATTTACAATTAAGAAAAATGTTTTCTCCATATCACTTTGAAGTGGAGTTATTCATCCAGTTAGGAGATTTTGCATTGTATCAACAATGTTGCTAGCAGCTGTTGTGGCAGTGAAAGACCAATGAGAAGACCAACAACACTAGCACACAGGAGGGCTGCTAGCACAGGTTTTTGGGTCTGCTTTTCTAAGGAAAGCAACTTTAAGGGGTTAATAATCTCACTTTAATTAAACATACATATATTATTCACTTAGTTCAGGGGAAAAAGTTAGCACTGTGAACTTTCAGAGAAAATACAAAAAGGAATTATGAGCAGAGGGAATAACAGAAAACAACAGACAAGTTTCTACCTATCTGACCAAATCACAATATATAGTTACCAGAGAGAGAAGCACCAACATTTGGGTTTTCAAAGCCAGGGGGGTGCTCTCACTCACTGGAAGAGTGTCGTGTGATTTGACCAGATAAGACTCTGGGTAGCCATTGTTAAGGAGCCCCCTAGCTTTGAAAAACCCAGATGTTGTTGCTTGTCTCTCTGGTAACTATGTATGTATAGCTATGGATAGACTGATTTGTGTTATTTGCTCTGTTTATATAATTTCTGCTTGTAATTTCTGTTTATAGTCTCTCTGAAGTTCAGGGTGCTGACTTTTCTCCCTGAACTAAGTGAATGATATATGTATGCTTAATTAAAGTGAGATTGTTAACCCCTTAAAGTTGCTTTCCTTAGAAAAGCAGAT
The DNA here is from genome assembly GCF_011100635.1 of Trichosurus vulpecula. Classification (NCBI taxonomy): domain Eukaryota; kingdom Metazoa; phylum Chordata; class Mammalia; order Diprotodontia; family Phalangeridae; genus Trichosurus; species Trichosurus vulpecula. The sequence goes on along the minus strand of NC_050576.1, from coordinate 56,138,124 downwards.
CAAAGAACCTGTGCTAGCAGCCGTCCTGTGTGCTGGTGTTATTGGCCTTACACAGCCACAGTAGCTGCAAGTAGCATTGTTGTTACATGCATCTAGCAGGAAGTAGAGAGATGCACTCCAGACAGACATGAATACAGAAAGGGAGCCACTCCAAGGACAAAGTAGTTTCAAGAACAGGACCATTGGCAGCAAGAAGAAAACCAGCATTGCCCCCTTAATCCAAGCTATATAGGCAGCCATAGTGTCCACATATGTCTAAGACTGAACCTATAAGCTTCAGAGTAAGAGCTATTATGACCTTATAATGGCATAGAAAACAGTGGAAATAGCACTGATTTGGGAGTCTGAGGACCCAGGTTCAAATCCTAACTTGGTCATATATTATCTGTGTGATTGTGGGCAAATCATTTAACCTCTCTAGGTTTCAGCTCCCACATCAGTAAAATGACAAGATTGAACTAGTTGGCTATTATTGCCCTTTCAGTTCTAACCCTGGGTTCTATGACTGAATCAGTGGCAAAGACTACAATTTCAGCAAGTAAAGTTATTTTTCTGAACATTTGTCTGAAAGTCACATCCTGATGCTAGCATAAACTGAAAGAAGCTAGTTGGATGGTTTCCATTCCTTCCTTTTCCAACTAACATTTTGTGTCATCATTTAATCTGTTTTTGAATAATTTTGAGTCATCAAATCCATAACTGGAGTTAGAAGATTATGGTCTGACTACAAGGCTTATTTCTAAATGACTTTGTTTGCTGGAAACTGACTTGTTATGTGGTCTAAAAGCTGGCAGAAACTTGCCAGGAGGTCATGGAAAAGCCTAATCAACCAAGAAATAGCCCTGGGGAAAGCTGGCTCTCAAATTAATACTAGGATCCATTCTAGGACTTTCTTTGGAGACTTGTTTTGCACTTGAAAGAAGAAACAACAAAATATTCATTTGAAACTTGTAAAAAATAGAACAAACAAGTAACCTCTAGGGTTCTAGGAAAGTTAGACATGTAATCTAAAAAATAACAAAATGAAATACAAGCAGGTAAAGCATAAATTGGTATCAAACAGACAATTTAGCAAAATGCAGTTTGTACTAGCACACAGGAGGGCTGCTAGCACAGGTTCTTTGATCTGCTTTTCTAAGGAAAGCAACTTTAAGGGGTTAACAATCTCACTTTAATTAAGCGTACATATATCATTCACTTAGTTCAGGGGGAAAAGTCAGCACCCTGAACTTCAGAGAGACTACAAACAGAAATTACAAGCAGAAATTATATAAACAGAGCAAATAACACAAATCAGTTCTGTGGTTCTAAGTCTAGCTCGTTCCACTGCAACATACTGCATCTAGTTAATACCCATGTTAGCATGTAAATTATGCAACAATGCTGATCCTCAGAATTTCCTCACCTGTGAAATGAGGGGATCAGACTAGAGGCCCCTGAGGTCCCTCCTAGCTCAAAATCAATGATCCTATAGCATTAAAGTGAGCAGAACCAGAACAATTTTCACAGTGACTATAACAGGATTTTAAAAATGACACTAAAAAGCCAGCTAGACTTAGATTAAAGTCATTTACTCATATTGATTCCAGAGGACATCTGATGAAGCATACATCCTTCCTCCTGGTGACATGGTGGTGGACTTTGGGTGTCCAGATGTTGTTGGAGCAGTCATTGTACCAGTTGGTTTTGCCTAACTCTTTTTCCTTGTGACAAAAATGGGGTGCTTTCCAGGGGTGATTATATTGGGGAAATACCTGTGGTGCAAAAAATAACAATAAAGTACAACAACAAACAATAAGAAGAAGTGGGGGTCTGGAAGAGCAGGAGATTAGTGTTTCTTCATAGATATCCCCATTAGTAAGTTCATGTCCAAGAGCCTACCTTTGGTTTCATATCCCAGCCTGGTTATCTAGATCAGAAGTGTCAAATATGTGGCCCATAACACTCCCAGAATAATACCCGAATCATATTCAAATGTAGTTGGGAAATGTTTAACAATATGGATAAAAATACAACATAGATAATATTAATGTGTGGTTTTCTGAGACAATATATAATAAATAATAAACACTGATCCAGGGAATAAAATTGTCAAGATAATTGCTAAACCTCTTTTTTTTGTCTTCGGAAAGGGTCTGCATAGCCCTCTCATTACTACCAGAAATCACCTTTGCCTCTGTTTTCCTCAAACACATTGCAATTCTATTCTAGGACTCTCAGATCAGGACCTAAGAATTCTGAGGCTATTGAAAATGATTTTCATCTTGCTCAACCCTCCATCACCACAGAATGATTTTCTTTCTTTATTCTCAGGTTCTGAGAATGATAGGTTGGGAGAAAAGCATCATTTGAAACTGGTTGCCAAGATCCCTGGAAGGTCCACTTATCTTTGTCAAGGCTTTTTTCAGCTTAATTGTGAAGTAGCCTTGATGACATTCTTATTATGGATGGATCTATGCATGTGTATCATTCTTTGTGCTAATTAATCATCTAAACTCTCCTTCCTGTTCCTTCTACTTTACCACTTAACTCTAGGATTCTCTAATCCAATTCACCTGTCTTCTCGTTCTGCTTCCCATTTCTTCTTTAGAGATTAAAGAGAAGAAAACATTAGAAGAGTTACATTAATGCTTTTTCTAAGGACTGTGACAATGAAGATGACAGAGTTAACACAGATAATTGGGAACAGACCTTCAAGACTGATGCTAGGAGAAACAAGACAGGAGCTGTCCAAGGCCTTTTTTTCTGTTCAACATTGTCATTATCAATGACTTAGTGGAAGGTTTAGCTCGAATGCTTATCAAATCTGTGGATAATAGGAAACAGATATAATATGGTGCAAAGTATAAAAAGCTACTATTAGAGCCAGGAAGACCTGGGTTAATGTGACATTTCTGATACATACTGCCCTATGGCCCCAACCTCTCAACGCCACCAAGTAACTCTAAGACTACCACAAGCTGTAAAAAAATTGCCAATCTGCATTGATAGCCAGTGAAATCAATGGTCTGGTACAGTCCAGTATGAAACTAGATAGTATAGTCATTGTTGGATGGCAGAATTGGGAAACAAAAAGATTTTGACAGGCTAAAATGAGGGGTGAATCTTATAAGACTGAATTAACTTTTAATAAATCTTTTGAAAATCTCAACTTCATCCATGTGGTTTCTTTCTCTACCGTTAGAGTTTCCAGTTTCTCTTATCCTTACTATATAAACATATATGTGAGTTTCTGTAGCCAAAAAAGAAAAAAAAATAATGGGTGGTCAACCTTCTAGTGATAAGCCTCTCTAAATTTAGTTAGGTTCATCCTTGGAGCACAAACTCATATAAGACTACAGTCTTCCAATTACTTCCAAGTACACTTGGAAGACTTTCCAGTTTGGTAGGACCTTTTATAGTCTGTATTCATCCGACTTAGTCTTTGAAAAATATATAGAGAGAAGCAGCATAGAATAGCATTATACTGCTGTCAAACTCACAGAAATGGATCCCTGTGGGGCAGCACACTGACTTAGAAAATCACAAATTAACATCATATAAGTTGTACTGTATTTTTATTTATTTTGTTAAATATTTCCCAATTATATTTGAATGCAGTCCCAGAATTGCAAGCTACATGGGGCCCTGGGGCTTTCATGTTTGACACTTCTGGGAGCAGTGAGGAAAGGCCTAAGCTTAAGAGTCTAGCACTAGACTCTCAGTCAGACTGTATGAAAACTGATTGAAGGAAATACAGAGATTTAACCTGGTGAAGATAACTCTTAAAGGAGGAAATGATAAATGACTAAAAGATTTTTTTGCCAGTCAACAAGCATTTATTAAGTGCTTACTCTATGGTGGGCCCTGTGTTAATGCTGAGGATACAAAGAAAGATAAACAGTTCTTGTCCTTAAGGGGTTCACATTTTAGCCTGAAAGATAACATGTAAATAGCTAGGTATATATAAAATATACAGGCTGTCATGTGGAAGAATAATTAGACTTGTTTTGTTTGGCCTAAGAGGGCTGAATTAGGAACAGTGAGTGGAGGTTGCCAAACTAAATGTTTACAATGTAAGAAAAAAATTCCTAATAATAAATAATATCTACAAGTGGCATGGCCTGCTTCAGGAGGCAGTGGGTTCGACCTCATTGGAGTTCTTCAAGAAAATGCTGCAGAACTATTTCTTTGGATATACTATAGAAGTGACTGTATAGGTGGATGCTATATGATTTCTAAGAGACTGATTTAGTGAGTAACTGAAATTATCTGGAAGCCACAAGAAGCCATTGGAATGGGACATATGCAGAAGAAGATGAAATTTAACAAGGACAAAAGTAAAATCCTATCCTTGGGTTCACGAAGATCAATTATGAAGATGGGATGGGGAGCTGATGTGAAAGAGAACCAAGAGTTTTAGTAAACTACAAGCTTATTATGAGTCAATGGAGTGACATCGTGACCAAAAAGCCTATCTAATGTGATCTTTGCCCACATAATAGAATTATGGTGTTTGGAATGAGGGAGGTTATTGCCCTGCTCTACTCTAACCTAGTCAGATCATATCTGGATTCCTTAGGTTAGTTTTATGTGCCAGATTTTAAGGCAGGCATTAACAAGTTGGAAGTATTGGAAGAGTGTTGTTGTTGTCCTTCAGACTTGAAGAGGACCAAAATGACATCATGATGTCAGGGTCCAAGTACAGTGCGTCTGACTGTGGCTGATCAGACCAAGATGAGCTCAGGAGGCTCTACCACAAGTTGGGCACAAATTGTCCATTTGAACTATGGTGATAAGATGAAAGGTCAGAGGACATGACACACCAGGACCAGGTGAAAGTACTTAATGGGGATTTTTAGCCTAGGATAGATTCTTTTCTTATTTTGGCGAGAGGGTGGGGTATCGTAGCTGTCTTCTAAATCTTTAAAAGGCTTTTATGTTAAAGGCAGATCAGTCTTGCTGTGCCTGGTCCTGCAGGAGGGAATTAGGAGTGCAGTGGGTAGAAGGATCAGAGAAATAGAAAAAACAAAACAAATTTCCCAACACTTAGAACTACTCTGGAATGAAATAGGATATTCCGATGAGTTCTTTAACTGGATAACCACTGGTTGCCAATACTGTAAAGGATGGGGTTGGAGGTGGCATTTCTTATTCAGGTACAAGCTTATGACCTCTGGGCTTTCTTCCAACTTGGATATTCTGTGATTCTAGTGGCATGTGATCTATATGCTGTGGGAGATTATTTAATACCTGCCTTACCTCAGGATATACTACTGAGTCACAGGAAAAAATCTTTTGTAAAATAGAATGGACAGAACATTGAACTAGAAGTCATGAGATATGGTTTAAGTCCAGGCTTCCATTTTTGCCCCTGAGAAAGATGGTTTGCTGTTCTGAGCTTCAGTTTCTCTATCTGTAAAATGAAGAGGGATGACTAGATGGCCTCAGATGTATGTTTTAGGCCTGAAACCAATGATTCCATGGTTCCAGCACAGCAACCATATCGCTAAACACCCACCTACCTGCCCTTTTATAGATTTGTATTCTTAAAACTACATGACTTGAAGCTTAGCTGACCCTTTGATAAAACATCCTTTAGAAAATTTCTCTTCAGTCCTCCAGATACTTTAAAAGAATGTGAGCACAAAAAGAAGGCTTATGTCTGGAACACTTACTTAGGTATGTAAAGAAAAAGAAAAACAACCTAAAATAAGCAAGGCTATTGAAAAATTTTCCTTGTTCATGACTAAGCTGTGGGTGTCACTTTTTGATAAGCATCACAAGCCCAAATCCCTTTCCTCAGTCTTTGTAAAGAGTTGGATAGTTGAAGAGTTACTAATTCGGCAGAGCTCCAGTTGATTTCCCTGAAATCAGCAGTTTTCTAACACTAAGAATAATACTTTATACTTTTCTAGCACTTTTTTTCTAAGAACTTCAAAGCTCTTTGCAAAGGCAAGCTCATTAATCTTTCCCAAAGGTGAGATAAGCAAGGAAAGGGCATTCCTTCCCCAGGGCTAAGTAAGCCTTGACATAATTTACCTTTGCTTCAGGCACACTATGCTTTGCCTTGTCTTTGGATCCAGCTGGGGTTGCTTGGCCTTTTCAACATAAACTCATAGAATTATTAGAGCAAGAAAGGAATCCAGAAATCATCTAGTTTAGCTCCTTCACTTTACAAAAGAGGAAACAAGCTCAGAGATAGGAAAAAGTTTGGATCAGGGCTATTCACCTAGTAAGTAGCATTTTGGAGGTTGGATCTAGGTTTCCTGACTCAATGCCCCTTCCACTATAACATGCCTCTTACTCTCCTGTGATTTTGTTGAGATTATTTCATGTACAAGTAGTGTGTGCATTAAGCACCAGGCAACGAGTCAGGAAGATCTGAGTTCAAATCCAGGTTCAGACACTTGCTAGCTATATGACCCCAGGCAGGTCACCTAACCCCATGTCTTCATCAATGACAGGGCTGTCCAAAACATGGGCCATGTGCCCCCATGCGGCCTGCCTGTATCCACCACAAGCACAGAAATCGGCACAAATGCTTTAGTTAAAGCATTTATGTCAATTCCCATGCCCGTAGTAAACACAGGCGGACTGCACTTTGGACAGCCCTGATCTATAAGATGACCTGGAGAAGGATATGGCAAACTACCCCACTATCTATACAGTAACAAAACTATGTGAATTGTGATCAGCAATAATTTTGACATGGCTTCATTTTGTGGCATTAATGGACATGTGTGCTTCTACAAATACTTGGCTGATCCAGACCATCTAACCTTGACCAGGAGAAATAAGATCAAACTTCCCAAGCATTAGCTCTTTATCCCTTGAATACTGTATTTCATGCCATGTACACTTGTTTCATTGATCTCTTTTGGTATATCTTGAAATCTAAGATTTTTAAGAATGGTTGTTACTTGTAAGAAAATACGCAAAAAATGAGGCTCTTGAAGAGCACACTTCAATGGTTGTTAGAGATACTGCAGTGGCCTGTTATTGATGTGGGGAAATTGAGAATTTCACACTTTTTTCAAGTCTTCTACTTCACATTGAAGCTCAAGAAATGATAGACTATTACTGTAAAAAACAATCCCTTCTCTTAAAACAAGCAAAGATCTTCATAGGAACTTGATGGTGGAAAGGGTTGCTATTGATCTCTCAACAGTATGGTATAGGCTTTTTCAGGTTGGAAAGACAGTAGGAAGATCCTTGAAAGAATGACTGATAACCATTGCTGTGAAAAAAGTGCTTATCGTTATAAATATTAGTTTACTGAAGAGTGGCAAAAGGTAATCTTTTAATGCATAAAACCGGATTTTTCGTTCAAGGCTATACTAAAAGCATTGTCAAAAGTTAAGACTGTAAGATCTGGACATCTTCATCAGACTCTAAAACAACCATGCCACAAACAAAGAGAGACAGAGACAGAGACAGAGATAGACAGACACAGAGAGACACAGAGAAATAGAGAGGAAGAGAAAGAGATAGAGAGACAGAGACACAGAGAGAGTAACTTCCAGAGGGCCTGGAAGGCTTTTCTCTGTTGAAAAAAATGATACATATATTACATACTGAGAGGCAGAATTTCCTGGAAATTAGAAAAAAATCCCAAGTGGAGATTATACACAGTAACATACCTAGAATCATACCGCACAACAAGAAAGTTAAAAATTTTACCCAAGAGATGGAGATAAACATGTTTCAGTGGCCTGAAACTCATCTGATTTAAGTTGCAATGAAAAGTTTTGGGCTACAATCAAGGCCAGATTTGGTAAAAATAGACTGTTCATCAAAGGTGCATTTAATATCCAATGTGATAGAAGTGTGGTTTCATGGCAAAGAATATGTCAAAATTTTGCAAATTCAATGTCAAATCATGTAAACCATGTGTCATAGCAAAAGGAGGATAATATTAACTCACATTTGTATAGCACTTTGAGGTTTAGAAAGCACTTTGCCCAAAACAAATGGGGGTAGAAGGGTAGGTAGCACAAACACTAGTAACCTAATTTTATAGTAGGAAAAACAGAGGCTTGGAGAAGTTATAATATTCATAGACAGCAAATATCAGGAGCTAGGATTCATGGCAAAGTCTTCTTCCAAATGCAGAACTCTTTCTAAACTCATGCCCTCGTTAGACTGTGGGTTCCTTGAGAGCAAGGTGTGTTTTTGCCTTTCTTTGTATTCCCCAGAACTTTTCACAATGCCTAGTAGGCTTTTACTAAAGGCTTGTTGAAACTCTAAGGTACCACCTCACACCTATGACCAAAAAAAAAAAGAAAAATGATAAATGTTGGAGAAGATGTGGGAAAATTGGAACACTAATGCATTGTTGATAGAGTTCTGAACTGATCCAGCCATTCTGGAGAACAATTTAGAACTATGCCCAAAGGTCTATAAAACAGTGTATACCCTTTGATCCAGCAATACTACTACTATGTCTGTATCACAAAGAAATCATAAAAAAATGGAAAAGGACCCACGTGTATGAAAATATTTATAACAGTTCTTTTTGTGGTGGCAAAGAATTGGAAAATGAGGGGATGCCCATCAATTGTGGAATGACTGAACAAACTGTGGTATATATGAATATAATGGAATACTGTTGTGCTATAAGAAATGATGAGCAGGTATATTTCAGAAAAACCTGGAAAGACTTGAATGAACTGATGCTGAGTGGAGTGAGCAGAACCAGAAGAACATCATACACAGTAACAGCAATATCGTATGATGATCAACTTTGACAGACTAACCTGTTCTCATCAACCCAATGATCTAAGATAAGACAACTCCAAAAGACTCAATATGTTATCCACATCCAGAGAAAGAATGGTAGTCTGAATGCAGTGTGAAGTATACTATTCTCTCTCTCCCTCTCTCTCTCTCTCTACCTCTATCTCTCTCCCTTCCTCCTTCCCTCCCTCCCCACCCCCTTTGTTATTTTTTCCCTCAGGGTTTTCCCCTTTTTCTGATTTTTCTTTTACAACATGACTAATGTGGAAATATGTTTAATATGATTGCACATATATAGCCTATATCACATTGCTTGCTGTCTTGGAGCGGGGGGGAGGGGAGAGGAGAAAAAATGGAAATAAAAATTGTATAAAAGTGAATGTTAAAACTATCTTTATATGTAATTGGAAAAAATAAAATGCTATTAAGTGGAGGTGAGAGGGGGAAAAAGACATGTTGACTGATTTTTTGCTCGATATCACAGCTGCCTCACAGGCTACCTCAAAAGGATTTTGTTAGACTCAAAATAGGTAACATATATATAAAACTCTTTGGGAATTTTAAAGCACCATATGAATATAAGTTATTCATATCAGGTGGAGGAAACCTAATGTTAGGGAAAAAACAAAAACCACAAGGCTTTGGTGAAACAGCAAAACATCTGCTTAAACCAGGTTTTCCAAGTTGTTTGTTTGATTTGGGACAAAATCAAACTTGGAAAGCAATTTTGACAGTGCCCAGGTTCTGGGTGTTGCTTGTATATATGCTTTTTTGCTAGTGATAATAGGAAATCCAGCAGTTCTGGTTAATTTCCTGTTCTTTCTTTCAGAAGAGCTCTGAACCTGCTTTGGGCCTTCAAGACCCCAAAGAATTGTCAACAGTTATTAAAGGAAAGAGAATAAGGGCGAACATTCAGAGCTCCCTTATACTATGGCTGGAACCCATCAGTTTAAAAATAGACAGCAGGTCCAGCAGCCAATCCTTAACCAAGTTAAAGCAAAGGCCTAACTGCCTTACTGTCTGTTTCAGGGGCCTTCTGGTTTCCCCCAGATCTAATAAGGGAGATTGTTTTATCTCTGTTTTTTGTCTTCTTACCCAGACCTTCATTTCCCAATTGAAGTTAATGATAACAATCATGGTGTGACTCTTTTTGCTCAGGGAGATAATGTGGGCCGTAAGATAGATGGCGAAGGCAGAAAACTGGACCCCGTCTCATCTTGGCTATTCCTTATGGATGACATCCCCCTCTTTTTCTCTTTTGTGCCTCAATTTCTCAATTTTTACAGTCATAGAATATTGGAACTTGTTGCTTCAACCCCTCATTTCATGAATGAAGAAACTGGGTCCTGGAGAGTGGTAAGATGGCTCGCCCAAGGCTACTCAGCTAAATGGTAGCTCTGAGACTCATTGATTTGAAAGGAAAAAGAAATATTACGAAATATGATGAAAAGGAATATTATGAAATCATGGAATCCAACCCTCTCACTTTATAGATGAGGAAAGGTCAAGACGCAGGGGTCAGTTGATGTGCAATAACTATGGATTGTGAAGATAATGTAATATAGTAGAAAGCCATCTGGACCTGAAGTCAGGAGAGTTCCAGGTTTAAATTCCACCTGTGTGGGTAAATCGCTTAATAGGGAATAAACATTTGTATATTCATATATCATCTACTATGTGCCAGGCACTGTGCAAAGTGCTTGACAAATATTATTCCATTTGACCCTCACAACAACCCGGAGAAGTAGATGTGGCTAGATTCATCCTTGAACTGTACGCCTATGTCTCAAACTTGTGAGGATTGAATAAAACCACAAATGTCTAGTACTATATAGGAATCAGTTTTCATTGATACTGTTCAGGGTCACACAGTAAGTTGGAAACAGAGAAGGAATTAGAACCCAGGTCATTTGACTCCCAGTCCAATGCCAATGGAATATTCTTTCATCCATATAACATTTCAGAGAATCAGAGAATTTCAATCTTGGACAAGTCTTCAGTGATCGTCTATTCAAATTCATGGAGTCATTTCAGTCACATCTGACTCTTTGTGAGCTAAATGGGGTGAATCAAAGGCTATTTTGTGATAAATGATCATTTGGGCCACTTTTACTCTTGGCTCAAGGTGCTCGTATTTTGGGCAGTGCCAGTAGACCTTCATTATAACCTTGACATTCCAGACTCCTAAGATTGTCTTACAGGTAGGCAGATAGGATAGAACACTGAATCTGGAGTCAGAAAGACATAAATTCAAATACAATCCAAGACATGCACTAGCTGTGTGACCCTAAACAAGTCACTTACCCTTTGCCTCAGTTTCCTTATCTATAGAATGGAGATACCAAACTACTTCTTAGGGTTGTGCTGAGGACAAAAAGATTTGTTAAGTGATTTCAAATGTTAAGCACTCAATAAATGCTGTTATTATTATTATTGTAGTGAGTCAAATACAATAACTAGCCTTCCCCTTCCCTAATCCAATCTCAGTAATGTTTTCAATAACTACAGTGCATAACTACAGTAAATCACAAATGTGTACATTAGTAATTGGGTTCTGATGGAGTTAAATGTATACTTAGCTATCTTACCAGACAAACTGGATTACTAAATAGCCAAACCATTGTCATTTTGTCTGGAGGCAATAGAGTTCAAGTACCAGCTCTGCTGCTCATTAGTTGAATAGCCTTAAGCTAATTATCCTTGCCCAGAGTAGATGGGAGGATCAAAATATGATTGTATAGGTGAAATATACTTGATAAGCACTTCTTTCATCATGAAGTTTAGCTGGTCTCTTAACATTGATTAACTGGGGTGAACCTTGAAAATGCCATGAGGTAATGCCAACTAACACTTACACTAGGCAGACAGAGCAAGGCCTTTTACCCCAATTTTAGTCCTTTGATCAGGGTTGCATTCCCAGCTACCTTCTTCCTCCAAGTTGACAGAGAAGAAAGAGGAGAGTGGCTATAACCGTCTTCAAATACATTGTAATGTTTTTGGGACCATAATGCCCAGAGGTGGCGCAAGATAGCTCTAGCTCTTAGGCTCTAATTTACCTCTATAGACTTACTTCCCATCATATCCCTTCATCTTTCCTTATAAGAGGTAACATGGTAGTGGTTTGAGTACAGGTGTTGTTTTCAGGACTCATAGATTCAAATCCTGCTTCATGTGTTTATCATCTGTGTGAAAATGAGCAAGTCAATTAAATTCCCAAAGACTCAATTTACCCCACTTATAAAATGGGGCTTATATTGTACTGTTATTTACCTCTTAGGATTGATATAATAAAAGCAAACTTTCAAGTGCTACAAAACTGTTAGTGTGATGCCCCATGACTGGAGATGCATGAGTAGGACATGAATGAACTCTTGAGGGAGATGTTGAAGGAAAGATTTTATGTGCAGGCCCCTGAGATCCCTTCTAGCTCAAAATTCTGTAATTCACTACCAATAATAGGGCTCAAATTACAGAATCACAGGATTGGAAATTGTAGCAGGAATTGGGCCGGCATATCTAAAAGGAGTCCATATTCAAACTTACCTAAAATAATGGTCTTCCAGCCAGTACTTAAAGGCCTCTAATGTAATATCAAAGATTAATAGATGTGGGAGCAGAGGACCTGGGTTCTGCTTAACACCTTAGACTACTTTTGGCAAGTCACTTAAATTCTATAGGCCTCAGTTTCCTCATCTCTAAAATGGGGTCTTCTGAGGTCCCTTCCAACAGATCTAGGATCCCATGATATCCAGAGGCAGCTCTTTCCATTTGGGGAACAGCTCCAATTGGTTAGGAAGTTTTTTTTTTTCCTGACATCAAGCCTAATTTTGCTTCTTAGCAACTCCCACCCATCACTCCTGGTTTGGTTCTTGAGGGCATAAATAGGATAGATCTAATTCCTCTTCTCTATGACCTTCAGGTATTTGAACACAGCTACCAGTTCTAGCTCCTGTCTTCTCTTCTCTATCTCTTCTCCAGGTTGACAATACTCAATTACTTTTAACAATCATCATACGATGTAAAGTCATTATCTTTCACCATTTTGGTTGCTGTCTACTGACTGTGGTCCAGTTTTTCAATGATCTTTCTCTGAAACTGAATCCAATATTCCAGGTGTGGGTTATCGATAACAGAGGCACCATCTACCTCCTTCCTTCTGGACACTGTGCCTTTCCCATTGCAGCCCAGAATTGCTTGAGCTTTTTTTGACTGCCAAATTACAGGCTGAAACTGGCATCTTAAGGGGAGTTGTGCATTCTTCAGGTTAGAATTGTGGTAAATACATATAATCATCAACATTAGCATAGATGGTGAAATCTTCATAGAAATTGATCTAAGGGCACAATACAAAACATTTGCTTGGGGAAAAAAATCAATGGTTCTCTAAATGAAGCAGAATATTGATTTTTACACTGGGCTTCTTTTCATGGTTAATTTGGAAGAAACTTTAAAACTGTAAATGTATTTCTATAATCCTCCAGTGTTTTCTAATAGATATAGAAATCATTTTTTTGAAAGAAATGTTACATCACAGAATTAATTCTTTCATTACCAGACCTTCTCAATAACATCATTACACCTCAGTTTCCTCATCTGTAAAATAGGAATATTACTTGTCCTGCCTATGGAAGGCAAGACAATATTTCTCAAAACATTTTCTTTTTTAATAGTATTTTATTTTCCCAATTACTTGTCAAGACAATTTTTAGCATTCATTTTTTTACAAGATTGTGAGTTCCAAATTTTTCTCCCTCCCTCCCTTCCCCTCTTCTGAAAATGGCAGGCAATTTTATATAGGTTGTACATACGCTATCATGCAAAACATGTCTCCATAATAGTCATAGTTGTGAAAGATAAAACTGAAAAAAAAAAACCATGAAAAAATAAAGTGAAAAAAAATGCTTCAATCTGAATTCAGAGTCCTTCAGTTCTTTACCTGGATGCACATAGCATTTTCCTTCCTGAGTACTTTGTACTTGTCTTAGATCATTGCATTGCTGAAAAGAACTGAGTCATTCATAGTTGATCATCACACAATGTTGCTTATGCTGTGTACAATGTTTTCTTAGTTCTGTTCATTTTAGTTTGCATCAGTTCCTGTAAGTCTTTCTAGGTTTTTCTGAAATCTGCCTGCTCATCATTTCTTATTACACAGTAGTATTCCATTAGAACAATATACCATAGCTTGTTCAGCCATTCCCCAGTTGATGGGAATGCTCTCAGTTTCCAATATTTTGCCACCACAAAAAGGGTTGCTATAAGCATTTTTGCACATGTAGGTCTTTTTTACTTTTTTATGATCTCTTTGGAATACAGACCTAGTAGTGGTATTGCTGGATCAAAGCGTACGCACAGTTTGGTTGCCCTTTGGGCATAGTTCCAAATTGCTCTCCAGAAAGGTTGGATCAGTTTGCAACTCCACCAAAAGTACATTAGTGTCCCAATTTTCCCACATCCTATCCAACATTTACCATTTTCTCTTTCTGTTATATTAGCCAATCTGGTAGGTGCCTCAGAGTTGTTTTAATTTGCATTTCTCTAATCAAAAGTGATTTAGAGCATTTTTTTACCTGACTACAGCTTTGATTTCTTCATCTGAAAACTCTTTATATCTTTATATAAATATATATTTATCAAATGGAGAATGGCTTGTATTCTTATCAATTTGACTCAGTTCTCCATATATTTGAAAAATGAGGCCTTTATCAGAGACAGTGTCTGTAAAGGTTGTTTCCCAGCTTTGTGCTTTCCTTCTAATCTTGGTTGCATTGCTTTTGTTTGTACAAAAGCTTTTTATTTTAATATATTTAAAATTACTTATTTTGCATTTCATAATGCCTGTAACTCATTTATCTTCTCCTTTAAGAATTTAGATGCTACACCACTTCATGTATTTATGTTTAGTATTGATATTGCTTCATTGTCTATGGTAATTTTTAGCAAGATGTAGTTTCCTTCCTTATCTCTTTTAATTAGGTCTATTTTTGCTTTTACTTTGTCTGAGATCAGTATTGCTACCCCTGCTTTTTTTCACTTCAGCTAAAGCATAATAGATTCTGCTCCAGCCCCTTACCTTTACTCTTTGTGTCTCTCTCTGCTTTAAGTGTGTTTCTTATAAACAGCATATTATAGGATTCTGTTTTTTTTCAATCTATCTTCTTCCATTTAATAGGAGAGTTAATTCCATTCATATTCACAGTTATGATTACTAACTGTATTTCCCTCCACCTTATTTTTCATCCTGTTTGTCTTCTCTCTCTTTTTACTCTTTCCCTCCTCACCAGTGTTTTGCTTCTGTCTACCACTTCCCCTGATCTGACCTCCCTTCCTACTCCCCTGTCAGGTAAGATAGATTTCTATACTCTACTGATTGTGTATATTCTTCTCTCTTTGAACCAGCAATGATGAGAGTAAAGGTTCAAGAAATACCTATTGCCCATCCTCCCATCTTCCCCTCCACTGTAACAGGTCTTTTGTACCACCTCATGTGAAATAATTTACCCCATTCTACCTCTCCTTCCTTCTGCACCCAGTGTACTCCTTTTTCTTATCATTTAATTAATTTTTTATATCATTCACTCAAATCCACCCCCTGTCTATGTATATTCCTTCTACTGTACTATTAGTGATATAATTTCTAAGAATTACGGGTATCATGTTCTCATGTAGGGATGTATACAATTTATCTCTATTGAATCCCTTATGTTTTCTTGTCCCTTTTGGCCCTTTTACGTTTCTCTTGGCTCTTGATTTGGAGATCAAATTTTTTGTTTAATTCTGGTATTATTCCTATGAAAGCTTGAAATCCTTCTATTTAATTGAATGACCATTTTTTCCCTTGATGTATTATGCTGAATTTCACTGGATAAGTGATTTTTGTTTGTAATCCTAGCTTCTTTGCCTTCCAGAATATCATGTTACATGAATTCTGATCTTTTAATGTGGCAGGTGCTAAGTCCAGTGTAATCCTGATTGTGGTTCCCCAATATTTGAATTGTTTCTGGTAATTTGCAGTAGTTTTTTCCTTGACCTGACAGTTCTGAAATTTGGCTTTAATGGTCCTTGGAGTTTTTTTTTTCTTATTTTGGAATCTCTTTCAGAAGGTGATTGGTAGATTCCTTCAATGCCTGTTTTGCCCTCTGATTCCAGGATATCAGAGCAATTTTCCATGATAATTTCCTTAAAGATCCTGTCCAAGTCCTCCTTTTGATTATAGCTTTCAGGTACTCCGGTGATTCTGATATTGTCTCTCTTGGATCTATTTTCCAGGTCATTTGTTTTTCCCAAGAGGTATTTTACATTTTCTTCTATTTTTTCATTCTTTTGAATTTGTTTGATTGATTCTTGATGTCTTATAGAGTCATTAGCTTCCACTTGCCCCTTCTAACTTTCAAGGAGTTGTTTTCCTCAATCATCTTTTGTACCTTCTTTTCTATTTGACCAATCGTACTCTTTAAGGAGTTGTTTTCTTCAGTGGGTTTTTGTATCTCCTTTTCCATTTGGTCAATACTACTCTTTAAGCAATTGTTTTCTTTTTTCAAGCTCTTGATTCTTTTTTTCATAATTCTCTTGCATCACTCTCATTTCTTTGTTTTCTTCTACCTCTCACATATGATTTTTAAGCTCCTTTTTGAGCTCTTCCGTGAATTCTTTCTGGGCTTGAGACCAATTCCCATTATTTTTTTTGGGGGGGGGAGGATTTTGCCCATAGGTGTTTTGATATTGTTGTCATCTTCTGAGTTTGTGTCTTGATCTTCCCTGTCACCATAATAACTTTCTATGATCAGATGAATTTTTTGCTCAGCTTTTTTGGCCCTTTTCCTTTCTTTTAAATTTGAGCTCTGCACCCAGGTGTTGCAACAATTCGGCTAGCAGCTGCTGTGGGGGTGAAAGACCAACACAAGCCCAACAACAAGAATGCTGCCAGCACAGGTTCTTTAGTTTGCTTTACTAAGGAAAGTAGCATTAGGGGGTTAACAATCTTATTTCAGTCCAACATACAAATATCATTCACTTAGTTCAGAGGAAAAAGCCAGCACCCTGAACTTCAGAGCAAACACAAACATACATTATAAAGAGACCAAATACAATTCTTAGTTTCCAAGAAACCATCAACATCTGGGTGAGCTGGGAGGCTCTTAGAGCAGCTGCCCATAGTCTCATGCCAACACTGCTCCTGGAGTGAGAGCCTCAAGCAAATAGCTCTGTTCTCCCTTTTTATACACTCTTTAGCCATCATCAAATGTCATCTGAGCAACCAGAACTTAGGCTCCTACTATTGGCTCTGGTCTTAGCAACTCCCCTTAGGACCCTGAGGGCTTCGTGCCCACAAAGGCTTAGCACCTAGTAGATAGGGGTTTGGGCCTGGGGCTTTGAACCTAGTAAGGCTCAATCAAAGACACTTAATTAATTTATCATTCTAAAACAGTAAAAAAAAGTCCCAACTTAAATGATATTACATGAGGGTGGAAGGGACACTGTCTCAGGCTTCTTGTGCCAGGAGCTGCAAGCCCTGGCTGTTTACCTGTTGCTGCACTGATGTTGCCCTGAGGCTCATGGGGAACCCTAGTGTTTCATGTTGCAGTGAGAGGGTGCAGTGGGGGTGGATGGCACTTCTGGAGGCCATGGGGGTCTAGCAGCTCACCTGGTATTTATTGGGGTCCTATTGCTGGTTATTGGGTGTGCTGAAGCCAGTGGGGTGTTTCTGTGTTTCTCTGGGTATATACTGAAGTATGTGGTGATCTGGCACTGGTGGCTGCCTGTTTGCCCAGTTCTACACTTCCACAAGTGGTGAGGGTCAGGTCTGGCCACTGCCTATTTGCTTAGACACACATACGGTTGACATCTACCTGTTTGCCCAGGGCTACATTGAAGAACGTGGAGGTCTGTCCGCTGGAAGCTGCCTGTTGCTCTGGGCTATGCTGAAGCATTTGTCAGTTCTCAGACCTGGAGTCTGCCCATTCTCCTGGCTATACTGAGGCACACGGGGGCCTGATGTTGGTGCTTGCCTACTCCACTGAGCTGGGGGCTCAGGATCTACTGATGGTTTGCTGAGATGAGGCTTACTGCTGCCTTGCTGGGATGCTTCCTGTCCTGGACTGCATTTCTCTTTTACCCAAGTGTGACAGACCTTTCTTATCAATCTTCCAAGGTTCTTGGGCTCAAAGATTGTTTTGCCCCATCCAATTCCTGGTTCTGCTATTCCAGAATTTGTTTAAGGGCACTATTTTATGGTTGTTTGAAGGTAAATATGGAAAAGTTATAGAGATTTATTGCTTACTCAGATATCTTGGCTCCCATATAGTTTGGGTCAGAACTTTTCTTTAATATTCACTAATTCACACTAGAATGATCAGGTGTGTCAATTGATAAAAAAATTATAATTTTACCTTGAGATAAGAGTTTCATCCTACTATCTCTATTTTCTTAGACTAATGGATTAAAAAAAATCAGTGTGTCAATTGATGCAGCTTGGTCCTTCAAGTTATTCTTAAGTTCTGATCACTCAAGTATTAATAGTACCAGACTGAAATGTTAATAGACTCAAAGTACTGGGAGATCCAAATCAGTTCAAAGAAATAGATCTCTACAACTCCCTAATGGAATTTGTCCGGACCTTTCCCAAGATACAGTGGAATATCTCTATAATCTTCAATGTTCTCATGCCTTGGGACTGTGTCACAAGTAAGATGGTGTTGTATTGAAGTAGTGAAATACCTTTGCAGAAATCTGTATTCCACTGAATTCTGCTTTTGTGGGTCCCATTATAAGAAAGATCCAGCGAATGACACAGTATACTCTTTTTCCTATTGCTTTTAAGAGATTAGTATTTAGGTTTATATGTCTGTCTCACTATTGTGTTTAGTACAAGTTAGTACCTCATCCTTTGGGTGCCTTAAAATCCCACTGAATATATGTCTGGGTGAAGATCACCTAGAGGCCTTTTAATATATTGTTGAATTTCTTTAATTTCTCGTTTAACAAGTACCCTTTCTTCCCTAACAACTCCTCTGACTGACTCTTCCCTTTTCCAACAAAATATCATTTCTAATCCTAGTAGCATTATTTTCCCTCAAATCATGGAAAGTGTTATTGAATAGAGCCCAAAGCAGTTGGAAATAACCCATTTGACAAACTTCCCTATGTTAAATGCTTTGAAGATTTCTGGTGTCTAAAAGGAACTTAATGGATTAGGATGTACAAGATGAAGCTGCGTGTGAGATTGGAATGTGCACAGATTGAAGTTGTTTCTGGGAAAGGCACTTGGAACAGACTGGATGTTCTGGGTTCTGTCTCTGTCACTTCAGTTAGGAGAAGTACAAAGTCATGGACATATGGATTCTGAGCCTCACTAAACTGTTATTGTTTTATCTAACAATTTGTTGAGAGAGAGAAAGAAAGAAAGAAAGGAAGAAAGAAAGAAAGAAAGGAAGGAAGGAAGGAAGAAAGGAAGAAAGAAAGAAAGAAAGGAAGAAAGAAAGGAAGAAAGAAAGAAAGAAAGGAAGGAAGGAAGGAAGAAAGGAAGAAAGAAAGAAAGGAAGGAAGAAAGAAAGGAAGAAAGAAAGAAAGAAAGAAAGAAAGAAAGAAAGAAAGAAAGAAAGAAAGAAAGAAAGGAAGGAAGGAAGGAAGGAAGGAAGGAAGGAAGGAAGGAAGGAAGGAAGGAAGGAAGAAAAAGAAAGAAAGAAAGAAAGAAACTATGGAATGAAAATGGAACAAAATTGATTATGCATCATGTGAATCCCCCAAAGCAGGAATTGTTATTGTGCTATCATACTCAAAATGTCAAGAAAATAGAAGTATCAAGGGAGAAGAGGGAAAACTACATTAGCTTTACAGAAACCATAGATAAAGAAACCAATATCAAATGTGCACCTGAACAGTACATATCTACATCATAAAAATAATAGAATTGCAAGTTTGTGAAAGCTGGAGAAATCTGACAGAAATACTTTAAAAAACGGAAAATATAGAAATGAACACACTTGGAGATTTTTGAACTGAAAGGTTCATGGTGTTTTCTGAATGAGAACATTATAGAATGCACATATTTCTCAGTAGCAATTTTTTATACAAATAGACCATCACAAAGACAGGTGAGACATTACAAATACATGTGAAAAAGCAGAGTTCTAAATTTATACATAATAATGCAATAAATACATCCTTCATGCAACATAGCATATACAATAAAAATAGGAATAATACAGAAAACAAAAGGTAAAGAAACAGACTTAAAGATGCTAAGTTATACAAAATTGCAGCACTTTAAGGCTTTTAGTTTACATTTGGCTACCTCAAAACAGCTATAATTAGGCTTATCAACTTAAATACTGTGGCTCCCTTTTGCACACACACACACCTTTACACCCAGACATTAAATGCATGCAAAGCAATAGCACATTGTTAAATAAATCTGAAAAAAGTTAGTTATTGCAGCTTGGGCCCTGTGACCAATTACACATAATTAAAATTACTTCTCACATTCGTAGCCACAGTACTCTTCCACCATTTAACATCTCAGCCAAAACAAAAGGGAAATATACAATATATAATTGAAAAGTCTAGAAATTTCTTTCCCAATGGATATTAAAGGTAATGTCATTTATCTAAGACATTATGCTGAGAGGAATATCTTATTTTTAAAAACAAGAACACTGTCTCTACAGGGTTTTCAAAACTTTTTTTAAACCATATAACTGTGCTAATCAAAGCCCTTTTGTAAAATAATGGTGATCTTGTACTTCTTTTTTTAAAAATCACAATAAGCTACAAATATCAAAGAAGCAAGGTTATCTAGAGTAGCCTATATAGGAGCTCTTTGGACTTTCTTCTAAGATCATGCTAAAACAATGGTGCTTTTATGATTTACATTATTGTACTCTCCAGTAGAAAGCATAGGGCACTTTAAAGGATATCATGCACTCTTTCCGTCCATGTGTCTCTTAGCAATAATACCGGATATAACCTCTGGCTTTACTAAATGCATACTTAAACTATTATAAGCAAACATCTCCTGAGACACTGCAAAGTGACTAGAATGTGCAAACTGATACAGTAGCTTTCACCGACTTTTTAAAGGGTACTGCCACAGGAAAAGTCCACTTAAAATGTTGGGTAGGTTTGACAAATTTGGAATTCTGCTGTCCCCGTTGAATTGGACAGTAACAGTTCTTTGGACCTGGCTAGAGCTATAATGCATCTGTATATTAAAGCAATTTTATTTGCCTTCCCAGATAAAAGAGTTTTTTTTCTGCTAATTTGCCCAACTAGGTCACAAAGACCTTATTAACATTTATCTTTGATATAGCAGAAGATTCTAAGAATGCACAGTTGTTCCATTGTCTTACTAGGTTCTGTCCTTGCTCTTTTTCTACAACTCTTTCAATTCTTTTCCAAGTCATGCTTATTACCAACAAGAATCATTGGCACCTCGTCAATGTCTTTTACTTGAAGTATCTGTTCTGGAAGATCTTGTAAATTATTAAATGTTCGCTGTGCTGTGGTGAAGACTAATGTGAAGTCTTGTCCATTTTTCATATACAAATCTCTCCTTGCTATAAATTATTCCATTCCTGCAGTCACCAAGATTTCAAGCATGGATTGTTGAGCATCTACTTCAATTTGCTTTCAATGTGAATCTTCTATCATAGGATCATATTTTTCAACAAGTATTTTTTGGACAAACTGTAGTCAGGGCAGATTTTCCAACATCTCCTGAGCCAAGAACAACCAGCTTTTATTCATGTATAGTGAAAGGTTGTAGTCAACACTTCAGTATTCAGGGTGCCACCACCTCTAGAGCCAGGCTCTCTCTCCCCCATCTCTGGCTCTGCTTTCTGACTGCCAAAGCTACCACCTCCCTTCTCCTCTTCCTCCTCCTCCTCCTCCTCCTCTTCTTCTACTGCTTCTCTGGCTAGTCCCATGCCTAACTCTCAATGGATATATTTTAGAAAGAGACTACAAATAGAAAATGGCATGAACCCAGGGTTGAATAAAAAGAACATGTAGGCTAGATTTCATTAGGGAAATTCTCCAGAGCTTTTTAAAAATTACCTCTATCACAAATGTTTGTCTTTCAACTCTGATGCTATGTGATAGTGAATCACTGAATGAAACAATCTACAAAGAATCAAAATTTTAGGTAATTCAAATGGATGTGGGTAGATACATAGTAGATTTAAGTAGATCATAGCATGTTGTCAATAACTGAAGCAGAAAAGGAAGAAAAAACATTATCAAGTATATGTTTCATGGGAAAAGAATAAGTAGATATGACTGCAGACCAAGACCAAGGATGCAAGATGTCCAGTACAACTGTATAGGCAAAGATCTAGAACACTCCCAGGATATTTAGGTAAATCATCTGTGGAAGATATATGGAAAGGTATGAACAAGGATCAGGGAGGATGAGAAAGTTTAAATGGTTGCAAATGCCAATAGCAGAGGGAACACCAAAATCATGGATGTTACCATGTTTGAAAATTAAGAGACAATGGTCTGACCATGATCAATTTATTAGCTACACTAGCAGTTACCAATAAACTGCATCTATGGCCTTTCAATAACCAAAGACCAGGAAGGATGGCTTACTAACCCTCATAGTTTTGCTAAGTACAAAAGAACAAAGAATAGAGTTGGGTAGATGGGGAAAATGGCGTAATTGGTTACATCAAGGACAGCAAGCTAGCACCCACATGGGGCTAGTAATCACTCCTCTCTGTCATTAAGGAATGCTCGATTGATTCATGGGACCCATCTATACATGTAATCTTTGCTAGGGGATGTAAACTACCAGACTTTCTGTCTCCTTGAAAGAGAATAAAAACTCCCCTAAATTAAACAGACAGACAAGGATAGACTACATAGCTTTGGGGGATGATAAGTTAACTTGTTGGGCTTAACAAACATATCCAGGAAGTATCCCAGGGGATAATAGTATGAGAGATAACAACTTTCCTTTTAAGCTAACTCAGAGGGAAATCCAAATTCCTAAGCACAAAAACATGGAAAGGTGTGGCTTTAGGCAAATGAAGACTCAACTATAAAAATCACTACAGCACAAAATATATTACATTGTAGAATCGATGCAGAAGAAATCAATATTCTCATAGAAATAAGAAGTTATATTATTTTTTTCTTTTCACTATTGGTATGATAAATATTGCATATAACAAATATTTGTTGAATTAAACTAAATGGAGCTAGTTACTTAATGTATTAGAATCCTCAATTTTCAATAAAAATAATTTGAGGTTTTTCCCTTTAAAGTTATTTTTAACTGTTATATTAAAAAAGGATGAGTAGCTTCATTTGGCCATTTATCCACCATTTTGTGAAATAAAGTCTCAACTTCATGAAAGTCACCCGATTTTGGAAAAGCCACTCCCCCTCCCAACTGTCATTCAGCTTAAGGAATGTCACTAGACTACCCTTATCCCTCTTACCTCAGTGTCTCCCAATCCCCTCGGCCAATAATTCAAGAAAATGAATACACAATAGCCATGTCCAAAATATATATCTCTTTCTGCACCCATCTTGTCACCCTTTTGCCTTGCATCACCCTTTTTTCAGGAGGTGGGTAATGTGGTCCTTCATGGGTCTTCTGGAGACATGGTTGGTCATGTCATTGATGAGAACTTATACTCTCCAGGATTCCCTGAAACCAATCCCCTTTGTCATTTTTACAGCACAATAATATTTTTTTTTAAATTTCTTTATTTATTTTTAGTTTACGACACACGGTTCTACATAGTTTTGAGTTCCAGTTTTTCTCCCCTCCCTTCCCCCTCCCTCCCCAAGACGGCATGAAGTCCCATATAACTGTCATGTATTACTTCGCATTGAATTAATTTATGCTCTAGTCAGGTCGTGGAGAAGAATTTTGACCAATGGAATGAATCCTGAGAAAGAAGAAACAGAAACAAAAAAAAAAAACCCAAAAACAAAAACAAAAGAGAAGCAGAAAAGGCGAGCATGTAGTGTGCCTCAGTCTGTATTCAAACTTCGCAGTTCTTTCTCTGAATGAAGATAGCATTCTCCATCGTGAGTCCCCTGGAGTTGTCCTTGCCCTTTAGGTTGCTGAGAAAAGCGCGGTATGTCAGGGTTGGTCCTCACGGAATCCACATATCTGTGGCTGTGCACAACGTTCTCCTGGCTCTGCTCCGCTCACTCAGCATTATGTCGTGTAGGTTTTTCCAGGTTGTTATGTAGTCTGCATCATCCCCATTTCTTATGGCACAATAGTATTCCATCACCTTCATATACCACAGCTTGTTCAGCCATTCCCCAATTGATGGGCATCCCTTTGCTTTCCAATTCTTGGCTACCACAAAGAGAGCTGCTATAAATATTCTTGTACATATGGGTCCTTTTCCCGCTTGCGTGATTTCTTTGGGATACAACCCTAGAAGTGGTATTACTGGGTCAAAGGGTATGAACATTTGTATAGCCCTTTGGGCATAGTTCCACACCGCCCTCCAAAATGGCTGGATCAGCTCACAACTCCACCAGCAATGCAACAATGTTCCAATTTCCCCACATCCTTTCCAGCATTTATCATTCTCCTGATTTGTTATTTTAGCCAATCTGACAGGAGAGATGTGGTATCTAAGAGTTGTTTTGATTTGCATTTCTCTAATCAGCAGCGATCCAGAGCATTTTTCCATATGCCTGTAGACAGCTTTAATTTCTTCCTCTGAAAACTGCCTGTTCATATCCTTTGACCATTTCTCAATTGGGGAATGGCTTGTATTCCTATATATTTGGCTTAGCTCCCTGTATATTTTAGAGATGAGGCCTTTATCAGAGATACTAGTTGCAAAGATTTTCTCCCAATTTTCTGCTTCCCTCCTAATTCTTGTTGCATTGGCTTTTTTTGTACAAAAACACAGCACAATAATATTGCATTCCATTCTTAAACCTAAATTTGTTCAACAATTCCTCAATTGTCTTGAGAGTCAATCTAAGACATCCTTTAGATTCTAGTTTTTTTTTCCTTTTCCCCTTTAAGTTCCTCCTTAAGGAATAAGAAATTTGTTATACTTGCAGCTACTTCCTCCCCAGTATTATCTCCCCTCTCAACTCCTTTCCCTGCCCTATCCCTGTTTTTTCCTTTATTGAGTTACATGTATTTTTACATCAAATTGACTCTGTGTGTGTGTATGTGTGTGTGTGTGCATTCAACCCTCCTGTGTTCATTCAGGTAAAAGTGAGGCTGATCTAATGTCTACTCATTCCCCCCATCATACTTTCCCTTTGTGTTCGCCAGTCAATAAGTATTCATTAAATACCTACTATGTGCTAAGCCCTCTGTTAAGTACTGGTGATATGTGACATGAGGAAAGCGAGTACCTTCCCTCAAATAGTAAACATCCTAATTGGCAAAGATAACATAAAAGGAAGCTGAAAAGGAAGAGGGGGGCAGTAGAGAGGTCTGGAGCATCAGCAGCAGAGCTGGGGCAGGGATGAAGAATGGCTGTCTTGTGCCTTTCCTCAAAATGGAGGCTCTAGGAAAGATTACCAATAAAAGAAAGGGGTTGCAGAGTTGGAGGGATGGCCCAGGGTAAGAAGACCACAAGGAGAGAGGAAAGTTCCAGTGTGGGAAGGCAGCTGTTTGGGTACCTAACATATAGAAGCAAATGAATTTTTTAACCTAGTGTTCAGTAAACACAAAGACCCCAGTTCCTAGGATATGGAATTATTTGATTAAAAACAACTGCCCAGACACCCCACACCTTATACCAAATAAGCTCCAAATAGATACATGAACCAGATGTAAAAGGTCACATCATAAACAAATTAGGGAAATGGAATAAAATTACCTGTGAGGTAGATGGTGAGAAAATAACTTGTTAGTGGGCCATGGGAAAACAGCACATTGCTGCATTATTGATGGAGTACACTATATACAACTCCTTTCAATTTCTTATATAAATTTCCTTTTCTAGATTTCTCTGGACTCTTATGTCTATATTTCACAGTGCCAATTCAGCTCTGGCTTTCTTATCAGAATTGCTTGAAAATCCTTTATTCCACTAAAGGTCTATTTTCTCCCCTTCACTTGGTGGAACTTATGTGCCTTACATCTTCCTAACAAAATAGCACCTTTGCTCTTATATATTCTTTGGTCTATTCTAATCTCTATAATTTCCCTGACTTCTATTTACTGTTTTGCTTCCAAAAATGTGTTTCCTCACCATTCCCTGTTCATGATGATTGTCTATATAACTAATGTTTGCTGAAAGAGAGCTAATTTGGTGATATTAAGCTATTACTCTCCTCTCGATAGTAATTGGGGAAAGTGGCATATATCCTGAGGCTCAACTCCAAGTGTTATAGCCTTAAGTTTGCAGTTATTTGATGTATGGTGAATGGATACAATTCTAGACTAAAATCCCTCTTGGAAAGAGGTAAGGGGAAAGAAGCAAATGCCTTGTTTGAGCCCTCCTCCTGCTCCTTCTTCAAGATAGATATTTTAGTATCCCTTGGAGAGAGGGGGCCAGACTGCAGATCAAATATCTATCAATGCCCTGTGCTAGGCAGTCATTTCTTTGTTTTAATTTTTAGACAGTGACCACAAAACTATCTTACATTTATAAAAATAAGGACATGGATTTGATTATTGCTATGCTGCCTTCTAATTCTAAAATTCTGTGAGTCCACACTCTTTCTAGCAAAAGGTGCCCTTGACGAACAGAAATGGGACAAAAAATGGGTGTGTCTAAGAACATTCAGTGTTTATATTCTGTATTCTGGCTTTCATGAAATACTTCTCAAATGAAATAATGTGTGTCAAGTGTTATATAAAAGTCAGAAACCATCATCATCACTATCATCATCATCATCATCATCATCATCATCATCATCATTATCTGTATTATATTTAACACATTTCAGTGGGGTAGGAAGCTTCTTACATCTATCCCTTGTATTTTCCATATTGTCCATCATGTGTACATAGTGGAAACTCAATCAATATTTGTTAAATTAATAGAGCACACATTTGAGAAGCAGTAGAGAAGCTTAGTTTAAATACCAGTTCATGTATTTGTTTTATTATGTATTTGAAATTGGGGGAAGCTGCTTCACATTTCTAGATACATATGTTTCTTTTCCTTACTCCATAAAATGAAGGGTCTGAACTGTGTTTTCCAGCTTAATATTTAGTGCATACTTATTGAATATCATTCCTTCAAGTTTCTGAGATTTGTATTTCTCCTCCTGGTTATTAATAGAGTTACCTGAATTTATTTAAATGAATAAAAAGTCAAGGATGCACCTAAGTAAATCTCTCTCTCTCTCTCTCTCTCTCTCTCTCTCTCTCTCTCTCTCTCTCTCTCTCTGGCTGGAAATGGAGAGCTTTAGCTAAATAATTATGTTTAGTGAAGAATAACAATATTAAGCATACTAGTTGGGAGTTCAAGGCATTTGGATGAAGAGGAACACTATCTACTCCCTCTCTCTGACCCTCACTCCTGTATGGGCAGAGCAAATCTTTATCAGTTCCTCCCCTCTGGCATCTCTATGGCTGTGACTTTTGCTTAGTCACCACATTCTAATCCTCCACTATGAGGGAGAAAACAATGAGACTCTAAAGAGACCTTCAGAGAAGGGCAAATGCATCTGAGGTCCCCAAGGCAGTTGTCTCCCAAGGAAAGGATCTCCTGTGCATTACTTGCCAAACCTTTTGCCCTAACACCGTTATTTAGCTTAATTGTGCTCAGAATTGTAATAATATCTGAATTTGAATGGCATTTTTCTTTTTTCCTGATATTTTAGGGAGATTTATAATTCAGTTTATAAGGAGTAATGTCTCTGCTTCATATTGAGCCAGTAGCCAGAGGATACATCCACTGATTGAGAAAGAGAATTTCCTTTTCTTTTTACATGTTTTCCAGAGCAACTATAGTCCTTCAATCCACTACTTCTTATGACACTATGCACACATACACACACACACACACACGCACAAACACACACACCAATATCTTAGATAAACAAGTTTCTTTTAGTAAACACTTAGACAATACAGCAAACAAAAACATTTAAATAGGAGATGGTGGGGTGTAGGGTGTAGGCCTTTCATCTTTTTGGTCTTCAGTAGACAAGGAGTCTATATCCTCTTGTCATTCACTTAAAATCACAATTTGGGGAAACCCTATATTCTTAAAAATCCTTTCAATGCATTACTGACTTCTGAGCAGCCTTTTTTAAATCACTGTCTACTTTCTTGAGCAACTAACACTAATTATAGAATTACTACCATGTGAGGGTCTGTAAAATTGTTTTTTTTAAATTTATTTAGTTAACATATTTAGTTTTCAGCATTGATTTTCACAGGAGTTTGAATTACAAATTTTCTCCCTATTTCTACCCTCCCCCTCTCCAAGATAACGTATATTCTGGTTGCCCTGTTCCCCATTCAGCCTTCCCTTCTGTCACCCCACTCCCCTCCCATCTCCTTTTCCCTTCCTTTCTTGTAGAGCAAGATAAATTTCTACACCCCATTGCCTGTGTATCTTATTTTCTAGTTTCATGCAAAAAACTTTTTTTTTGTTTCTGAATATCTGTTTTTAAAACTATGAGTTCCAAATTCTCTCCCCTCTTCCCTTCCCACCCACCTTCCCTAAGAAGTCAAGCAATTCATCATAGGCCACATGTGTATCATTATGTATAACCCTTCCACAATACTCATGTTGTGAAAGACTAACTATATTTTGCTCCTTCCCAACCCATCCCCCTTTATTGAATTTTCTCCCTTGACCCTGTCCCCTTTCCAAAGTGTTTGTTTTTGATTACCTCCACCCCCATCTGCCCTCCCCTCCATCATCCCACCCATTTTTTTATCTTCTTCCCTCTTCTGTCCTGTGGGGTAAGATACCCAATTGAGTACATATGGTATTCCCTCCTCAGGCCAAATTTGATGAGAGCAAGATTCACTCATTCCCCCCCTCACCTGCCCTCTCCTCTCCTCCCACAGAACTGCTTCCTCTTGCCACCTTTATGCGAGATAATCCACCCCATTCTATCTCTCCCTATCTCCCTCTCTCAATATATTCCTCCCTCATCCCTTAAGTTGATTTTATTTCTTTTAGATATCTTCCCTTCATCTTCAACTCACCCTGTGTCCACACTCTCTCTCTCTCTCTCTCTCTCTCTCTCTCTCTCTCTCTCTCTCTATATATATATATATATATATATATATATATACACACACATACATATATACATACATGCACATTCACTTATATATATATATATATATATATGTATATATATATATATGCATATTCCTTTCAGCTACTATGATATTGAGGTCTCATGAATCATACACATCAACTTTCCGTATAGGAATGTAAACAAAACAGTTCAACTTTAGTAAGTCCCTTGCAATTTCTCTTTCTTGTTTACCTTTTCATGCTTCTCTTGATTCTTGTGTTTGAAAGTCAAATTTTCTATTCAGCTCTGGTCTTTTCACTGAGAAAGCTTGAAAGTCCTCTATTTTATTGAAAATCCATATTTTGCCTTGGAGCATGATACTCAGTTTTGCTGGGTAGGTGATTCTAGGTTTTAATCCTAGCTCCATTGACCTCCGGAATATCATATTCCAAGGCCTTCGATCTCTTGATGTAGAAGCTGCCAGATCTTGGATTATTCTGATTGGGTTTCCACAATACTCAAATTGTTTCTTTCTGGCTGCTTGCAGTATTTTCTCCTTGATCTGGGAGCTCTGGAATTTGGCGACAATATTCCTAGGAGATTTCTTTTTGGGATCTATTTGAGGAGGCGATCGGTGGATTCTTTCAATTTCTATTTTGCCCTGTGGCTCTAGAATATCAGGGCAGTTCTCCTTGATAATTTCTTGAAAGATGATATCTAGGCTCTTTTTTTGATCATGGTTTTCAGGTAGTCCAATAATTTTTAAATTGTCTCTCCTGGATCTATTTTCCAGGTCAGTGGTTTTTCCAAGGAGATATTTCACATTGTCTTCCATTTTTTCATTCCTTTGGTTCTGTTTTATAATATCTTGATTTCTCATAAGTCACTAGCTTCCACTTGCTCCAATCTCATTGTTAAGGTAGTATTTTCTTCAGTGGTCTTTTGGACCTCCTTTTCCATTTGGCTAATTCTGCCTTTCAAGGCATTGTTCTCCTCATTGGCTTTTTGGAGCTCTTTAGCCATTTGAGTTAGTCTATTTTTTAAGGTGTTGTTTTCTTCAGTGTATTTTTCAGTATTTTTTTGGGTCTCCTTTAGCAAGTCATTGACTTGTTTTTCATGGTTTTCTCGCATTCTTCTCATTTCTCTTACCAATTTTTCCTCTACTTCTCTAACTTGCTTTTCCAAATCCTTTTTGAGCTCTTCCATGGCCTGGGACCAGTTCATGTTTTTCTTGGAGGCTTTTGGTGTAGGCTCTTTGACTTTGTTGACTTCTTTAGGCTGTATGTTTTGGTCTTCTTTGTCACCAAAGAAAGAATCCAAAGTCTGAGACTGAATCTGGGTGTGTTTTCGCTGCCTGGCCATATTCCCAACCAACTAACTTGACCCTCGAGTTTTTCAGCGGGGTGTGACTGCTTGTAGACTAAAGAGTTCTATGTTCCACATTTAGGGGGGCTTGTGCCACACCAGCACTCCTCCTTCCCCAAGAACCCCCAACCCGGACTGGGCTTAGATCTTCAGCAGGCTGTGCACTTCTTCTCTGATCCGCCACTTAATTCCTCCCACCAGGTGGGCCTGGGGCCGGAAGCAACTGCAGCTGTAGCTGCCCCACCTCTGCTGCCCTCAGGGTGGTGGCCGAACAGGGAACTCCTTCCACTCCTGCAGCTTTTCCCACTAACCTTCTCTGCTGTCTTTGGTGTTTCTGGGTTGAGAAGTCTGGTAACTGCCGCAGCTCACTGATTCAGGGCGCTAGGGCCCGCTCCGCCCAGCTCCTGGTCTGGTTGATCCAAGCAGCTCATGCTGGGCTCTGCTCTGCTCCACTCCCAGCTCCCAGCTCCTAGCTCTCAGCTCCCAGCTCCCAGCTCCATGTGGGATAGACCTCACCCAGAGACCATCCAGACTGTCCTGGGCTGGAGCCCTGCTTCCCTCTGCTGTTTTGTGGGTTCTGCAGTTCTAGAATTGTTTCAGAGCCATTTTTTGTAGGTTTTTGGAGGGACTCAGCAGGGAGCTCCAGGGAGTTTTCCAGCTGCTATCTTGGCTCTGCCCTGTAAAATTATTTTAAATTTAAAAAGACTTCTTATAATCAGAACCTTGGAGACTCACCAGACTATCCTAGTTGTGGAGATAGTGTCAGACTTGGAGACCAAAAGACCTGAATTCAAACCTCACTTTAATCATATTAGCTGTATGAGCCACTTAGCCACTGAGGCACAGTTTACTCATCTTTAAACTTAGAGTAATGCTTCTCTATTTAGCTTACAGTTCTGAGAAAAGTATAAGCTTTGAAGCATCATACAAATCTAAGTTATAAACTCCTTGAATGGAGGAGATGGGAAAGAGTAGCTCTATGTACATTAAGGTAAGGGCCAAAGATATTTTTTTTTCCTTCAGCCAAACTCTTAAACCCCCAGTCACTGTGACATATGGAGCCTTATCTGAGGATCAATTTCTTTGAATTTAAAATTTTCTTTTCTCTGATTGGGAGTTTACACATTGCTTTAATTTTTCCTTCAAGCTTACCTAAAGCAAAATTTTTCTCCATTGCTGCTACAAGCATTGAAGATACTTGTATTTTGAAATTTTATTTTGGACTTTTAAAACATTCATTTTTATGTTCTTTTATTTCAGGTTTGTATTAACAAGTTCATGAGTGCATCAGACTGATCAGCAGGTCACAAGAGAGCTGGGTCTATTCAGCCAGTGACCACACTAAGTTACAAAGTTACTGGGGCAACTGCAGAACCAGGTACGTATGTGACCTGATGACACTGCTAATATTTACCTATATAATGTGTGTTTTGAACAAATTGCATACATTAATGCATCTATTAATTACTGATACTTTTAATTTTGTTTTATCATTTTCTTTGTCATGTTTGTTTGCTTTTGTGTTAGTTATGTGTCGTAGCGACTTCAGTCTATCAACTATTCATATTTACTTGCTAGTGTATTTGCATATACACTGATATTTTGCATATTTTGTCATTCTGCAGGTTATTGTTGCCTTGTTTTTGCTTTGCTGTTAAAGATATTTGCTTGGTCTTCATATCTGCATGTACCACTATGACATGTGTATGTAATATATGCTGCATGGAAATTATACCTGCAGTCCCTAAAGAAGCTTGTCAAGACAGAATAAAACCAAAAGATATAGAGACAGAAAGAGATAGGAATAGAGATACAGAGGATGGGAAGGAGAGGGAAGGGAGGTAGATGGGAGAACTATCTGCTACACAACACCATGGTTACCACCACTGCTTTGGCCACTGCTGCGGCAATGAACTTACAAGACAGTGGGAAAAATCAGTATGAGCTGAGTCAGTATGAGCTAGTTGCAGGACTTTCTTGCATCTCTATCAGTTGTTGGTTTAAGAAATCTCTCCCTAGGCATAGTTGTAAAATTATTTGCTCTAATTCTCTTCTAATGGGTTTCTGACATCACCTTTAATATTTAGGTCACATATCCATTTTGTGCTTATTGTGGTATGTAGTGTAAACTATGGATTTAAGTCTAATTTGTGCCAAAATGCTCTCCAGTTTCCCCAGAAGTTCTTATCAAATAAAGGGTATTAACTGAAGTGCCTTGGGTTTGTTAAACAGTAGGTTACTGAAGTCATTTATTTCTGATTCTTCCTTATCTACTTATTTACTTTTCTATTTTTTAACCAATCCTCAATATTTTTCAGCACATAGTTACAGTATAAATTGAAATTATTCCTCCTATTTTCATTATTTCCCTTAAATTTTCAGACCTTTATTTCTTTCAGAGGAATTTTGATGTTATTTTGTCTAGCTCTATAAAATTATTTCCTTGGTTCTTTAATGAGTATAACAGTAAAATTTTAATTTAGTTTAAGTCATTTTGCCATTTTTATTATTCAACCATGAGCAATTCGTATCATTTCAATTATTTGCCATTCTTTATTCCTTGAAAGGATAGTATTGTGGTATTATCTTTGTCTTGAGGAAATTGATTGTTGTTCATTCTCTGATTTGGAAAATGACCAATGACATCATGAGTGACCAATGACATGATTCATGCGTGAGTTAGATTTAAATGAAGCATTGCTACATAAAGCCATCAACCTCACTCTCTCTTCCAGAGTCATCAAAGTCTAGTGGCAAGACAAAAGTCAAGATAACTGACAATGGTCCAGGATGCAGTGGGTGACCTTGGAATCCTCAATGCTCGACCAAGATCTAAGTACTCCATAGCACCTGCTTCAGCTGTCCTCATGGCTCTTGGGACGAATTGTTCTAATCTGTCCATTCCACCTAGGAAATTCTTCATATGCTTGGAGTAGTCATCTCTCTAATTCATTGACACATCTGAAGCCTGTCAGTTATCCTCAACCTGGTTTAGCCCATCTATTGAAACACTTTACTGGGGTGTAACCACTGCACATGGCTACAGATTCTTGGAGCCACAGGTGAGTGTTGGGTGGAGATGGACATCAAAAGTGGACAGATGAACAGCCCTGAAAAGGGCTCAGCAAGCCCTCATGCCAGAGGTTCTCATCCTCCCTGAACATGCCAAGTGAGTGAGTTGGGTAGATTTACTCCAAGATATTTTATACATTTTGTAGTTATTTTAAGTGGAATTTCTCTCTTTTTTATTATTTCCTCCTGGATTTTGTTTTTGCTATGAACAATTACTGTTGATTTTTGTGGCTTTATTTTCTGTCTTGAAGCTATTGTCTCAATTAGTTTATTTGCTAATTCTCTGATATTTTCTAAGTAAATCATCATATCAACAAAAAGAGTAGTTTCATTTCCTCTTTGCTGATGTTTACGCCTTTTATTTATTTTTCTTGTCATTTCTTTGACTAGAATCTTTGGAACATTGATAAATAAAAAATGGAGGAGGGAAGAAAATGGGGAAAGAACCCTTGCTTTACTCATATTTACTGAGAAAGATTCTAGTATTTCCCCAATACAAATAATGTTATATTTGAGGGGTGTGTGTGTGTGTGTGTGTACATACATATACACATATATGTATGTATGTATGTGTATGTGTGTATAAAATCAGGTTAAAATGGATCATTTCTATTCTTCCCTCTGATATAAGTCCAACTTGGTTATAATGAATAATTACTCAGTGAAGGTTTTTTTGGTTCTCATTCTAGTAATTTATTTTAAAAATTTATGCTATTATTCATGACTTTTTCTTTTCAAGTTCTGTATCTTTTGTCCTTTTCTGGTTAATATATTAAGACTATATTTATGTTATAAAAGGACTTTGGTAGATAGTTTTGTTTCTCAGTGACATAGAATAATTTGTGTAGCATAAGTATTAATTGATCTTTAAATGTTTGCTAGAATTCACCTGTAAACCCACATGACAGGATGTTGTTTTTTCTTTTGGTAATTTGTCTATAGCTAATACAGTTTAATTTTCTGACATTTGATTATTTAAGACACCTACTTGATGTTCTGATAATTTGAGTCTTTAATAATTTTATAAATAATTTTCCATTCCTTTTTAATTCTTCTAGATTTTAGAAATTCTAAATTTCACTGGCATATAAATTACATATAGTAGGTTCTGATCATTTTTATTTCTTCTCTGTTGTGACTTTTGCCTTGTTCACTTTTTATTTTTATTATCTTTTTTAACCAGGATGGCTAGACATTTATTAATTTTCTTAGTCTCTGCAAAGAGCCAGCTTTTAGGTTTTTTTAATTTTTTAAAATTTCATCTGTTTCTTTCATTTTTATTTTTTTTCTCTTTAGTATCCTCGCTATTTGCTAATTTGTTGGTTTTCTTGTTTCTTAAAGCATATATTCCATTCATTCATCTTTTCCTTTTTTACTTTATGAAGGTATGTATTAAGAACTATAATTTCACCTCTGAGAATTGCTTTTCTTGCAATTCAGAAATTATGGTTCATTGTCTCACAAATTTTTAATAAAATTTTCTTTTATATAGTTACTAATTGTTCCTATCATTTGTTTTGTGATCCACTCAATCACAATATCACTATTAAAATAGATTCATATTTTTGCTTATGTTCCTTTATTAATGACCATTTTATTCCATTATAGTCATCATGAATGTAGTTAATTAGTGGTTATGCTTTTTAATATTTTTGTGCTCTAAAATGTGTTCCATTTTTAAAAGTATCATGTGGTGATGAGAAATACATAGTTTTTAATGTTTCTATTCAGAGGGCACCTTAGCTTTTTCATCTCTTCTGTAACATTTTGTTCATTTCAAAGGTTCTTAATCTGGGGTCTGTAGACTTGGTTTTTAAAATGTTTTAATAACTATATTTCAATAATATTGATTTTTTGTAATCTTATTTATTTTGTGCCTTTACAAGCGTTATTCTGAGAAGGGGTCCAAAGGCTTCACCAATCTGCCAAATAAGTAAATGATACAAACCATTGGTTTTAGTTCATTATTTGTCTTATTTACTTTTCTGTTAGATTCGTCCAGTTTTGAGTAACATTAAAAATCTCATACAATTATATCTTTGTCTCTCTTTTTATAGTTCAGCTAGCTTTTTCTTTGTGAATTTAGATGCAGTGGAATTTAGTATACATGTTTTAGTATTATTAGTTGATTGTCCATAGTTACTTTAAGTTGCTTGTAGTTTCTCTGTTTTCTTTTAAATCTAAGTTATAGTCTTTTTAGTTTTACCTTTGGTGGGTGTAACAGCATAGCTTATTGCAACTCATGCTTTTTTGGATTCAGCAACTGTATAGCTAATTTTGTTCCACCCTTTCATTTTCATTCTGTATGTTTATTTTTTAGATATTTCTTGTATACAAAAAAAGAAGTTCAGGTGGGAAGAACAAAGTCAATTCTGACACTGTTTTGGTGTTCAGTATAATAACTGTCAAGAAATAAGCTTTCATGTCAGAAACAGACAAAGAAATGAAAGTACTTAAGAGAAAACATAGTCTTGATTTTTCTTTATTTAAAAGTTTACTCCAGATTTGTGATTAATGTTAAGAGTCTGCCAAAGAAATAAAGCAATAGCTGGTATTAATTTTTTTTTACAGTTTATAAAGTATATTTCTCACAACTCTGAGGAATATGTAGTACTTGTGTTGTTTTGTTTTGTTTTGTTCTTTAACATACCAAGTTGTCTTGCCAAAGTTATTCTTAGGAGAGCCTAAGAAATATTATTGATTTAAAACCAAATAATTTTACTTTTAGAATTGCAAGATTTTAGATAAAATTGGCTTTTAAATAAGTCTTATGGCTTCTATTTCTATATCACAGCAATTTCTCCTAGTATCCTCTTTCTGACCCCTATCCCAAGCCAAACAAGAAGTACTATTTTAAAGGTAAATGAAAAGAAGAGGAAAAATCAATATAAATGATCAATATATCAAAAACAACTGCAAATACATGCAATATACCACACTTATCGACCTACTACCATTCCTAGGGGGTCTTATATTTCTTTGGAGTTCTGATTATTCTTTGTAAATATTACAACATTCAGTTTTGATGTCTTGTGGTTGTTGTTTCCATTTTCATTTCTTATTTAGTTTCCAATTCTTTGCTATCACGAAAAGTGTTGCTATAAATATTTTTGGTGTATATTAGAACTTTCTTCTTCCTATCAATGACTTTTTTAAGGTATATACCTAGTAGTAGAATCTATATCAAAAGGTATGGAAATTATGGTCATTTGTTCCACATACTACCAAATTGCTCTCCAAAACTGTTGTACTGATTCACAGCTCCACCAACAATGCTCCAGTGTGCTGCCTTCCCAAAATCCCTCCAGCATTGATTCTTCCCATCTTTTTGTCATATTTACCAATTTACAGGGTGTGAGGTAAAACATGAGTGTTGATCTGACTTGCATTTATCTTATTAATAGTAATTTGGAGTATTCTTTCATAAGATTGATAACAGTTTATAATTCTTATTACATGCATTATGAGAGGTGTGGTGACCATTGAAAGGAAATTAAAGGGATTTTCCCAACCCAAGTTAAATGGTCCACTGATGTCAGAGTGTGGAAACTGAGGCAGAAAAGGTGTTCAAATTATTTTACTGTACTTAGGTGTGGGGGGACGGGTGTAGTGTGAAGCTTTCAGTTCAAAGTCAGATCTCTCCCTGGAATTTCTCATAACACTATGTCTCTCCATTTTCATTAAACCTCAAAGCATGCTTAAAACTTTCTTTCTTCTTCCATTATGCTGTAAGCTCCAGTAAGGGTAGGAATCATTTCGTTTTTTTGTATCGTGTGCACTTAATAGATGTTCACATAGTAGACCCTTAAAAATATTTGTTGAATGAAGAGGTCTTCAATGCATTTGTGATATGAGATGCAATCAATGAAAATAAGCCAAAGAACACCAGTTGCCTAAGAAAGTATAATACTAAGTGCTTTGAGTACTCTCTTCCCTTTATTAGCATTCCTATATACCTGTGGACTCCTTATGTTCAAATTCTGGGCACTATATTCGTTCAACTTCAGTCTCACTCTATCCCACGTGCTCCCATATAACTTGTATGACACCTGAGCACAGTCTATACAAAGTATTCTTTGTAGTGAATCACAATGTGTTTTTGTTTGTTTCTGTTTTTCCAAAGCAGTGTCATATTTAATGGAAAATGTTGCATTTGATGTCAAAGGACCTGAGTTTGAGTATCAGATTTTAAAAATGAAGGGTGGAAAAATAGATGATCTTTGAAGACCCTTTCATCTCTCAAACCATCAGCGTCAAGGGCTACGTGTGGCCCACAACATACCTTAGTGCAAGCTGAACCAGATTAAAATATAGTTCTTATTTGATTTTAATGTTGATATATTAATTTTAATTTAATTTAAGGTTGATACATTAATTTTAACTAATGTTTATATATTAATACATATTTGTGCATGTATATGTACATACATATATGTACATATATGTGTATATACATATATATATGTATGTACACACAGACACAAGGTTTTCTAAGTCAATATGTAATCTTCAGGGATCTTTAAGTACAGTTAATGATCCCCATTTCTTTCTGAGTTTGACATGCCTGTCTTAATCTATGTTCCTATGATCATTTTGGGACCATGGACTAGGTATGGAGTCAGTCTATTTTTTAATCAATAATATAAATATAATTATAATTGGGCCACTGAGGGGAAACCAATTCGACTTTGTAGGTACTCATAGAAATGTGTGCTCTAACCAGAGGACCCAAAAGGCAACAGGGAGATACTCCCCATTGCTCAGTAGTTTGGGGCTCATTTTGTCCTCACCCTTGGCAGCCCTCTATATTTTTTTTCCAGATGAGGCATTGCTAATGATTACTAAGGCTTCGTCTTAATAATACAGACAAAAATTAATTATTTAATATTATAAAATTAAAATATGAAGGAAATAAATCTGCTCATAGCAAGGACTCTCAAAATCAATGGCCCAGACAGTTGGTCAAGAAATCTTTATTAAATGCTTATTGGATTCCAGGCACTGTGTTGGACTCTGGGTAAACAAAAATGGAAATCAAACAGTCTCTGCCCCCAGAGGAGCTTAAATTCTCCCAATTTTGGGCAAATAGATCAAGTAGTTTGGAACATCAAGAAAGGGTTCACATAGTGAGAGGCTCATATGATGATCCTTGAATAGAATTAGGGGTCCTAAGAGGCAGACATGAGGAGGGAACACTTTCCAGGCATCAGGAACAATTAATACAAAGGCATTGAAATGAGAGATAGAGTACTATGTATAAAGAGCATTAAGATGGCCAACCTGGCTAGAATGTAGCATGTGTAAAAAGGAATAATGTATAAGAAGGCAGGAAGGTTGACTGGTGCCAGATTGTGAAGGACCATAAATGTCAGAGGAGTTTATGTTTGATCCTGGAGGTCATAATAAATGCTAGAGTTTATTTAACAGAGGAATGATGTGGTCATACCTGAATTTTAGGAAAATTACTTTGGCATCTTGTGGAGGATGAATTGGGGAATAAAAGATAATTGAAGTGGGGAGAGAGTCAGGGCAGGGACACCAATTAGTAGACTCTTCAGTCAATCAATGAATATTTGTTAAGCACATACTATGTGCCAGGCACATGGGGGCAGCTAGGTGCCACAGTGAATAAAGTGCCAGACTTGGAGTCAGGAAGATTGATCTTTGTGAGTTCAAATTTAGCCTCAGATACTTATTAGCTGTGTGATCATGGGCAAGTTGCTTAACCCTGTTTGCCTCAGTTTCCTCATCTGTAAAATGAGTTGAAGAAGGAAATATAAACTACTTCAATATCTGTGAAGAAAACTCCAAATGGGTCACGAAGAATCAGACACAATTGAAATGACTGAACAACGAAAATGTGCCAGGCACAGTGTTTATTTATAAATGATAAATAAATAAATAGCAATAAATAAATAAAATTTATAAAAACTTTTCTAAAGTACAGACAAGAGGTGACAAATTGCTGAACTAGGTTGATGGCTGTGTCAATGGAGAAAAAGGTATCGATATTACAGGAATGAGTCTTCAAGATCAGGAAGAATGGTCTGAAAGAATTCTTTCTCCTGGGCTTGGGGCTTAAGCCAAAAATTCTGTTTTGTTTTGTTTTTAATTTAATTTTTAATTTTTTCACTTAGCAAGCAATTTTCTTTTCCCTCCCTCTCACATGCTTTCCTCCCAACAAAAAAAAAGAAAAAGAAAGAAAGAAAACCCTTGTAACAAACATGAATGGTTGATCAAATTGAATCTAATTGCTGGTGATGTCCAAAAATCTCGCCCTTGTTCAGCATTTTGAATCCACAGTTTCTTCGTCAAGAGATGAAGGGCTTGCATCATCTTCAGTCTTCTGGAAGTGTGGATTGTGATTGTATTGATCTGATCTGCTTTCAAGCAGAGAGTCCAGAAGATGCCCAGATCCCCATGGGTTGTACAAACCAGGAATCAATAAGACCAATGAGATCTCTGCCCCACAGCAATATGCTCCATTAGCAATATCCAATATCCAAACTCAGCAAGGAACAGAAGAAATCCCAGTTTCCACAGTATCCAGGAGGATGACTCATGACTCATGTGTTGTCATGTTAGATCCACCCCCTTATTTTTCTTCACCCAACCTTCCCTTCAACAGCCCCACCAATAAGCCCTATGCTTATTCACCCAAAGTTCACAAACCCAGGGAAACAGTGGCAAGTGAAGCTATATTGTAGGGTAAATGTGCTGACCAGTGTCTTAGCAGTGTCCTATTAAAGCAGCACCCAGAAACTTAAATGTCTCATCCAAATAGCTTACATATGTGTAGGTGTTAAGTTGTTTTTCAGGCATGTCTGACTCTCAGTGATTCTTTTTGGAATTTTCTTAGTAAAGGTACTGGAGTGGTTTCCCATTTCCTTCTCCAGCTCATTTTACAGATGAGGAAACTGAGGCAAACAGAATTAAGTAACTTGTCCAGGGTCACACAGATAGTAAGTGTCTGTGGCTAGATTTTAACTCAGGAACATGAGTCTTCCTAGCTCTAGACCAAGCACTCTATCTACTGTGCCAACTGGCTGCCTCACATGTGTGTAGTTGACTGCCCAAGGCATATACATAGTTTCTACCTTCTTTCTACCCCCTATCTACCTATGACCCAGTCCCCAGTGGACATCTGGTCTCTCTATTTTATGCATGCATAATTAACCACTAATATTCACATTCTTTTGGGCCTAGAAATTTCCCTCCCATATAGAAGTTCTAAAACTTTTTCTCTGTAAAAGTCCCTTGGTGTTGTTTTCATCTCATCTCTCTCTTGTTCCCTTTGTCCCACCTCAAATCTGGTCGAATCTGTATCCCCTATTTGTGACCAGGTCAAACAGGTCCAGCTCTGTTGCAAAAGAAGAGTTTTCATCCAATCAGGGAGCACTATCTATCTATATGAGCCTTAAGATTAAGCTTAAAACAAGCTCTTCTCAGACAGTCAGCACGTACAGCTACTTGCTTCCTGCAATCTAGCTACCTGCCTCTATTGTCTTTGTTCAAACTGTTTCACATGAAAGATCCTGAGTTTCCTCTCTTGCAAGCCTGGTATCCTACTCCTTCTGAAAAATGAAAGAAAGAAAAGAAAAAGGAAAAGAATAAAACGTGTAAACCCATGTCCTTAGCTCAGTTTTATATTACATGCTTTAACATAAGCTACGTAGGTAGCACAGTGAATAGAGTGCTAGATCTGGAGTCAGGAAGACTTGAATTCCCATAGGACTTCAGATACTTGCTAGTTGCCTGACCCTGGGCAAGATTCTTATCCTCTGTCTGCTTCAGTTTCTTCAACAATAAAATGAACATAATAATAGTGCCGGGGTTATTGTGAGGATCAGATGAGATCACTTTAAAGCATTAGCACAAAGCCTGGCTTACAGTAGGTGCTTAACAAATGCTTCTTGCCTCATTCCCTTCTCCTCCTCTTCAACCTGTACTTTTTACCAAAGATTCCAATCTGTTTTCCCCAGTGACTTTTGATTTTGCTCTTCAGTGGCTCTGTCAAGCTACTATGCCAATTTAATGAATATTTATTGCACATCTACTGTGGAACACTACTAACACAGAACTGTGCTGGAAGGTAGAGGAATATACAAATATCATGAGGCATTGTCCCTACCAACAGAAATCTTACAGTCCTTCAGAAGGTTGAACATAGATCTAATCACTTCTTGCTAAGGCAGACCTGGACTTTGTCTAGCCCCATATTGCAGAAGAATAGTTCTTCTGGTAGCCTTCCAGAGCTTTGATCATTCTATATGATGGCTTCCTTGAGAGCAATCAAGAAATATCTTCATTGATTATCCTGGCATGCAGAAAGAAGGGTGCCCAATGTCTCAAGTGAAAATTAAATGAGTTGGTCCTTGGCTGCGTTCTGCCTGGCAACTAAAGAAATAGCCCTTTGCCAGGTTTTGCAAAGGAAGGGGAAAGAGATCTTCGATTCCTATCAGTACTTTGAAGGTCACTGTCATTGTTCTGAAAGGAATATCAATTTTAACAATGCAGAGAAGAAAAGCATTCCCTCTTTGGAGTCTATGGCTTTGTTTGATTTCTACCATCTGTCTCTGTTCTCACAGCACTGTGCAATGCACACTCCCTCATGGGGTAACCAGCTACTGCTCCAACGTGGGCTAACATTTAAAATATAGCACCAAATATGTTCAGCTCATTACCCATTACAACAGAACACATTCCCGTGGGGTTACTGTTGGCTTGTTTGTGCTGCAGGACTAAAAATAGTCCCCAGTGATTATTCCCTGAACATTGTTTGGGTTCCTATTGTAGAATCCACCAGACAAATGGCCTCTTCCCAATCTGATTGCACTAAAGGGGTAGAAAAGTTTCTCTAATGTATGGCTGGAGACCAGAGAATCATAAGGAGTAGATCCCAGATCATTCCTGTCCTTGGGAGAGGAGAAGAGTGTCAGGTCTTCCAAAGGACCTATTTTCCATCAATACTCTGTGTTATGTTTTGACCAAAGAGAACAATCCTGAAATAGTTTCTCTCCCCAGAGCTGAATCGTCCTTCTGGGCCAGGCTTGCCATCTTTATTCAGGCTCCTGAGACAGAGCACCCTGTTGTACTTTAGCTTCCTTTTTGAGGTGATTTCTTCTCCCTCCACCTCCAAGTGTGGGGATCAATTAAAAAATGGCATTAAGTTCTTTGGAATGTGTTAGATTCTGTGGGATTAACTACAAGATTCCAAGTCCCTTGGGCTTTACACCTGCTGAAAGTTATGAGCTGGATGGCCCTTGGGAAGTCATTCAATTTCTCTGAGTCTCAGTTTCCTTACCTAGAAGATGAGACTAACAGTGTTTGCACATGCCACGTCATTGGTGGTGTTGTGAGGATAGTGCTTTGGAAAGCTTAGCGTTGAAGTAATTACTATAAGGATTATTGTAATGGACTATGAAACTGAAGCTATTTGGCTACATCTATGAAGATAATTACTGCTTTGACAACTGCTACCGGCTCCCTTTTGTATTATGCCCTAAGGCTTGCGAAGTGCTCTACATATGTTGTCTCCATTGGTTTTTACATCAAGTCTGTGAGGGAAGTACTAGTATTATCCTCATTTTACATATGAGGAAACCAACTTGTAGACATTAAGAGGCTCCCATAAGATTCCCAGAAACAAGTTCTGAAATGGTTTGGAACCTAGTTCTTCCGGACTCCAAGCTCCAGGTCCAGGACTTTATCCATCATGTAGATACTTTTTTCCATTTTCTTTTATTTCCTTAACTTTTTCTTTTCTTCCTTTCTCCCTCCCTTCCTTCCTCCCCCTCCCCCTCTCTTTCTTTCTCCCTTCATTCCTTCCCTCTTTTCTCTTTCTTTCTTTTTCTTCCTTCCTCTTTCTTTCCTTCTTTATTTCTTTTTTTTCTTTCTTTCTTCATATCTGTCTCTTTCTTTGTCTCTCCTCCTCCCTCTCTGTCCCTCCCTCTCTCTCCTTCTCTTCCCCTTCTCTTTCATGATTTTCTCCAACTTCATTCAGCAGCATGTGAATGGTAATGAAGGCAGTAGATGGTGGAAGTAATCCAAGGCTGAAGCATAGCAGGCTAAGATAGGATGAGGACCCAAAGAACTCAAGAATAGAGTATAGTGTAGAGTTGAACAGGTTCACTAAGGGGTCAAAATTAGAAATATAGGAGAGTGTAGCTAGCGGAAAGAACTAAGGGATGAATTTTGAAAGTCATGATGAGAATGAAGAATAAGACTGGAGTTGTAAAGCAGTAGGAACTGTGGAATGACAAATGTCATGAACAAAGAGTCACAAACATGGATGCAGAACACTTGTGGGTGATAGATTAAGGGTATTACCATCTCTGGTGCAGCAATGTAAAATGGAGACCCTGTGAGGGTGAGTTTAGATAATGTTTGTAAAGTACTTTGCAAACCTGAAAGTTCTATTTAAATGCTAGCTATCATCATCATTATCATCACCACCATGACCATCATCACCACCACCACCACCATCATCACCATCTTCTTCTCCTTCGTCTTCATTATCACATTATTCTATGTCATCCAGTCCTGCTCTTTTACAAAGATTAGAAATAGAAAATACATAAAGGTTCTGCTTCCCTCAACTACACAGATGATATCAAACTAGAAAATAACATTGTGGAGGAAATTTTATGGAATTTATACCTCTTAATGAGAAGGATTAGTGATGAGGAGTGAAGACAGAAGGGAGGTGAGGCAAGGAGTAATTAAAGATTCTGCTGTTCAGCCAAATAAGTAACAGGATTGGTTTTATAAGCACTTGTTGTTGTTTAGTTGTTTGACTTTTTGTGACCCCATTTGGGGTTTTCTTGGCAAAGATAATGGAATAGTTTGCCATTTCTGTCTCCAGCTCATTTTATAGATTAGGAAACTGAGGTAAACAGGGTTAAATGACTTGCCCAAGGTTACACAGCCAGTAAATGTCTGAGGCTGGATTTGAATTCACAAAGATGGGTCTTCCTGACTCTAGGCTTGATGCTTCTTCCACTGTGCCACCCAGGTAACTGCCTTTATGAGGATTGCTGTCTGAATT
The DNA here is from genome assembly GCF_011100635.1 of Trichosurus vulpecula. Taxonomy (NCBI): domain Eukaryota; kingdom Metazoa; phylum Chordata; class Mammalia; order Diprotodontia; family Phalangeridae; genus Trichosurus; species Trichosurus vulpecula. The sequence continues at coordinate 56,093,765 of NC_050576.1, read as the reverse complement.
CCAGATCATTGTTCTGCTGTTTTTATATTCCTTAGTCCGTTCTCCATGTGTCTTAACAAGACACAATGGGTTATATGTGCAGATTGATAGCCTTTTTGCATTTCCTAAGAAAGGGAAGAGGCATAATTGTCATTGGTCAATATCGATGTATGGGTGGAATACCTATTCCCCTGTTTCTTCCATGGGTGCTATTCAGCATCAAGTTGACCCCAAGCTATTTTCCAAGATTCTTCTTACAAATGCTACTCCACACAATGCTACATGAAATGCTGGTTACTGAAAATACTGGTGTTTCCCAGGATTAAAGGCTTAGGGAACCACTTCCATTCAGCTCCCTATTATCAGTTTGAGTCCAAGAGCAGACTAACAAAAGTAACCCACAATACAGATTGTTTAAAGTGGAAATTTTGATGCCTGATGTGAATATTCTTCCCTCAATGACTTATGAAAAGATTTTCTATGGAAAGACTAGACATTAATACAGGTATCTCTTATATTCATCTGTTTTACTTATGTAATCTTATTTTCCATTCTTCCCCAAAATAGAACTTCCACTTGAGTCAGAGGCATTGTGCCCTATCCTACCACCCTAATATGCTAATTTTCTCCCTTTTTTTTTTTACCATCTCAGTGGTTCTCCCTTCTCAAAACATATTGTACATCTTCCCTATCTTTCCAATTCCTACCCATTCTTATGGACATCCTACATTTTAACATGTTTCATGAACTTTTCCAAACTTCTGCATTCCTTACCTATTATGTCATTTCCTGAACATACCCTTTAAGTAAACAAATGTATTTTTCTTTTTGATAATTATTCTTGTCAAATGTACTTTAAAACTGTTAATATCTTTTCCCACAAAAGTAACATGAGAAATTTTGTCAAATATTTTGCTAAAATGTAAACAAATTGGGGGGGGGGGGGCGGAGCCCAGATGGCATCTGGAAAGCACGGACTTACTTAAGCTCCCCACCCAGGTCCTGCCAAACAACTATAAAAATGGCTCTGAACAAATTCTAGAGCTGCAGAACCCACAAAATAGCAAAGGGAAGCAGGGCTTCAGCCCAGGACAGCCTGGATGGTCACTGGGAAGGGTCTATTGCATGACGCAAGGAGTAGAGTGGAGTAGAGCCCAGCGTGGGCCCACCAGGACCAACCAGACTGGGAGCCAGACAGAACAGGCTGTAGCACCCTGAATCAGTGAGCTCTGGCAGGTACCAGGCTTCTCAACCCACAAAAGCCAAAGACAACAGAGAAGCTTAGCGGGAAAAACTGTGGGGACAGAATGAAAAGAGTTCCCAGTAGGCTACTGCCCCAGGGGCAGCAGAGGTGGCACAGCTCTGAGGCTGCTTCCAGAGCTACAGCTGCAGTTGCTTCCAGTGCAGGCTCACCTGGTGGGAGGGATTAAGCAGCAGATTAGAACTGGAGTGCAAAGCCTGCTTTCCCCTGCCTGGATGTGGGCTGCAATCCTAGTTGGCAGTTCTTGGGAGAGAAGGAGCACTGGTGTAGCAGAGCTTGCTGTGTAAAAGTAGCTCTGAAAATGGCAGCGCAACCCCTAAACCTTGGGACAAAGTACTCTTTACTCTACAAGCAGTCACACCCTGCTGAAAAACTCAAGGGTCAAGTAGTTGGCTGGGAACATGAACAGGCAGTGAAAATGGACGCAGATTCACACTCAGACTTTGGAATCTTGTTTTGGTGACAAAGAAAACCAAAACATACAGCCAGAAAAAAATCAACAAAGTCAAAGAGCCTACATCAAAAGCCTCCAAGAAAAACATTAACTAGTCGCAGGCCATGGAAGAGATCAAAAATGATTTGGAAAAGCAAGTTAGAGAAGTAGAGGAAAAATTGGGAAGACAAATGAGAATGACGTGAGAAAACCATGAAAAACAAGTCAATGACTTGCTAAAGGACACCCAGAAAAATACTGAAGAAAACAACAACTTAAAAATAGACTAACTCAAATGGCAAAAGAGCTCCAAAAAGCCAATGAGGAGAAGAATGCCTTGAAAGGCAGAATTAGCCAAATGGAAAAGGAGGTCCAAAAGACCACTGAAGAAAATACTACCTTAAAAATTAGATTGGAGCAAGTGGAAGCTAGTGACTTTATGAGAAATCAAGATATTATAAAACAGAACCAAAGAAATGAAAAAATGGAAGAAAATGTAAACTATCTCATTGGAAAAATCACTGACCTGGAAAAGAGATCCAGCAGAGATCATTTAAAAAGTATTGGACTACCTGAAAGCCATGATCAGAAAAAGAGCCTACATATCATCTTTCAAGAAATTGTCAAGAAGAACTGCCCTGACATTCTAGAGCCAGAGGGTAAAATAGAAATTGAAAGAATCCACTGATCGCCTCCTGAAAAAGATCCTGAAAAGAAAACTCATAGGAATATTGTTTCCAAATTCCAGATTTCTCAGATCAAAGAGAAAATACTACAAGCAGCCAGAAAGAAACAATTTGAGTATTGTGGAAACACAATTAGGATAACACAAGATCTAGCATCTTCTACATTAAGGGATCGAAGGGCTTGGAATATGATGTTCCGGAGGTCAATGGAGCTAGGATTAAAACCAAGAATCACCTACCCAGCAAAACTGAGTATCATGCTCCAAGGCAAAATATGGATTTTCAATACAATAGAGGACTTTCAATCTTTCTCAGTGAAAAGACCAGAGCTGAATAGAAAATTTGACTTTCAAACACAAGAATCAAGAGAAGCATGAAAAGGTTAAACAAGAAAGAGAAATAATAAGGGACTTACTAAAGTTGAATTGTTTTGTTTACATTCCTAAAAGGAAAAGATGATGCGTGTAATTCATGAGACCTCAGTATTAGGGTAGCTGAAGGGAATATACATACATATGTATATATATATATATATATATATATATATATATATATATGCATATAAATATATGCATATATAGAGAGAGAGACAGAGACAGAAGGTACAGGGTGAGTTGAATATGAAGGGATGATACCTAAAAGAATAAAATCAAATGAAGGGATGAGAGAGGAATATATTGAAAGAGGGAGGAAGGGAGAGATAGAATGGGGTAAATTATCTCACATAAAAGTGGCAAGAAAAAGCAGTTCTGTTGGAAGGGAAAAGGGGGCAGGTGAGGGGGAATGAGTGAATCTTGCTCTCATCAAATTTGACTTGAGGAGGGAATAACATACACACTCAACTGGGTATCTTACCCCACAGGAAAGAAGGAGGAAGGGGATAAAAAGGGGGGACAATAGAAGGGAGGGCAGATGGGGGAGGAAGTAATCTAAAGCAAACACTTTCAAAAAGGGACAGGGTCAAGGGAGAAAATTGAATAAAGGGGGACAGGTTAGGAGGTAGCAAAATATAGTTAGTCATTCACAACATGAGTATTGTGGAAGGGGTTTACATCATGAAACATGTGTGGCCTATGTTGAATTGCTTGCCTTCTTAGGGAGGGTGGGTGGGGAGGGAAGAGGGAGAGAATTTGGAATTCAAAACTTTAAAAGTAGATGTTCAAAAAAAAAGTTGTTTTTGCCTGCAACTGGGAAATAAGATATACAGGCAATGGGGCATAAAAATCTATCTTTCCCTATAAGAACGTAAGGGAAAAGAGGATGGGAAGGAGTCAAGTGACAGAAGGGAGAGCTGACTGGGGAATGGGGCAATCAAAACATAAGCCATCTTGGAGTGGGGGTTTGGGTAGAAATGGGGAGAAAATTTGTAATTCAAAATCTTGTGGAAATCAATGCTGAAAACTAAAATATTAAATAAATAATAAGAATAAAAAGAAAAAAATCTAAACAAATAATACCTCCTATAGCATTTCTTATATACAATCATGTTTTTATAAAACCTACAACACTAAGATTAGTCTGACATGATAAGTTTTTGAGATTTGGTCTTCTTGCCAACTCCTTTCTCTCCATGTTCATTTGATCCTATGCCCTCTAGTCTTCTCCAACAGATTATGTCCTCTATCACCTCCCCTCTCTCCAATCTTAAATCTATCATTATCTATTGGTAAAAGGATATAAAGAAACTTAATAAAACTAGGATTTTAGTGAGTTTAAAGCATGACTCCGCCACCTCAACTTTGTGCTGTACCCATCTACCTTTCTTTCCCATGAGCCTTTTTCATGAGGAACCAAAGAGTGATACCTGGAGCCAAAACAAAACCTTCTTCTGTACATTGTATCAGCTTGGCCAGTTAAATTATTTGTTCCTCAAAAATAGTGGTGGATTTGGAGTCAGAAGACCTGGGTCCAAACACCAGCTCTACCTATTTCAGGCAATTCTTTTCCTACTATTTTCAAAAGTACCCCCGATCCTTAAAGAATCTTCATTACATTTTACCATACCTTCCTATGTTTCTCCTTCCCTTCAGTCACACTACTTGAAAAAAGCTATCTATATTCTCTACCTCCATTTTCTTTCCTCCTACTTACTCCTTAACCCTTTTCAGTCTATATTTTAACTCATCACTCAACTGAAGTTGCTCTTTTCCAAATTCACAGTGATGTCTCAATTGTCAAACCTGATGGTCTTTTCTTGGTCTTCACTTCTTGATCTCTTCAATGTATTTCATACCACTGTTGTTCTGGATGCTCTCCTTTCTCCATTTTTTCCTGACATTACTTTCTCCTGACCCACTTCTTACCTATTTGACCACTTGTTCTTTTTCAGTCTCCTTTGCTGATGACATTCATATCATGCCCCTCCAATAGTGGGTGTCCCCCAAGACTCTATCCTGAGCTCTCTTCTCTTCTCCATTCATTCTCTCTTGGTAACCTCATCAGCTCTCAAACTTAGTTCTCATCCCTATGTAGATAATTTCCAAATCTATATATCCCAGTTTCTTCCTTGAAATCCATTCCTATACCCCCAAATGTCAGTTCAACATTTCAAATGGGATAGCTCATAGACATTTTAAATTCAGCATGTCTTTACCCTAAACCTTCCTCTCTTCCAAACTTCCTTATTTCTGTCTAAGGCGTAACCAACATTCTAATTTCTCAAATTTTCTGTCTCAGCATAATCCTTGATTTTCTCTCTCTCTCTCTCTCTCTCTCTCTCTCTCTCTCTCTCTCTCTCTCTCTGTCTCGCTCTGTCTGTCTCCTCTCTCTCTTTTTCTCTGTGTGTCTCTGTCTCTCTGTCTCTTTGTGTGTCTCTGTCTCTCTATCTCTGTCTCTCTTTGTCTCTCTCTCTGTCTTTGTGTCTCTGTCTCTGTCTCTGCCTCTGTCTCTCACTTTCTCTATGTCTCTCTGTGTATCTCTGTGTCTCTGTCTCTCCCTGTGTACCTTTATTATTTCTTTCTTTGATGTCCTTGGGATACATAACCCAATTGTGAGCTCAATGGGTCAATGGAATAAAGTTTATTTTTTTCTTTCATAATTCCAAATTGGCATCCAGAACAGTTGGACCAACTCACAGTTCCAAAAGTTTATTAATGTAGCTATCTTCTCATAATCCCTTTAACAGTGACTCTTCAAGTTTTAGGGGCTGGGTTTTGGGAGGGTCATCTTCAGCAAATATTTGTTGAATGCCTACTTTGTGCAAGGAGAAAAAAGTGAGCAAAGTCAAGGACCTTATGATCTCTTGCATCGTAACATTCTATTATATTCTGTGACGGTCAGTGCAAATACCCTCATTATCACTAACCTGGAAAACTGCAATAGCCTCAGACTAGTAGGCTCCCTTTCTTTTTTCCCCCAAGCCTTGTTCTGCTCTAACTCCCCCTTCACAAGGCTATTACAATAATCTTCATTATACAGAGATTGGGTCATTTTACTTCTTTGCTGAAAAATGCCAACAGAGTCTTCAAGGCCCTATTTTTTGAGGCTTGTTACGTTATTATCATCCAGACACTCTCTGCTTCATTCCCCAAATCCATCTGGGGCTCTGGCACCTCTGTGCCTGTATTGTTCCTCATGTCTGTGATATCTTCACTCATCCTTTTCTCCTACTTAATTTTTTCTCATGATTTAAACCCAAATGCCATCACCTTCAGAGTTAATACTAGGAATAATAATAAATGATTAAATTAATTTTACTTATTCATTGATATTGATTTATAATTTAATTTAATTAATTAATTAAGAGGGGAGAAAGGTGAGAGCAGTAATACACAGGACAGTGAGTATAGTTAAACAGGATGGGGCTGATCTGTCTCCCAATCCCAAGAGCAGGATTCCCTGGTGACTGGACGTTGAGTGTTACAGTATAAGGAGAAGTGAAGCACTACAAGATAATGACTAAGAAAATATGCCCTCCATGTCAGCAGCAAAAGAGTGCAAAGCTCTGCACCTCTCCAGTGCAAATATGTTGCATTTTAATTATCTGTGTTTGTGTAGTATGTGGACTTTGAATATCTTTCAGCCTCTAGGACAATGTATTGAAAACATAAATTTTTATTGAATGAATAAATGAGTGAAGAGGGCAATGTTGTGAGCTCCTAAAGGACAGAGACTGTCTTTTGGCTTTTTTGGTATCCTCAATGCTTATTACAGTGTTTAGCACATAGCAGGCATTTAATAAATATTTACTGAAAGGTTGGCAGATGATTTTGTTGTTGGTCAGCTAGGTAGCACAGTGGATAGAGCACCAGGCCTGGAGTCATATCTGGACTCAGATACTTACTAGCTGAGTGACCCTGAACAAGCCATTTAACTCTGCTTGCCTTAGTTTCCTTTTCTGTAAAATGAACTAGAGAAGGAAATGGCAAACCACTCCAGTCTCTTTGCCAAGAAAACCCTCAGTGGGGTCACGAAGAGTCTGAAATGACTCAACAACAAGACCAACAAAATAAATAACTGAATTTGATCTTTATTTCTGATTTCCCTCAATTATCTGGACCTGAAGGAAGCCCAAGGTCTATCACTCACCTGACAGTTACTGTCCAGTTTGTAGATGTAATGCCTTGGAGGAGGAAGTCACCCTCCTTAGGGGAAAACAAATAAGACATTTCCCCATAGAATTTGTCTATACTTCCTATTGCAAAAGCATTTGTATTGTTATTCAATTTTGTTCTCCAATGTAATGTTATAAATATCTTCATGGCAAGGCCTAGCTCATTTATTTCTCTGTTCCTGTTACTAGCATGACTCATTTAATTCACTCTAATTACATGGATGGCTGTACAGAAATGTGTCCAGAAAGGTCACTTGCTTTATTAGCTCATCTTTGTATCACATTTCATAGGTTTGTATAATACCACATAAATTATCTCATTGGCTCTTTACAACAGTAGTAGTAGTAGTACAAGTAGTAGTAGTAGTAGTGGTGGTGGTGGTAGTAGTAGCAGTAGTAGAAGTAGTAATAGAAGTAATAGTAGTAATAGTAGTAGAAGTAGAAGTAGTAGTAGAAGTAGTAGTAGTAATAGTAGTAGTAGTAGTAGTAGTAGTATCTTTATTATTACTTTACCAATGAAAACAGCTATTATACTATGAGTTCCTCCATTAGATTGTGAGCTTCTCCATTAGATTGGGAATCCCATAAAATCAAGGACAGTCTTTTGCCTTTCTTTGGATAACCAGTACTTAGCATAACATATGGCACAGAGTAGGTGCTTAACAAATGTTTATCACTTGTTTATTGACTGATTGGCTCCTGGTCAAGAACTTAAATACTGGTATTTGGTCTCTAAGTTGACTGTTTTTCCCACACTGTAAGGAGGACCTGTGTGTTCTTCAGAAACCAAGTCACAGGATACATTCTTCTTCCATTATTGGCCAATCCCACCCTTATGCCATTTTCAAAATCCATAGCAAACCAAGATTTTAAAGTATCATAAAACTTTTAGGAGTTTCATTCCCACCCATCCCCCTCAAAATTTCAAGAAACATCAACAGGTCTTAAAAAATAACTTCTCCTAAGAGACAGAAGGAACCAAACTATCACTGGTGTTCTCGAATAAGATGTAGGGTGAAAAACATTTTCTCCTATAACAAAATATTTTTTAAATGCAATTTATTTATTTAACATATTTGGTTTTCAGCATTGATTTTCACAACATTTTGAATTACAAATTTTCTCCCCATTTCTACCCTCCCCCCCACTCCAAGATGGCTTATATTCTGGTTGCCCTGTTCCCCAGTCAGCCCTCCCCTATAACAAAATATTTTAAGAGAACATATCTCACCACTTAAGGACTACTTTACAAGGGAAGAAATTTGAAAGAAAGGAAAGGTAAACAGTCTGACATTTTTATTTCTGAATTATTCCCAATTTTCTTTATACTTCTCCGCTTGATGGAAAAAATAGAAATAGAAATAAAACCCTGGCCAAACACTACAGGAAATGTAGGCACTAGTGGGGATCACTAAAACTTCATGTTCATTTCACAAGTTATTTTGAGTCTCTGTAAGTTTATGTGGCTAAGCCCCAAAACTATTAAACGAACAATGAAAAAGTGGTTCTATTTTCTTTAGTCTTTAATTTCCGTTTTTGTTTTAATAAAGAATAATGACTTTATTTTTCAAGAAAAAAGGACTTTGAGCATATATATACAATATATGTATACAATATGTATATATTAAACAAGTAGGATGTAATAAACAGCAGCATTTATTTAAATTATTACTCAAATGCCTATTATTTATAAGATACTAGATTAGAAGTTATTGAGATACAAATGGTTTTCATTATTCTTTTTATTGAGGAATTATAAAATCCAAATGTTAGAGCTGGAAGGGACCATATCATCTAATCATCTAATTCAACCCCTCACACACTCACACATCCATTTTAGAAATGAGGATACTAAGCTCAAGATAGTCAAGTGACTTGAACAAGGTCACATAGCTAATAGTAGAACCGGGACTAAGCCCTCAGATCTTCTGACCCCTAGTCCAATGTTCATACTGTACCTCACCACAGGACCTCAGCTATTTTTCCTGTGGGAAGGGAAGAAACAGAGCCAAATAACAAGACAAGATATAATATGGTGGGACACAAAAGTGTGGAGAAGGAAATAGCAAACCACTACGATACCTTTGCCAAGAAAACTCTAAATGGGGTCATAGAGAGTTAGACACAACTGAAACATGACACAACAGCCTGTGAATGAACTAGACCATAAGTATGTTACCAACCTCACTTCTTTTTTTTAAAAGCCTTCAGTACATTTGGGGGCTGTCAGGTAGATACAGACTTCTGGATAATGGATTCGAGGAAATTTGCCCCAAATTGGTTGACCATTTGATTTGCATGGATTTTTTAGAAAGATTAGATAAGAGCAACAAATCCACAAGTAGGCAGTGTGGCATTCTGGATTTAGCAATGGATTTGAAGTCAGGAAGACTTTAGTCTAAATCCTTCCTTTGACACTTAACAGCTACATGATACCAGGTCAAATAATTTAATCTCATTCTCACTTTTATCATCTGTAAAATGGGAATGATAATAATGATGCCTACCTCTTTGGGCTGTTGTGATGATTAAATGAGATTGTGTATGTGTGTGTGTGTGTGTGTGTGTGTGTGTAAAATAGTAATGATAATACCTACCTCATAAGGTAGGTAACAAATAAGATAATATATATGTAAATTTGCTTGCAAACCTTAAAGCATTATAATGCTAGCTTTTATTATTAATTAATAATTAATTAATAATTTTATTATTATTAAATATTCATTAAAGAGTGATTGTCCATCAGACTAGGGTACTGGGATGCTCACTGAAAGGGAAGAAAAGTTACTATTCTGTCTTCCTGCATATTAAATAGGAACACTAGTCTATACCTATTTTTTGGAAAGGGTAAAAGGTCTCATCATCTTACATTCTTAACCTCAGGAAAAAAAAAAGTCTGTTCTTAGGAAAGGAAATGGAGTCCAAGGCTTCTTGGCTCTGAGATGTGGGAAGGGTTTGCTTTTTAACATCCTCCAAGGATAACTGTGATTACTGTTGCAGTGGGAATGCAGATTTGCAAAATGTTCCTTCAGAAGAAAGTATTTGGGGGCGGGGAGTGCCTTTTTCAGGGAAAAGGACAGTCTTTTTAGCAGCTACTGTTGACCTTGAGGAAACATTATGTGAATGTAGTGAAATTAACAAAAATATCCCCAAAACAACTGAATAGACTGCATGTTCCGCTCAGCATCCAATTAGGCTTATCATTTTAAACAATGAATATACTTATTTGTCCGTTTAATAAATGACTTTTAAGCATGGTGGCTGTATTGTTGTATTGGGCAATGGGGGATAAGTTAAAGAAGACTTGACTCTATGCATCTTACAGACCAGTAGGTGGATAAGGCACAAGCTTGATAACTATTCTGCACAGCACTGCAAGACAATTTTGTAAGAGGAAGAGAAGAAAAAGAGTCATCTAAAAGGGTGCAATTGATCACTGGGGGAAATAGAGGCTATGTAGAGCAATTAATGGATGTGGAGACAAAGGACCTTGGTTATAAGGTCGATTACTCTGTCGATTACTGCCTGTGTAACTTTGGCTAAGTGACTTCAACTTTCTGGGCCTCTGTTTCCCAAAATGTAAAATGAGGGGGTTGAACTAGATGGCTTTAGAGGTCCCTTTAAAATCTAAAGTGTGTGTGTGTGTGTGTGTGTGTGTGTGTGTGTGTGTGTGATCTCACTTCTGCCCAGGACTGATTGAGGTAGTTTTCCTAAAGGACAATTCTATGATTTAGAGCGCTGGGCTGCATACTTTGAAGAGAACGTGCGACCTCTTGATTTTCTGAGAGATCTCTGAGCCTGAGAAACTGCAGACTTCTTATGTAAAGAAAGACATGACTTCAGACTGTTGGACCAGCTACAAGGATTGAAGCACAGAGAGAGGCAATCAAGATAGACAAGGATAAACTTTTGAATAGGGAAGGAATTGATCAATAAACATTTGTTTAGTACCAACTGTGTGCTAAGAGCTTTACAAATTGTATCTCATTTAAGCCTCACAACAATCCTAAGAGGTAGGTGATATTATTATTCCTATTTCACAGTTGAAGAAACTGAGGCAGAGAGGGATAATGTGATTTGCCCAGGGTCAAACAGCTAGGAAGTGTCTGAAACAGGAATTGAACTCTGGTCTTCCTGACTCCAGGCCTAGTATTCCATCTACCAGGGCTACAGATGTCCATGGAGACATCTTCCATCTCCCATCATGCCCCTTTATTTCTAGCACCTGCAACCCTAGAAGTTGCTAAGATCGTACTCTCCCAATGTGATATTCTCTCTCTCTCTCTCTCTCTCTCTCTCTCTCTCTCTCTCTCTCTCTCTCTCCCTCTCTCTCCCTCTCTCTTTGGTCAAACTGAGATTTTTATCTTGAAAGGAGAGGAAAATCTCATTCGCCCATGTGTATTCTTGGCAGCTAGGTAGCATTGTGGATAGATCAGTGGGCTTGGAGTCAGGTTCAAATCTAGCCTCAGACACTTACTAGCTGTGTGACCCTGGACAAGTCACTTAATCGTTATTTGTTTCAATTCCTCATTTGTAAAATGGCGACACACTGAAGAAGGAAATGGCAGACTCACTCTAGTATCTTAGATAAGAAAAACCCATGGACAAGTCCATGGAGTCACAGAGAGTCAGATATGACAACAACAATGACAATTCTTGGGGCTATTCTAATCTATATAACTTCCTCATTTCTCTTTCCTGTTTACTTTTATAAGGAGGTTTAGTAGTTATTAGTGTCTGTCATTTATGTAACCAACATTTGATGTGTGAGTGAAGATGGCAAGAGCAAACTTAGTGTTATCCTCCTCGAAGAGTTACTAGAGTATAAGGTTAATGGGGTATAAGATCTTCCCTGCCCATTAATAGGCCTCATGTGGAGCCCATTAAGGGAAGCTTGCTTAGGGGAGGCTTCCTTGTAGGAAGGCTTTCACACCTTTGGTACTAAGTTCATCAGTCACTAAGTCATGAGGGTTGTGATGGTTTCTGAGAAGTGTGTATATACTCTGAGTTGATATTTTGCTTTGGGAGTTCACTTATGAGAAGGACCTTTTGATTCCCTAGTCAAAACTCTGAGCAGCCCTATGTTCAGACCCCCCAACTGCTCAGATGTAAAGGCTCACTCAATCCAGTGTTGTATGTAAAGTACATAGCAATATTGCTTTGATTCAAGCAATCAGAGCCCTCTCTGTTGGTCTTTATGCTAATTTTTGTGCTTATATTTTCTCTGTTTGTATTTTCTCTACTTGTATTTTCTCTGCCATTCAGGGGGCTGACTTTTCCCCTGAACTAGTGAATGTAATTAAAGAAGATTGTTGACCCCTTTAAAGTTGCTTTCCTTTAAAAGCAGGTTAAAGAAACTGCTAGCAGGCCATCCAGGGTATGCTAGGGTGCTTGCTGTTACATAGGGTAAATAACTTTTTCTTTGTATGTTTGTTTTCTGAACCCTTATCATATCTCTGGAACACACATACTTGAATTGTGGCAAATAAATGTAATTCTGGCCCAAAGACACCTCTTGAAAATAAGAGAATGAAGGAGAGACCTCAGTTGCTCCTCCTCACCTAGGCTGCTTGGGGTGACAGCATAGCCCTCCTACCCTCTATAAAGGCAGACACTGCAATCTCCCTTGGAAAGGGGGTGGGCCAGATCCCAGAGCAGAAATCTATCTATGACATAGGTGGGCCAACCATATTTATATTACATGGTACTAATATATCCTCTCTATCTGTCTCTCTCTGTGTGTCTCTTTCTCTCTTGGTCTCTCTGTCTCTTACTCTCTCTCTCTCTTTCCTTTCCCTCTCTCTCTCCTTCCCCTTCTCCCTCCCTCCTCCACCTTCTCTCTCCCTTTCTCTCTCCCTCACTCCCCACCTCTCTCTCTGTTTCTGTTTCCCTCTGTTTTTGTGTCTCTATCACTCTGTCTGTCTCTGTCTCTGTCCCTATCTCTGTCTTTCTCTATCTCTCTCTGCTGTCTCTCTGTCTCTCTATCCCTATGAGGCAGGTAATGTTTCAGTTGAACTCTAAAAGCTAGGTTGGAATTCACTAGTTCAAGAGGAGGAAAGGTCATTTCAGACAGTAGGTAATGGTTGAATCAGATCTAGCAGGTTGTTGCTTTGGGAAGACTTGACCATGGCATGGAAGCTTAGGGTTCTAGACCAAAAGAATTCCTATCTCTGAACTGGCATCACTCCTATTTCCAGTTTTTAGCTTGAGAGGCTGTAAGATACATCCAGAGAAACCCAAATTTCAGTGGATATTTGGCACTTGGTCACAGTGAGTTAATCTCAAAAAGAAATTTACCTGAACTAAAAAATGGAAGAATTTAATAATAAATGGGTCTTCTAGGCAATATCCTCGGGTGAGCCACATAGGAAGAATTACATGAGGGATCCTTTTCAAAGGGTTTTAAGAAAAATAAAAACTTTTATAGCATTCTGGCAGGTATAGCAGCAGTAGCTTGTTTTATGTAAAGCCAAAGTGAAAATTCCAATTTGCACAAAAAACCAATTAGAGGGGATTATTCACTTTACAAAAACAGAATAGCCTCTTGTGCATTTAGCTTGTGACTTAGCGATCATTTTTAATTTTCTTTTTGTTATAAACTGAAAAACCATTAAAAAATACAAGAATTCCAATATGCAAAGAAGAAAAACAGAAGATTGTATGAGAAATTGTGTAATTCTGTTGTGCAGTTTGTTTGTAAAGAAATAAATATTCATTTGACTAGGTAGTAGTATTACTCTAGTTTTTTTTTTCCTTTTGTACATTTTTTCCTATGCATTTAAAAGAAACTTTAATTGATGGCCTTTTAAAAGTCTTTGTCATTACCCACTAACCTACCAAAGAGTAATCTCACATAACAATATTTTTAAAGAGAAAAAGAGAGAGAACATTATGAAATGCAAAATAGATAATTTTGATTACATTAAATGAAAAAGGCTTTACACAAACAAAACCAATGCAAACAAAATTAGAAGGAAAGCAAAGCTGGGAAACAGCAAGTATTTCTGATGAAGGCCTCATTTCTCAAGTATATAAAGAACTGAATCAAATTTATAAGAATACAAGTCATTCCCCAATTGATAAATGGTCAGAGGATATGAACAGGTAGTTTTCAGATGAGGAAATCAAAGCTATCTATGGCAATATGAAAAAATTCTCTAAATCACTATTGACTAGTAAAATACAAATTAAAACAACTCTGAGGTACCACCTCACACCTATCAGGTAAGCTAATATGACAGAAAAGGAAAATAATAAATATTGGAGAAGATGTAGGAAAATTGGAACACTGATTCATGTTGGTGGAGTTGTGAACTGATCCAAACATTCTAGAGAGCAATTTGGATCTATGCACAAAAGACTATAAAACTGTGCATACCCTTTGATCCAGCAATACCACTACTAGAAATAGAGATCATATAAAAGGTAAAATGTATAAAATATTTATAGCAGTTCTTTTTGTGTGGCAAAGTATTGGAAATGGAGGGATGTCCAGCATTTGGAGAATGGCTGTACAAGTCGTGGTATATGAATGTAACAGAATACTACTGTGCTATAAGAGACAATGAACAGGTAGATTTCAGAAAAATCTGGAAAGACTTATATTAACTGACATTGAGTGAAGTGAGCAGAATCAGGAGGACATTGCACACAGTAACAGCAACATTGTTCAATGACCAACTATGACAGTTAGTTCTTCTCAGCAATACAATGATCCAAGACAACTCCAAAAGACTCATGATGGAAAATGCTATCCACACCCAGAGAAAGAACTGTACAGTCTGAATGCAGACTGAAGCATAGCATTTTCACTTTTTGTTTTGTTTTTCCTTTCTCATTGCTTTTCCCTTTTTTTCTGTTCCTTCTTTCACAACACGACTAATATGGAAACATGTTTAATATGATTGTACATGTATCACCTATATCAGATTGCTTGTTATCTTGGAGGGGAGGGAGAAACTTTTGGAACTCAAAATCTTATAAAAATGAATGTTGAAAACAATCTTTAGATGTAATTGGAACAAAATAAAATACTTTTAAATGGAGGAAAAGAAATTTTTAAAGTGCTATGTAAATATTGGCTATTTTACTCGATTATTGTTTCTGTTATTTGTTTTTTGTCCCACTTATTATTTAGGATTTCAGTATTAAGTCACCATTTGGGTCTGAATCTTTTGTTTGTACTCCTTGGATTGATTATGATTTTTCATGTGTCAGGATCTCTAGAAGATGTGTTTGTTATTTCTGCCTTACATTTATTCACAATATCTCTATGCCTTAATCAATCTTTGTAAAAGTTTCATGCAATTCTGAGAAAAGCATAGATTCTTTAGCAGTCTCATTTAGAAAATAACACAAATCCTTTTTCTCTGGATTCCCCAGAAATGTGTTCAATTCTGTATTACTTTTTTTAATCTTTCTTTTTGTTTTGTCTAAAACCGAGAGAGAGATATTAAAGTCTTCTGCTATTTCTGTAACATATATCTTCTTGTATTTAAGTTAATGTTGATTTGTGGTTTATATACCAAGGCATTTGGAGTATATAAGTTTAATATCAATATTAGTTTATTATCTAGTATTCCTTTTAATATAGTGTTGTTCTTATGTTGTGAATTTTTGGTTTTGTTTAGTTTGACAACATAATTACAACTTCTACCTTTTCAGATCTGTGTATGTCTTTGCTTTTTAGATGTGTTTCTTGTAAGCAACAGGTTGTAAAGATTGTTTTTTTTCCCCTCATCCAACCTAAAGCTCTCTTTCATTTTATTAGATTTACATTTCAATCCATTCACATTTCACATTAAGAGACTTGGATTTATATTGTCCACCATTTGTATCTGTCTCACCCACTGCCCAGCCCTATGAAATAAGATCTTTATTTTGTTCCTCTTCCTCTTCAAAAATAACACTTTGTTTCTTCAGTTATTTTTGCTTAATCTACTTTAAGGCAACCTTATTCCCACAGGTTTTCTTCTCCTCATCTTCAAGGTACCCCACCTCCCATCTGTCACTCCTTTTCCTAATTTTGGAGTTTTACTTAAATGATTAATTCATTTTTCTTTCTTCCTTTTTATCTAGTTATCTAAATTTCCCCTTTTTTCTCTCTCAGTTCAGTAGTCAAGTAAAACTGTCCTTATTCTTTTCTCTTTCTACTTTTGTTTTGTTAGTTTTGTCCCTGTGTTTTTCTTCTAAACGGATTTTCTTTTTCTTGTTCTCTTTATTCTCTATCTTTCCATTTATTCTAGACTTTCACTCTGATTCATTTCCAAGCAGTTTCTATGATCTTGCTCCCCCATATTTCTTTTGCTGTGCTCTTAAAGTAGCAATTCCTCAGGGAGATAGAGGATATAAGTATTGTTCCCCAATGTAAAAATTTTCCTGTATCCCTGATTATGTGGTTCATTACTACTTCCTGACCTCTCCATGATCCCCATTTGCTGTGGAATCTGCTCTTTGGGTCCATCCCCTCTTATAATCCTTCTTTCAGATGTCAATTGTCCAAGGATCTCTAATTCTCTTCCTGTGGCAGGATGCTTTTCATGAAGCAATAGTACTCTCTCAGAGGTGGTAATGTTTCTAATCACCTAAACCCTGCAGATTACATCAATTGTAAGGACCCTGTGTCCCCTTACAGAATAGCTCTTTTCCCTCCGTGAGAATGGAGGAGCTTTGGTGGGATACCCTCCCACCACTGATCTGAGATTTCTTCCTTCCTTTTCCCTTTTTAAAAAATAATTCCGATCACCACCTCATCCTTTTTCATGTTGTCTTTCTTCTTTCTGAAAGATTACAGGAATTCTTTTTCCTTCATTATTTACCATTGACTTGATGGATTATGGTAGATCACTTACTCCTTTCAATCTTCTTTCTCCCCTATCCTCTTTAATTTGTCATCCCATTCTGATTATAGTTTAGTATCCCCCCTCCCAACATACAACACAGAGAGGGAGAGAAAGAGAGAGAGTGAGGGAGAGAGAGATACAGAGAGATAGAGAGACAGAAAGACAGAGACAGAGAGTGACAGAGACAGAGACAATCGATAGATGGAGTGTCGTACCATTTTGTCCATGGTGCCATGATGTTTTAGGCTTGTTTAGCCATCATCACTTATTTAAGTTCCACTTTCCCCCTTATCTCCTTGTGTATTTTTAGAAAGAAATCTTTCTAAATGGATGAGGAAAAAAGATGATCCCTCATTGTTATGTTGTTGTTGCTGTTTTGAACTCCATAAGTGTCTTTCTCTTTTTAGCTCCTTCCCTTCCTTTACTTCTGGGTAATTTATTTCATTACTTGTGCTTTCTTAAGCTAATATCTTTGTTCATCCTTCTTGTGTTGCTATTGTTTGGAGTGTTTGCGAAGCAAATAATCTGCTTACGTCTGGATTTTTTGTAGGAATGATTTAAACACTTTTATTGACTATTCATCTTTTTTCATTGATGATTAATTCTTGGTTTACATGGTATGCCCTTTGGGGTTGCATCTTGAGCTCCTCTGCTTTTTATATCCATTCCCTTTTGTAATTTCTTGTGGTTACAGATTAGTCCTGAATAATTCAAATGCCTTTTCTCTATAGTTGAAAGTCTTTCTGGCTAGCTCAATTTGTTGTTTCTCATTGGAATTGCAATTGTTACATTTAACCACTGCCTGTCATGGAGTTTGTAGCATAAGGTTTTTGTTTTTTACTTTCTGGAAGTAAACTATAGGGTTTTTTTTTTCAGTCGATGCTCTGTTTTCTGCATTCAGAAGTCCTAGAATGTCTTCTTGTATTAATTCTAATAATGTGTTCAGGTTTTTTGACTTGGCATCTTCTCCTCAGAGATTTATGAACTTTAAGTTATCTCTACTCCAATGGTATCAAAACCCACAGGCTTCATAGTAATTTGGAAATCCTCAAATTAATGTTATCTATGTTGTATTTTTTAAAACATTTACTAATTGCATTTAAATCTGGTTCTGGCCTCACTAGGGAGTTTGTTGGCTGCTTGTGACCCTGAGCAAGTTTACTACCTTTGCTCTACATATCCCATGTCCTCTAAGATAAATATGTTTGCAGAGATTATGTATTCTTTTAACACTGTTGCAATTTTCTTCTCTTCCTCTAGATTCTCCTGCACTTCTGTATATTCCTGTTACCAGTCAGTTGCTGGGTCATTTCTTACTTTAGAGAGACTCTCCACCATGAATTTATGGGGTTTTTTTGTTTTGTTTTCTACTAATTGTATCTGTTCTGCAGACCATAAATTCTTGTTTTGCAAAGACTAGCTACAGCAGTAGCAAGGCACTTAATGAGCAGATCCTGGAGCCACTAGAAGGTGGGGCCCGCCAGATGTGGGGCATGACAGGGGAGGGGGTGCTGAGTGAATCTATTAGGAAATAGGAATTAATCTTTTCTGCTGTTAACTCATTAGGCTGTTATGTCCTTAGGGTTCTTGGTGTCTTAGCCAGTAGATTCAAATAGAATTAATTTACCATTCACGCATTATTCTTATTTGGGGGAATTTTGACAGGTCATATGGATCTGAAAAAATATCTAGTCCTCCATCTGTTCGGATACACACTGAACTGTCTTTTCACTTACATGTCCTCTTGAACCCAAAAACCAGGTTTGTATCTACATATACCAGTTACCTCGATACATCTGGGCATTCTTGAACTTCCTTATTTCTGTTGCGTGTACAACCATTCTTCAAGACACATCAGGTCACCTTAGTGTGATCCTTGACTTTTGTCTTGTCCTTACTTCATATATCAAATCAGTTGCCAAGTATTGTCAGTTATATCCTCACAGTATCTCAAGCACATTCCCTTCTCTCCACTCACAACGCCACCATCCTAGTTCAAGAACTCATGACTTCTCATCTAGACTATTACCATAACCTAATTGGTCTCCTTGCTTTAGCTCCATCCCCTTTTGACTCTATTCTCTACTCAACTGCCAGAACAATTTTACTAAAGCAAAGGTCTGATCATATCTCTCTTCTGGTCGGTAAACTCCACTTGTCCCCTGTTATCTGTAGAATCAAGCACAAAGTCCTCTGTTTAATAATAATAATAATAATAATAATAATAATAACAATAGCTTAAAATCCATTTTATAGTACCCTTAGTTTCATTAACTAGCGTTGGTTTATTTTATACTTTAGAACTACTGAATATGCATGTATATGTATGTATGTGTATGTATGTATGCATATCTACATGTATATATGACTATGCCACATTCTTATATCCATCTTTTGTTACATGTGCTTGCTCCTATCTTCTGTACACATCTTTTTAAAAAATCTCTAAGTTGGTTTGTGATTTCCTGGAGCATTCACATCAGTCTCTTCAGACCACCCCTGCTAGCTATTATCCTATATTTCTCCCTTTCTTTTAAACACCATGCATTTAGGTTCTGACCTCTTTGTCACTCAATCGAGACTGCTCTCTCCAATTACTAGTAATCTTCCAAATGCCAGATCCAATGACCTTTGTTAGAAACATACTCACATTGTCTAGGAATAAGCAAGACTCGTTGGGAAGTCAGGAACGTTGTAATTATAATTTATATTTATTCTCCCTGAATGAATGGGTACCTCCCCTGAACAGAGTACAGGAGAAAGTACAAAGGACTCAGATGGAAGCCAGTGCTTTAATAGACCCTCACCTTGAATCTCCCACCAAGCTCTTCATTGGACAGATAAAAGCCCCTGAGTGCCTATGTCATGCCCTCCTCAAATGGCTCACCTGATGGACCAGAGGCCTGGTTTCTGCTCAAGCTGGGGTGGGGGAGGGGAGGAAGTACACCTTCAATTCTGTGGAAACAAAACTCCTCCTCCCATCTCTTACACCTTTTATTAATCCTCATCCTTTTTTACTTTTCTTCAGCCTTTGATACTAAGGATCATCTTTTCCATGATACTCTTCTCTCCTGATTTTCCTTCTATCTTTATGATTTCTCCTTATTCTCCTTTGCTGGATCTTTGTCCAGGTCATGACTACGAACTGTGGGTGAACCTCAAGGGTCTACCCTTGACCCTCCTCTCTTCCCCCTCTATGCTCTCCCCTTTGGTAAACTCATCAGCTCTCATGGATTCAGTTCAGATTCTCACATCTATTGATCCAACCATAGCCTCTCTGCTGATATCTAGTCTTGCATCTCTAGCTGCCTATGAGAAATTTCAATCTGGATGTCCTATAGGTATTTACAACATGATACATTCAAAGCAAAATCTTCCACAGGGGTTCCACTTAATATGCTGGAGGCTTTCCACTCATTTACTTTCCCCCCAAAAAAACTCTCCTTATATATCCCTCTAAACTCTTCTGAATTTCCCTTATTACTGTCCTGGGCACCACCTTCCCAAAAGTTACTCAGGCTCACAATCTAGGTATCTATTGTCTTCAACTCTTCACTTGCACTCGTCGCACATAACCAACCCGTCGCTAAGCCTTGTTAATTCTACCTTAATATCATCTCTTATGTATTCCCCTTGCTCTCCTCTGACACAGCCACTACCCTGATACAGGTCCTTAACATCTCCCAATTGGGAATTTTGCAACAGTTTTCTGATTGATTTCTCTGCTTCAAATCTCTCCTCACTCCAATTCCTCCATTCAGTGGCCAAAGTAACCATACTAATGTGCATATCAGTCACTCCCCTAACCAATAAACTTCAATGGCTTCCTATTACTTCTAGGAACATCCACTACACCACCTAGCTGCCCTCCCCAACCAAGTGAAATTGGGCCTTTGATAAATGTTTTCTAATAATGAAGAAGAATAAAATTCCTGACTTTGTTGTATGTGGGAGCTCATTGAGATTGAAACCAAATCATATTGTGGTACTGGAAAAATCAGTTATCACTAAAGAAACCCCTGAGAAACCCCAGTTTGCATAATAAAGAATGGACTCAGACCTTTTGGCATTTAGCAAATGTCCTTGGGGCTCCGTGACTCCACCAAGGAATGTCAATAAGATTATCCCAGTTAAGGATAACCTGTCAGAATCCTTGATCTGTCCCTGTGCCCCCCCCACCCTGTGCCCTGGCCTGTAAGTTCCAAGAGATAATTAACCTCTGTACCCTGTATTTTCTATATAAACTAATTCTTTAAGCCAACTCGGGGCCATTTTGATTTGAGTGGAACCCCGAATGGTCGCCGGCTAATAAATTCTCCATTTAAAACTTATACTCTGTGGCGTGTCTCACTTGCTTTTGGTACATCAATATTCTCTCTCTCCACGTCTTCCCAAAAATCTTCCACAGGGCTTCCATTTAATATGCTGGAGGCTTTCCGCTCATTCTCTTGACATTGTATGGATACCAGTGGAGTCCAGGGACATCCCTATTGGTTCTCCTTTCCCCTTGTAATGTCCACCTTCTTTCTGAACTATACGCTTATTTGATGGAATCCTTTATGTTACTTCTCTTATGTAATTTTTGGTTGGTAATGGGTTGGATTCTACTCATGCCTACCATGCATCTCTGCACTGCCATTTGGATGATCTTCAACCTTAAATCTCTGGAAACTGTAGTATTACAAGACTCTTCACCATACGGATCTGGGCAATCTAACCAAAATAAACAGTCCAAAATTGTTAACAAAGAGACATCCCGTGCCCTACAACAACAAAAACAAGAAGAGGATCTAATCTTTGTTCTCTGCCCAAATCCCTCACCACCCACTTGTAGCTTTTGAACATTAAATTAAACAATGACAAACAAACTGGAAAGGCGACTGGGGAAAAAGAATACAACTGATGTGAGATTAAAGGATTTTTGCATGTAAACTTGCCATGTACCAAGAAAAACCACCCAGCTGTTTCAACATAGCATTGGAATTATAACGGCGATTTTGACTAAGATGCTATTGACAATAATTGTTCTAGACTAGTTATCTGAGACTCTAGCCTACATTTCCAGGTTAGAAATATTTCACCTCTCATTGAGAAGCTATCTGATGACATACATCCTGTCTGTGCAGGGTTTCAACATCTCCAAGAGCCCAAACGCTTAGCAGACTAATTCAATTCTTGAGGGAATGTCAAAGCCATCAAAGGAACATCCCCACCTGAAACCACAGGATGCTGTTGCTTGGCATCACTGGGCCCTATAGTTTGGGTTTTGGGGGATATGAGCCCTTCTGCTGACTGTCCAGGAGTGTAGGAACTGACCTCTACTGCCACCACTTCCCCAATTTCCTGGAACAGTAGAAGACTGAAACATCCTTTCCCTTCCTGTGGGGTACCTCCATTCTGATGAATTACTTCTCCTTTTGTCCTTTTACCTAATAATTTCAAAGTGTCATTTTAAATTTCAAGTTTGAAAAAGGGGGGTTGATTATGAAGAACAACAATAAAAGACATGAAGTGAGAAGAGGGGAGTTTCAAAGGGGTGATAATAAGTATTTGGAATGGGCAAAGGCAATATTATATAGTATAGTATTCTTGGAGTTTCATTCTGACCCCAAACACCAACTATAAAGCACCATACCTACCACTACTAGCTAACAGTTATATATAGCTATAACGTTGACAAGGCATCTGACATGTGTTAGGTAGGTCCTATTAGTATTATTCCATTTTTACAGATGAGGAAACTGAGGCTGAGAGAAGTTAAATGATTGGCCCTGAGACCCACATCTACCAAGCCCTGCACCCTATCCCACTACTCCATCTAACTGCCTACAAAGCTCCTTGGAGATCACTAGGCCTCTTCTTATTTCTTTCTAGTTTTACTTCTTACTCAGTCTTAGCCAGTCAGGCAATAAACACTTTTTAAGACACCTATTGTGTGTCACCACGACCCCCACACCACCCCCCCCCCCTGCATGTTAATTGCTAGGATACAAAGAAAAGCAAAAGATAGCCCCTGATCTCAAGGAGCTCACAGTTCAATGGGGGAGACAATGAGGAAACAGCTACTTACAAACAAGTTATAAACAAGATAAATTGGAGAAAAAATAACAGAGAAGGCATTAGAATTAAGGGGAACAACAGGAAAGGCTTTGCCTTAATATTAACTTAATTCTCACTTGTCTTGGTTTAGATAACCCAAAAACCTTTCTAGACTTGTTTTCCCCAACTTGTTGCTAGAATGAAAACCCAAGTGCTGAAAACAATAGCTCTCTCCTGAAGTCTGCCCAGTTTTCTCATTTCGGGGATACTTTTTTTTTTCTAGAATCTGACTGTAGACCTGGAGAACCTCTTTCCTCACCTACCAAGTCCCAAGACTTCAAAGTTGTTTCTTTTTTAGGTTTCAGGTATTGTACCTCTCTCACTCATGTCCTGAAAGCTCTAGAACTTTACTTTCTAACTCTCGCTTTGGTCCATCTGGCTTGCCTAAAGTGAATTTGAGGAATCAGGTCTTCATGGAACACACTCCCAGACTCTGTAGTCTGCCCTGCCCCCTCCTTGCATGGTCTCTCATCTCAGATTCAATTTTACTTCCATTCTGACTCTATGAACCCTTGTTGCTCTCCCTTAATTCCTCACTTACTGCCAGGATGTGCACGCAACTGGGATCAGTGGGCATTGGGCACTCATCATAGAATCCTAGAATTAAAAAAGACAGAATTCCCCAAGGAAAAATATTTCAACCTTTGACATCATGTAACCATCCTTTCCTCAATATCTCTCACAGGTAATCAATCATTCAGTTTCTTCTTGAACCCTACCAGTGATGTGAGCTTGGAAATTTTGAGGGAGTCCATTCCATTATTGGATGGCTTGAATTACTAGAACGTTTTTCCCTATACTGAATCAAAGTATGATTCCCTATAGCTATGCAAGATCAGGTGTCCAGAACAATGTAAAGTAAATTTAATCCTAGGATTATAGGAGTTTTAGAACTGAAAGGGGTCTTAGATAAATTCATGTAGTCCAATTCCCTTACATTGTAGATGGAGAAACTGAGGACAAATTCCTCCAGAAAGTCAAAATCCATAAAAATCATGACAATGTAAAACAGGAGTCAGCAAACTATGTCTCTGGGGCCAGATCCAGCTGGTCTGCCTTATTCATTCTTCGTTTGTTCATTCATTCATCTATCTATCTATCTATCTATCTATCTATCTATCTATCTATCTATCTATGGCTTGCAGAAGCCAAGAATGGTCTTTACTTCTTTAAATAAAGTTTTGTTAAATTTTAAAATGGAAAAAACCTCTAGTTCCTTACAGAAACAGGCAGCCAACTGCATATTGATATCCCTGGTCGAAAACACTGAGCAAATTCTAAAACAATAATGTTTAATAGGGAAGTCCAAACTTGGATTTTTTTTTAAAAAGTGATTTTGCATAAACAAAATGGAGAAGCTATGGTAATATAGCAGTTTGTTTGAAAAAAGACCTTGGAGTTTTGGTGGATTGTAAACTCTGTTTGAGTCAAAAATAAAATTTGTTGGAGTTGTTTCAATTGTGTCCAACTCTCGGTGACCCCATTTGGGGTTTTCTTGGCAAAGTTACTGGAATGGTTTGTCATTTCCTCCAGTTCATTTTACAGATAAGGAATTGAGGCAAAAAGGGTTAAATCACTTAGCCAGTGTCACACAGTTAGATTTGAACTTAGGTCCTCCTGACTCCAGGTCCCCTCTTCTTTCTACCACACCACCTTAGCTACCTCTATGTGACATCACAGCTCAGGGATCATTTATGAAAGCCAAATCAGACTTGTCCTATTAGGCTTCAGAGGGCAGAACTAGAGCAAAGACGCACAAATTTTCAGAAGCATATTTAAACTTTGTCTAAAGAAAAACTTCTGAACTCTTTAAAAAGTGTTCCCCGTCATTGGAAATCTCCCAGGACAGGCCTGATGATCTCTCGTTGGATATATTATTGGATATATTATTGAAAGGATTCTTTTTGTGGCTATGTGTTGTGCTGTATGGCCTCTGAGGTTCCTCCCAACTCTGAAATGCTGCAATATTTGCCCAGGGTCACACAGATAGTCCACAAAAGATCTGAGATACAGACCCAGATTCTATAATTAGTTTTCCACAATACTATGCTTACCTGCTTTCTCTCTTTCACATGTCCCTTCAAATATTTCAAGATAGCTGTCATATTCTCTTCTTTTCTCCAGGCTAAATAACCTGCTATCCTTCAACAATTCTTTAACCAACACAGTTTCCAGATCTCCTGCCATTCTGGTTATATTCCTCTTAATGGGCACTAATTTGTTAATATACCATGGGATCATCAGAAAGTAGACAGAGGTTTGGAAGAGAAAAGAATCCATCCAGGTCAATCTCTTCTTTTTCCAAGTTAGGAAACTGAGGCCCAGAGGGGTCAGGTGACAGAGAGTGTCAGAGGTAGAATTTGAATCCAGGCCCTCAGACTGCTGAGTAGCAAGGGCAATGCCATGCTGCCTACTTCTCAATGTCCTTTCCACTGCCTGGCTGCCTCTCTCCATCTTGATCCCAGACTCTGCTTCCACTATTGCATTGAGTCCCAGGTCTCACCCATTTCTGGACTTGTCTAAAGCCCAAACTCCTGACTGTGCTTTAGCTCTCCCTATGTGAGAACTGCTTCTGGTCTGGAGCTTCCTCGCTGTGTTTACTTCCATGCTACCATTTAGAAATCTTTTTCTGATACCTCAATACATGATCCAAACCTTCCTCAAAGTCAAGTAAGACCACCTGGTGTGATCTGGGCTTTTTTGTCCCAGAGACCATTTTTTTCCCCTCTGACTGATATTTAGGGCAGTAAAGTTACCTAAGGGTTAGGAACACAGTTTAGGCATTGTCTCCAGAAGGCTTCAGATACAATGCTGACTTTTAAACACCCCTCTAGCATTTTTCCATTAGCAGATTATAGGGATTAGTTTAGAAGATTAGAAAGTTGACACTGTAAACCCCGAAGGGATGAACCAGAGTGATAATGAGAGTCTGCCAGATGAAAGGCTGGGGGATGAAAGGGCAAGTTAGGGAGAGTTTGCCCAGCCTGGAAGCCATCAAGGAAAAAGGCTAGATGCCAGCTTTCCCAGGGAGGGATTTTAATGATAAGTTCACCTTAACAGTTTAAGGATCTACTCTGCTCTGCAAAGGAAAGTGGGAGTGGAGAGAAGGTAGGAAACCAAAATTGGGAGTTACAAAACTCACAGACTTTGAGGTACTTTGCTTGAACAGTGTAGAAAAAACTCCAGGGTTTTGTGGCAGTTGAGTACAGATCCCCTTCAACAGGCAATACCAGTACTTTGCCTCTAACAAATGAAGCAACACTGTTTTACTCAGATCTTCTGTTCCCTCTCTGTCTGGAGCAGCAGCAGCAGCAGAAACAGCAGCAGCAGCAGCTCTATCTGCACAACTGGCTCTGCTCCCTAGCCAGCAATTTACTCCAAAGCTACTGATTGGCCAGACCACTGACAGAGGGCTGAGACAGAACCTCTATATATTCCTAAAGGAGGCAAAGGCAGCCTCACACCGTGCTGAAGTTGAGTTCGGGCAGTCCTACCGTCCTGTTCACAGTTTGAGCTCAAAACCCAGGAAGTCAAAATGTGCAAGGGACTAGCAGCCCTGCCCCACTCCTGCCTGGAAAGGTGAGAACTTGAGTTTCTTTGGCTTCAGAGGCTGCATCCAGTCAGTTCCTAAGGGTGAACAGGATCCCTAGATGCAGCTGGGTGATTTGTTGCTTAAGCCAAGGCAAAGCCATAATAAACTCTAGCATTCTCTTTTTGGAGCTAATGCCAGCATGGACTTTAGCAGAGGATTTTGAAGGAGAAGAAGAGATGAGACATAACTATCTCTGGGCTGGAGAGCTAGTAGATTTGAAATCAGAGATCTCAAAGCTGGAAGGTCAGAGGGAGGCATGGGTCAGAGTTTTTCCTACTATACCAAGCAGCTGCCTTTAGCATCCTAGCTTTTATATTTGGTGGCTTAGTGATCTTGGACAAGTCACAGTCTGTCCGAACCTTAGCTTCTTCGTTTGGGTTTCACATAAGGGAAAACTTCCTAACAGATTGCACTTACCAAAAAGTTGGATGGGAGAGAGTGAGGTTCCCCTGCTCTCATTTAGGTTTGCTGTAAGGGCAAACTTCCTAACAATTAGAGCCTATTCAAGTTAAATGGGAGAAAGTGGGATTCCCTCTCACTAGATGCCTTCAAAGAAAGACTGGACGATCGCATGTTACAGATGATGGAAAATGGATTCTCTGCCAATTACAGGTTGGACTGGCTGGCCACTGAAGTAACTTCTATGGCTGTTATCTGTAAAATCTAGCCTTCACTGTGTCAATATGAGAAAAGTGCTATGTGGAGGTGGGGTCATGATCTTCTGTACAAAGTTGTCGTGAAGATCAAATAAGATATGGGTACTGTTCTATGTACCCATAAGGCCTTTACACACTGGAGCTCTTTTCCTTAAAGACCCAGGAGAGGGAAGTTGTCCCCATGTGGAGGTGTTTACTACACCATTCAAAAAATGAAAAAGGCACAGAGGAAATCTTTGCTCTAGACCCCAGTAGAAGCTGGGCATCCCAGTTTTGATGTTGACTTTAAAACAGAAAAAGTCAGAAAGGCGGCTTTGTAATAAGGGGACCCTCCATCTAGACCTGCAGAGTATTCTTAGCATCAGCTATTTATTTTATTTAGCTGGCATACTTCCACAGGTAAATGCAGCCATATACACCTCCAGGCTTGTTTGGGGCCTTGCCAGTACCACCTTCAGATGCGAAATGTCAAAAATTTGAAGTATCCAGATTTTATTAAAAAGCAGGAATGTGACATTGAATTTCTAGAAATTTTAACCCAATAGCCCCATCTGCCCCAAAGAAACTGTGACATATTGGTGGATTTTTTCCCTCCTTATAGTTCCTTAATTTTGCTTTTGATAAAGTTGCTGTATCTCAAATTGTTTACAGAAAATGATATGTGATCTTGACATAACTTAACAATAACCACGAATTCTTTGACTGTGTGTATACAAGATTATAGAAGGATACAAATGATTAATAGACATTTTAAGTGCTTTAAGTTATTAAATTATTTATATATTATTGAATATTTGTAAATATTATTATATTATTAAATCGATGTGATAATTTAAATTATTAAAGGCTTAATAGACATTGATTAGTTCTTTCTATTCCAAAAGTTTAGCTTTACCTTTTAAAATACTTCTTTCCCAGCAGTATTATAATCATTTAAAAATGATAAAATGAGTGGCAGCCTGATATAATTAGGGTGCTGGATGAGAAGTCAAAAAGATCTCTGGTTGAATCCTTCTGAGACTCCCTGGTTGTGTGACCAATGATAAGCCACCTAACTTCTCCATCCACAGACAACTCCCTGAGACTTATCTGAGAAATTATAGATAAATTGTGTCAAGGTATGATTGGAAGTCAAGGGAGTTTCCACACTGATGAAATTGCCAGTCCTTGGTGAATTGATGGAATAATAGATCAATTTTTTTCAGGCAAACATTCACTTTGCCAATCTTTAAAATGAGATTTATCAAGGTTCCAACACATATTTTGATATGTTTTGATACTCTTGATCCAAAATTTTAATATTATTTTTATATTTAAATTATTAATAAATACATTACACCGTACCTCTCTGCCTTTTCTTAAATTAGCAAGAGGTAGCAATTAAACCTTATGGTTTACTGAGCCAAGCTTGGACTGAGTTAGGAGTTCTTGGTTCTAATTCTGGCTAACATTATCAACTTTTAGCTCTGTAACAGAGACAATTAGAGCAGCTTTTTCCGCTTGGTGTTGGTGGTAACACCTTCTTAAACTGGTAGAAAGCTTGACTCAAGCACATAAGGATTAATTTCCAGGTTGCTAATATACTTATTACATGAAGGCTCTGTAAGTTCCTGTCTTTGTTGATACAGCTCCTAGGATCAGGTTTTAGAGGTAGAAGGGAGCTTGAATATCATCTAGTTCAATTTACTTTCTAATTTTATAGACGAGAAATGCCAAGACCTGAAAAGTAAAGGTGAAATGCTGACTTCCATAGGGAGTAGAGTTGGGATTTGAACACAGTTCCTCTAATTCCAAATTCACTACAGAGTAACTTTAAACAGATATTCTCCTTTGCTCTTGAGAAATGTAATGAAGGTGGTGATTGTGAAGAAAGCTATACTTGTAACCTGAACACACCTGGGATCTCATCTCCAATGCTAGCTTGTGTGACCTCTGGGCAAACTCTCAGCTTCCAGAAACATCATATGGGGGTAATCACACTTGAGGTTACTATCTCACAGGCTTCTTGTTCAGAAAACAGTTTTGCAAATAGCAGCTATCACTTTTATTCTTTTTACAAAACTTTACAGGTGTTTTCTTTTTCTTTTTTTGGTGACATCATAAAAAGAACCAATAACCAGGACTTATAAATATATATACACATTACATATTTATATATAATATTCATATTTACTATATATTTATATAATATATATTGATATTTTATATATAATATAAACTCTTTGAGCCTTGGTTTACAAAACAGGAACTGTGCAAAGTGAAGGCATTATATGAGGTTTTAGGTTTAAGGTTTTAGATTCCTTCCAGCTCTAATCACAGGAAAAACACACTTGTTGCAAAGGAGCAGGACATGGGGAGCAAAGAGCAAATCAGGAGGGCTCAGTTTCAGTTGTGGTCTTTTGATATACTAGTTGAGTGAGTCACTTAACCCTGTTTGCCTCAGTTTTCTCATCTGTAAAGTGAGCTGTATCTTTCCAAGAAAAGCCAAATGCGGTCATGAAGAGTGGGACACAACTAAATGACAAGAAACCAGAGGAGTCCATGTCAGAAAGAATTTGTAGCTGGAAAAGCCTAGGTTTGGAGTCTGGCTTCTAAAAGCTTATCCTCTCAAGCTTTAAGTTGCAGATGAATTACTAGTTGATATTAGCAGAGGGAGATTTTATGGCCTTCCTACTGTAACCCCTGCCAAAATTTAGGGGAAAAAAAGGTACCATGGGAATCAAGCTAAGCTGTAGTCTCCTGGGTAATCAGAGCCAGAGCCAGGATAGAGCAGGGTCTCAGCATTGGAATGGCGGAGGGAGATGTGATGAAACATGAATCTTAAGGGTGGAGAAATGGGGGGGCGGTGTCTGAAGGAGGTTAGAGTTAGCCTCAAGCCTAGTGTATAGTAGTGGGTAGAGTTTAGATTTTTCCTTTTGGTTGGTCCAGACCTGTGATTTTATGTACAAAGGGAATTAATTCTCCAATGATGTATAAGAGCAACAGCAGCAGCAGCAGCAGCAGTGGTAGTAGTAGTAGTAGTAGTAGTAGTAGTAGTAGTAGTAGTAGTAGTGGTGGTGACAACAACACCAACAACTAGCATTCATATAGCACTTTAAGGTTTGCAAACCACATTATCAATATGATCTCATTTTAATCTCACAACAACCCCAGGAAGTGAAGGTTATAATTATCTCTATTTTACTGGTGAGAAAACTGAGGCAAGCAGCAGTTAAATGACTAGCCCAAGGTCACACAGCTAGTAAGTGTTTGAATTCAGCAGCTAGGTGGTGCAGTGCCGGATACAGCACTGGACCTGGAGTTTGGAAGACCTGAGTTCAGATATGATCTCAGAGACTTACTAGCTCTGTGACCTTGGGCAAGTCACTTAACCCTATTGGCCTCAGTTTCCTCATTTGTAAAATGAGCTGGAGAAGGAAATGGAAAACCACTTCAGTATCTTTGACAGCAAAACCCCAAATAGGGTCATGAAGAGTGGAAAACTATGGAAACAACTGAACAACAAAAAGCTTTCTGACTCTAGGCTTGGCACTCTATCTACTGTTTATCTTTATATGCATAGGGAACTGCTTCCAGTGATTCAGGTCTGCAACTTTTAGTCTTAGAGAGTTGCCTGTGGCACTCACTGAGTGATAAGTAATTTGTTCAAGATCACACCACAAGCTGAAGAATTTGAATTTGAACTCAGATCTCTAGACTCCAAGCACAGGGTATTTTTCAGTTAAGCCCTCCTTCCTCCTGGATCATTGGACTGGCTGTGCTATGCTCCAAACACTGTGAAACTGTATGTGCAGTCTCTACTGCATTTTATGCAAACAAGACTGCAGTTCTATTACAGAAGCATGGAAAAATTATGGGGGAAAAGGGACATAAATTGCTACATAACAAAAAAGAAACCAGGATGTGAAGAGATGTCAGAAAACTGCTTAATTAAGGTCTTAAGAGTTTTTGTTGTTTCTGTTCTTATTGCTACTGTTTTTGGTTTGTTTGAAATAAAAATGTTAGGATGGCTTTATGTGTGGCACACCTGTACTTGTCTAAGTTTGATCTGTCAATTAATGAACATTTATTAAGCATCTACTATGTCCCAGTCATCACGCTAAACTCTAGGGACACAAAACTGTCTTTTAGACAGTCCCAGCCCTCAAGAAAGTAGCAATCACCTGGGAGGGACCATATGGAATTACTATAAACAAAGTAAACTATATACCAAATAAGGCAGCTAGGTGATGTTTCCTAATAAAGGTGGGACTTTAGTTGGGAAAAAAACATTTAATCTTATGCTGAAACATAGAAATTTACATAAATGGATTTTTTTTTGTTTTTTGCTTGACTGTTTTCCTTTATTACAAGGGAGGAATCAATGGAGGGGGGCAGGTGGGAAAGGGAGAGGAAATGGACTTGGGATTTCAGTGGTTCTCCCGGATGAAGAAACTCCCTCCACCAAAGCAGGATGGCCAGCAACCTTCTCTGTAGTTAACAGGTAGCTTAGAGAGCACACCTGGGACAGGCAAAGGACTTGAGATACCACCTTGACTACCTATGAAATGCATGGTGTGGACGCCCATGACCAGCATATATGCCCATAATATTATATATTTATAATATATTAACGTATCAGTGCAATTCCAGGTCCATTCCCTCTCCCTCTCCCTCCCCTCCTCCTTCATTGATTCCACCCTTGTAACAAGGGAAAACAGTCAAGCAAAAACAATCAGAGAGTAGGTATCTGGTGGTATATGCAGACTTCTGCTCTACCAACTGGAGGAAGAAATTATGAAAAATATTTAATCTTATACTGAAACATAGAATATTTATAGAAATAGATTTTTAATTAAAAAAAACTGAAACAGATTAGTACAGTGGGAGCATGAGCTCCTGGGTTTGAATTTTGGTTCTATTTATATTCTGTGTGACTTTGGGCAAATCACTATCCCTCTCTGGGCCTGATTTTCCTCATCTCTTTAAATGATCAAGGGTGACCCAGCTAGCCTCTGGAGTCCTTTCTAGCTCTATATCTGTGAGTTCTGTGATCTGATACACCTCCATAGAATGTCTAATAAGGATCCTTGGTGCTCCAGAGTAGCACCTAGGACGTGAACAAACAGGGACCATTGCTGGGACTCACATGTGTGAGTCCTATGATCTGATACACCTCCGTGGAATGTCTAACAAGGATCCTCGGTGCTTCAGAGCAGCACCTAGGATGTGAACAAACAGGGACCATGGTTCTGGAGTTTTCCAGCTTGACTTTTACTGTATTTAGATTACACAAATTTTGTGCACATATTGGCATAGTACTCGATAACAGAAGAAAAACAAAGACAAAACCGAAGCAAACTACTCCCATAAAAAAGGAAATCAGCTCTGCTCTGCTTTCCTCTGGGCTCCCACTCAGCAACTTCAGGAAGCTCCTTATGCCTCATCTTATTTCATCACAGTGGGTTGGGGACCCTTTCAAGCAGTCACAGTGCAGGCCTCCATATGTTCCAGCCACGTTTACTCTATCCCTGGACGCCTCCACCCTAAGAACATCCTGTTCGGATTGTGTAAAAACTATGTTATAGAGAGAGTTTGGAGTAGGGAGGAGGCTGAGGAGGTGTGCTTTGGGAAAGACATGGCGTAACAGCCTTCTCTTCCCATTCCACACCACACCCACATGATAGTGTTGAAACAGATGGAATTTCAACATTTCTCCCCATTTCTTCAGCACCCATGGTGTCCTCCTACCCTCCCGCTTTAACCTTGACATCTCTACCATGGGTCTGGCAGGCACCTCAGCTGCAAAGTTCTCCTTTTTCCTCGGCTTTCACCTCCTCCTAACACTCACCCCTCCCATCTCATTGTTTTATTTGTTTCCTCTACTCCCTCACCAAGAGTTGGAATCCAGGTTCTCTCTTCCTAAGCTGCTGACTTTCCCCTGAACCTGGCATGATTATAGGTTCCCCATCTCTACCCTGTTTCTGAGACAAAAAAGAAGGGAATTTTTAGCAAAGATATGATAAAAGATTTCAGGAGAGCATTTGAAGGAACTGGAGATATTTAACCTGGAGAAGATTTAGTGGGAAACCTGATGGTTTTTCATTATTTGAAGAGCTGTCATGTGGAAGGCACATGAAACCTGTCCTGTTTGGACCCAGAGAGCAGAACTGGAAGCAAAGGATGGAAGTTATAGAGGCAGATTAGGTTCGTGAGAATAACTCAGGGCAACTAAGTGGTGCAGTGAATAGAGCACTGGGTCTGGAGTCAGGAGGACCTGAGTTCAAATCTGACCTCAGACACTAGCTGTGTGACCTTGGGCAAGTCACTTAACCCTGTTTACCTCAGTTTCCTCATCTATAAAATGAGTTGGAGACAGAAGTGGAAAACCACTCCAGTTTCTCTGCCAAGAAAACTCCAAATAGGGTCATGAAGAGACAGATATGACTCTACAACCACAACAAAAAAATTCTTTATGAATTTGCTCTGTCCCCAAATGGAATAAACAGCCTTAGGAAGTAGTGCATTGTCCCTACTTTCATTGCACTTTATGCTGAGCCTGAGTGACCACTTGTCTGTGATACTATAAAGGGAATTCTCATTCAGGTAGGAGTTAGACTTTATTGATGGCTTCTGAAGTTCCTTCCAACTCATAGAATCTGAAGTTGTGTGAAATATTTGCCACCATGTGGCTGGCAGACATCACGGTGGAGTGGAATCACAATACTGGACTTGGAGTTTCATGGTCTGGGTTTTGAGCCTCTGTTCTGCCCCTAAGGGGAAGGGAACATTTATTAAGTGCCTAAAGCTCTGTGCCAGTCACTGCACTAAATGCTTTACAAATATCATTTCATTCGATCCTCACAACTACCTGAGGAGGTAGGTACTATTATTATCCCTAGTTTACTGCTCAGGAGATCTGAGGCAAGTAGAGGTTAAGTGACTTACCCAGAGTCACACAGCTAGTAAAGTGCCTGATGTCATATTTGAACTCAGTTCTTTTTGACTCCAGGCTCAGTGCTCTATGCACGATGGTGCCACCTAGCTGCCTTCCTTGTGTGTGTGACACCAAGTCACCTTTCCTTACTAAGTCTTGCTTTAATCTCTAGGTCAGACTTGATGATATTTCTTATTTCTTCCTGCTCCAATATTCTTTAAGAGGCATTAGAGTTATCTTGCTTGACCCTGAGCAGGGAGTGTGGGCAGAACCAAGACATGCAAATTGCAAGGAAGTAGATGTTG
The DNA here is from genome assembly GCF_011100635.1 of Trichosurus vulpecula. Classification (NCBI taxonomy): domain Eukaryota; kingdom Metazoa; phylum Chordata; class Mammalia; order Diprotodontia; family Phalangeridae; genus Trichosurus; species Trichosurus vulpecula. Next base: position 56,059,444 of record NC_050576.1, on the reverse strand, counting down.
AGCTCACCCTAAGGAAAAACTTCCTAAGAATTAGGGATGTCCAAACACAGAATAAGCTATCCTAAAGAATAGTGAGTTCTCTGTTTTAAGTGCATACTATATGACTACTTGTTAGGAATGTTGCAGATGGGCTACTTACAGGAAGGGTATCGATACCTATTTCCAATATCTTACCCAAGTAAATGACAGCCCTGGGAAATAAGAGGCCAGAGCTTCACAAGAACCTGAAGACTCTTCAGAGATGGCTGTAAGGATGAACATCTGAGTTTAGAGCGAGGATAGGGAAGGAATGAGTGTGGACATGTATCTCTTAAGCAATATATTTATTATAGGATTATAATTCTAGACCTAATGGAACCTCAAGGCACTACAAATTAACCCTTTAATTTCCTGGATGAAGATCCTAAGACCTAGAGAATAATTTGTCTAAGGTCACAGAGGTCATAAGTATCATAGGTGAGATTTGAACCTAGGTCCTCAAACTCCTGAGCCAGTACTTCTCCCATTCTGCTTTCCTATTATTGCCCCATAGTACCCTATTCTGATAAACCAGAATGGAAGTTAATCTGATTAATCAAGAGCTCACCAATTGTTTGTTCTAACCCTTGTCATTGGAGGAAACTTTTCTGAAATGCATCAGTCCAATTGCCTGCCTTAGTTGGGAGAGTACAGTGAATATGACTGATTGATTTAATACCTCATAGAGTCTTAGGAATCTTGTGCTGACCTTCAGCATCATATGGTATAGATGAGAGATACAGTGGGACTAAGTGACTAGAGAATCAGGAAAACCTGAGGTAGACTCTTCCCTTTGTCATATACTAGCTGGGATACCCTGGGCAAATCACTTTGAACCTCTTGGTGTCCCCAGGCAACTCTATGAAACTAAACTGCAGTTTATCTATAGGTAACTAGTTGGCTCAGTGAATAGAATGCTGGACCTGAAGTTGGGAATAGTTCAGTTCAGATCCATCTGTGTGATCCTGAACAAGTTATGTAACCTCTGTCTACCTCAGTTTTCCTCATTTGCAAGAGAGAGATAATAAAAGCAGCAACCTCCCCAGGCTGTTACAAGGATAAAATGAAATATTATTTGTAAAGCACTTTGAAAACCTTAAACTACTATGTGAATGTTAGCTTTGTTATTATTAAAGAAGGTGATTCTGAAAAATTCCTCAGTAGAAACTCCCAATCCTGATGAAATAACAGGGTTTTTTTTTTTTAATGTGCAGATAACTAATAACACTAATGATGTGGAAGAAGGTGGTATGTGATGGTGGACTGGGTTTGCATTATTCTAGAAGTCGAAGGATCTGTTGGTTTATGTATGTATAAAACCCTGATAACAACCTGTTGTGTTTGCCTTTTTTCCCCTAAAATCTGAAGGGAGGGTGGGGGATGGTTCATTCAGGACTCCAGCTCTTTGAGATTCAATGATGTATCAAAGGAATAGACCATCTGGAGGGAACAGTGCATGGGCAGGCTGGTGGGAACCTTCTTCCACTTTTAGTGCAAGGGATGTTTATAGATGTTCTGCAGTGCAGAAGAAAGAGCCCTGGCCTTGGTGCTGAAACACTTGAGGGGGAAGCCCAAACCCAACCGTGCTTAGTCATATGGTCCTTGACAAATTTGCTTCTTTAGGTCTTAGCCTCCTCATCTGCAAAAATGGGTATAAAAATACTCACACTACCAACCTTACAGGGTTATTTTAAGAGAAATACCATATAAACTTTCCCCCCATGCAAAGCATAGTACTGTATTAGACACTGCAAAATAAAAAGGAGGGAGAGAGGGAGGGAGGGAAGAACAAAAGAAGGAAGGAAGGAAGGAGGAAGGAAGGGAGGAAGGAAGGAAGGAGGGAGGGAGGGAAGGAAGAAGGAAGGAGGAAGGAAGGAAGAGAGGGAAGGAGGGAGGGAGGGAGGAAGGAAGGAAGAAAAAACAACATGATTCAATCTGCACTTAAAGTTCATCAGTTTTCTCTGGAGGTAGAAGGTTTTCGTCTTGAGTCCTTCAGAATTAATTGTCTTGGATCATTGTATTGATCACCATAGCTAAGTCTTTCAAAGTTGATCATTGTTACAATACTGCTGTTACTCTATATAATGTTTTCCTGGTTCTGCTCACTTCATTTTGCATCAGTTCATAAAAATTTTCTCAGGTTTTTCTGAATTCATCCTCCTTATCATTTTTTTTGTAGCACAATAGTATTTTATCACAAATAAATGCTACAATTTGTTCAACCATTCCCCAGTTGATGGGCATCCCCTCAATTTCCAATTCTTTACCACCACAAAGAGCTCCCATAAAAATAGTTATTTTTCTCTTTTTTTTTGATCTCTTTGAAGTACAAACCTTGTAATGATGTTGCTTGGTCAGAGGGTATGCACAGTTTTATAGGCCTTTAGACAAGTTCCAAATTGTTCTCCAGAATGGTTGGACTAGTTCACAATTCCACCAACAGTGCATTAGTGTCCCAATTTTTCCATACATCTTCAGCATTTGTCATTTTCCTTTTCTCTCATATTTGTCAATCTGATAGGTGTAAGGTGGCACCTCAGTTCTATTAATTTGCATTTCTCTAATTACAAATGATTTGGTGAAAATGTTCTAAAAACCTTAAATCTAAAGCAGTCACTCCTAGGGTTGTTAGAGCCTCTTTATGTAATCTTCTTAAAAGGCTATCTATACTCACCACTACAGAAGGCTCATGGTGGTTCTCTGGGGTGTGTTTCTGGAACCTAATCAGTTGCCCTGATCTGCACTGTTTGCAGATGCTTGCTTAGAAGGTGATGTGTTTGCTCAGCAGAGGGGTGAGCTGGAGTCAGTCCTAGCCATACCTGCTGATTGTTAAATTTTTAGTGTGAGCTTTTATACGTTAGAAATCAATAAATGCTGCAAATCAGAGCCTGATTTAGTGTTTTGTTGATTGTCTAGACTTAAGAAAATGATGGAGAGAAATGCTAATAATGCAGATCAAACTTAATAGTATATGGTGTGTATGTCTGACTCTATCCCCTTCCCAGAGAGTTGTTACATAGCACATCTCTATAATTGATATGTTTTGCTGGAGATAGAGCAGGAAAAAAAGGATGGGGACACATCTCTACCACCTTGCTGCCCACATCAGAGGCCAAACCTTAGAGGAACTTCTGCCCTTGAACCCCTTTCCTATTGACTGGTGACTACCTCTCCCAGACTCCCTACCATCTGGCTATTTCTTCCATAGAGGAGCACCTAGGTTGCACAGTGGTTAGAGCACTAGGCCTGGACTCAGAAAGACTCATCTTTGTGAATTCAGATCTGGCCTCAGGCATTTACTAACTACATGGCCCTGGCTAATTCACCTAACCCTGTTTGCTTCAGTTTATCTGTAAAATGACTTGGAGAAAGAAATGACAACTTTGCCTTGGATCATGTGTGGAATGTGTCAATCTATTCTCTTAAGGCCTCAGTTACTATTCTCATAACTTTCCAGACTGAAGTGTCTCTCCCTGGCCACCACTCCCATAATGCATGAAATTTCCCCTATTAGAATATAAACTCCTTGAGGGCAGAGACTACATTTATTTTTGTGTTTGTATCCCCAGAGCTTAGCATGATGTTTAGAACAAAGTAAGCACTAAATGATGTTTTTTTTTTTCATTCATTCATTTTTTTTTCAATAGCACAATGAAGAAAAGTCCTAGATTCCTGGGAGTATAGTAGAGGGCAGAGGTTGGATAATCAACGTGTGGTCTGTGGAATCAGTCACATCGTTTAAGTAGCAGCCCATCTATGCCAATAGAGAGCATGATAAGGCATTTTATATGGATCTCTGCAAAGCTTGGAATTAGCAAAGACTCCTCAATCCTTTCACACTCCTTGGAATTTGGTTGATACTTCTGCTACTTCAATGAATCTGTCATTTCATCAATATAGATAATATGCTGCAACTTCCTTATACTCACTCAGCAACTCTCTGTCACCCTTGGAATCACAAGCAATTATGATTCTTCTTGGGATTAGAGTATTTGATGATTCCTAGGACCAAATCATCAAAGGGAGAATGTGGGTGTAAGAAGGAATGTGCTTTGGTGGGTGGAAGCAGCCTGGAATCTTTGAAAACACTCTTCAGTTATTCAAATGCAAACAAGCCTCCCTCTCCCTCCTATTCAAGTGTAGGCTTACCGCAGATATTTTCTGAACCTAAGCAAAAAATGTTTAAAGCTGGGGATCTTCATCTTTTTTGTGTCAATGACCTCTGTGGCAATCTGATGAAGCCAATCCCTTCTCAGTCTTTTTCAACAAATTCAACAAAATACATAGGATTACAAAGGAAACAAATTATATTGAAACACAGGAATTAATTTTTTTTTTAAGTTCACAAACCCCAGGCTAAGATCTCCTGGTTTAAGAACAAGGAAGGCCTTTTGGATAAGTCCTATGACGCCTACCAACAATCCGCTTTATGTCTCAAGAGTCAGTCTCTGTGTCTCTTTGTATCTCTTCCTCTTTCTCATTCCTTTTTCTTTTCCTCCTCTCTGAAAATCAGTTTTATTTAAATAAGAACATAAGTAGGTCATGTAACGTTATTCACATACTCAGATGAACCTGTGATTTCATTGATGTCAATGTTTCTCTTCATGATGCAGATCACTACTCATCTGTATCTGCCCACCCTGTGGGTGACTTTGGCTACAGAGGATCCCCCCAACATGCTAAGAGACCTTCTATGGTTTCCAGTTCTCTTCACAAAATGAGTAATGATACCAGTGGAGTATATGGGCTAAGTCATGCTTTTCACCACCCATTTGACAGACTCTCCCTCTCCCTCTCCCTGTCCTTCTCTGTTTGTGTGTCTCTGTCTTTCTGTCTATGTCTCTCGCTCTGTATGTGTATGTATATATATATATATATATATATATATACATATATATATATGTATGTATGTATGTATGTATGTATGTATGTATATAAAATATACATAATGTATATATGCATGCATACATATATACACACATATATATTTATATTATCATTCATTTCTTTGATAATAAACATTATTTACAACAGTTCTTTGTAATTCCTTATTCATGGGCTGCATCCTATGTACATTCATCAGGTACCTTTCCATTGCCTCTGGGTGTTCATTATTGCCAGGGGTGTGCTGAAGCCAACTCAAACTAGCTCCGAGAGCCAATTGTTAAGTTTTTCAGTGTCAGCATTTACATCTGGAAATCAGGAAATACTACAAATCAGGGTTTGATTTATTGTTTTGTTGATTTCCTAGACTTAAGTAATAGAGAAAATGTTAATGTAGACTTAGCTTAATAGTACTTGTTGTGTACTTTTTTCCAAAGGACAGTTGTTAAATATTTACTAGTATACGACTAATTTTATGTTTCATGACTCAAAACTGTAAATTAACACACGTAAAATATTGTGATTAAATAGGCAGACCTTCATTTCAGGGAAAGGGTTGGAGTCATTAAAATTCTACAATCTCTCATGTGCAACACAGCCCAGATGTCTCTTCCTCTTTCATTCTGAAATGACATCATTATCCATTTATGCTGTCTCTCCAGGGTATATAATAATCAAGGATGAGCACGATGTATCCAACTAATGGAAAACCATAGCCTGGACAATACCCATTCTTGTGATATTAAAACTAAAGCAACCTCTCCACCCCACCCCACCCCTCCCAAAAATAAAAAAAAAACATTCTAGCATTGAGCAGCTGTTGATAACGGGTTGTAAACCCCAACAGTGCACCTCCCAGGCAAGACTTCTGTGTGATCAGACAAGGACACCGAACCTTTGTGAGAAATCAAATGTCATGCTAACTCCCCCAAAGGAAATTCTTCCCTGTTCAAGTACAGTCACCAGGGATCTCTACTCCCTGCTACCAACAGTAGTGCAGCTCAGCCTTGGTTACCTTAACTTATTGTCCTTTTCTCAGTATCACTGGGGTGTGTGTGGGGGTGTAGCTTAGAGAGTTGAACTCCAAGTTTTTTGAAAAGAGCTTTAACTCCCTGGCAAATGTCCTTCTACCTGTTGATCCTTTGGAAGGGGAAAAGATGGGTATTCCAAATCTAAGTCTGAGAGGAAGTTTTGCTTACACAAAACTGATTGGTTTCATTTCTTTCAGCATAGTGGATAGAGTCCTGGACTAGAAGACCTAGGCTTGAATACTGCCTTAGAAAGTAGAGTATGTGACCCCCTAGATAAGTCACTAACCTAGATGAACATTAATTTCCTTATCTACAAAATGCAGATAATAATAGCACCTACTTCACAACCATTTTCATAAGAATCAAAGCATATACAGAGCTTTGCAAGCCTTAAAAGATTACATATTTTAAGCATGTTTTTTAAGGTCCATTATTTCATTGTTTTAGGGAACGTGAACCAGGAATCACCTTTAACTTAAGGGGAAAATATTTATGATTAGGGTTAGAGTTAATCTGATTTTTTGAAGCAAAGCTAGAGAGCTTCTATAGTTTCTGGAAGCTAGGGAGAAAAACTGAATGAAAAGGCAAGTTCTTCATGTTTCCCTGAAGACGGTATCCCTTAGCCTTCAAATCAATTTCAGGAATTCTTAGATTCCAAGATCTTCTCTTAGGTAGCTTTGTCTCAGCCTGTTTAACAAAGAAATCATCTTAGACTTAAATTCAGAATCAAATCAAATACCACGTTCACTTTCAGACTATTTAAATTTACTCTATATTGGATTACAGGAGGCCAATACTTGATACTTACTTTTCCTAGCATCAATGGTCTGGTAGAAATCCAAAGATCAAGAGAACTTAGAAATGCTATGGAAGAACAATTCTTGACCTTGTTTATGTTCTGAACACATGTGGCAGTCTGGTGAAGCCTTTGGATTTCTCAGAATAGTATTTTTAAATGCATAACGTAAAATACATAGGAATACAATGAAGGGCAGTTATGAAGTACTACCAGAATATTTAAAAAACAAATAAGCTAACAAAAAAATAAAAACCAGATCATGGACCACAAGTTAAAGGACTATTCTAGTCCAATTCTCTTGAGACACAAGGAAATATCATTATAGAGAAAGTAAGTAGTTTATTCAATGTCACCCAGCTAGCAGAGCCAAGACTTGAACACCGACTTCTGACACCAGATTTTTTTTCCCACCATGCCACTGCAGTTTATTGCCTATCTCTGGGAATGACCACAGTATCCTGAGAGAAATTATTTCTGGGGGTTTCATGTATTTTATTTTGGGGACCAGTTTTAACGGTGTTTGTCTGAGTTGCAGAAATCCAGAGAAAGGAGCATTAATGAATTCAGCCAGAGCTAGTCATTATGAACATGAACTAGATGAGGGCTGGAGACCAATAGATAAGAGGTCTTCAATTTCCTTCCCTTCTTTCAAGTTTCAATCAGTTCTCAGAAAAAGTGGGCTAGCAATATATCTTAAAGGCTGAAACATGAAGAAAGGTGAACAATGTGACCTATTATTCCTGGGAAAATGCTTCCCAAAGCCTGCAAAAGAGTCTTGTGTCACCAATCCAGAACTTTGCCTGGAGTTTGCTCTATGTCTTGGGCCTGCCTCTTGGTAAGTTGTCTGGCCAACCTAATTTCACTTTGTAGAAAGAATCACAGAATGTTAGAAAAGAAAAGGTCCTAAGAGATTACTAAGTTTGACCATTTTAGAGGTGAGAAAACTGAAGACTAACAAGGTGAAGTGGTATGAGAATTATAGTTTGTTAGAATTTCATCTTTTATTTTTTTAATTATTATTTATTTAATATTTTTAGTTTTCAGCACTGATTTCCACAAGAGTTTGAATTACAAATTTTCTCCCCATTTCTACCCAAACCCCCACTCCAAGATGGCATATATTCTGATTGCCCCGTTCCCCAGTCAACCCTCCCTTCTGTCACCCCACTCCCCACCATCCCCTTTTCCCTTACTTTCCTGTAGGGCAAGATAGATTTCTATGCCCCATTGCCTGTATAAATTATTTCCTAGTTGCATGCAAAAGACTCTTTTTGAACATCTACTTTTGAAACTTTGAGTTCCAAACTCTCTCCCCTCTTCCCTCTCCACCCACCCTCCTTAAGCAGGCAAGCAATTCAACATAGGCCACATGTGTATCATTATGCAAAACCCTTCCACAATATTCATGTTGTGAAAGACTAAGTACATTTTGCTCCTTCCTATCCTGTCCCCCTTTATTCAATTTTCTCCCTTGGCCCTTTCCCTTTTCCACAGTGTTTGCTTTTGATTACCTCCTCCCCCTATCTGCCCTCCCTTCTATTGTCACCCCTTTTTTGTCTTCTTCCTCCTTCTTTCCTGTGGGGTAAGATACCCAACTGAATGTGTATATTATTCCCTCCTCAGGTCAAATCTGATGAGAGCAAGATTCACTCATTCCCCCTCACCTGCCCCCTCTTCTTCTTCCTACAGAACTGCTTTTTCTTGCCACTTTTATGAGAGATAATTTACCCCATTCTATCTCTCCCTTTCTCCCTCTCTCAATATATTCCTCTCTCATCCCTTAATTTGATTTGATTTTTTTAGATATCATCCCTTCATATTCAACTCACCCTGTGCCCTCTGTCTATATACATATACACATATATGTATATGTATATATACATATATGTATGTGTGTGTGTGTGTGTGTGTGTGTGTGTGTGTGTATACTGAGGTATCATTAATTATACATATCATCTTTCCATGTAGGAATGTAAATAAAACAGTTCAAATTTAGTAAGTCCCTTAGGATTTCTCTTTCTTCTTTGCCTTTTCATGCTTCTCTTGATTCTTGTGTTTGAAAGTCAAATTTTCTATTCAGCTCTGGTCTTTTCACTGAAAAAGCTTGAAAGTCCTCTATTTTATTGAAAATCCATATTTTGCCTTGAAGCATTATACTCAGTTTTGCTGGGTAGGTGATTCTTGGTTTTAATCCTAACTCCATTGACCTCTGGAATATCATATTCCAAGCCCTTCGATCCCTTAATGTAAAAGCTGCTAGATTTTGTGTCATCCTGATTATTTTTCCACAATACTCAAATTGTTTCTTTCTGGGTGCTTGTAGTATTTTCTCCTTGATCTGAGAACTCTGGAATTTGGCTACAATATTCCTAGGAGTTTTCTTTTGGGGATCTTTTTCAGGAGGCAATTGGTGGATTCTTTCAATTTCTATTTTACCCTCTGGTTCTAGAATATCAGGGAACTTCTCCTCGATAATTTCTTGAAAGAAGATATATAGGCTCTTTTTTTAATCATGGATTTCAAGTAGTCCAATGATTTTTAAATTATCTCTCCTGGATCTATTTTCCAGGTCAGTGGTTTTTCCAATGAGAAAGTTCACATTTTCTTCCATTTTTTTCATTCCTTTGGTTTTGTTTTAGAATATCTTGATTTCTCATAAAGTCACTAGCTTCCACTTGCTCCAATCTCATTTTTAAAGTAGTATTTTCTTCAGTGGTCTTTTGGACCTCCTTTTCCATTTGGCTATTTCTGTCTTTCAAGGCATTCTTCTCCTCATTGGCTTTCTGGAGCTCTTTTGCCATTTGAGTTAGTCTATTTTTTAAGGTGTTATTTTCTTCAATATTTTTGGGTCTCCTTTAGCAAGTCATTGACTTGTTTTTCATGGTTTTCCCGCATCACTCTCATTTCTCTTCCCAATTTTTCCTTTACTTCTCTAACTTGCTTTTCCAAATCCTTTTTGAGCTCTTCCATGGCCTGAGACAAGTTCATGTTTTTCTTGGAGGTTTTTGATGTAGGCTCTTTGACTTTGTTGACTTCTTCTGGCTGTATGTTTTGGTCTTCTTTGTCACCAAAAAAGATTCCAAAATCTGAGTCTGAATCTGAGTCTGTTTTCACTGCCTGTTTATGTTCCCAGCCAACTACTTGACCCTTGAGCTTTTCATTGTGGTATGACTTCTTGTAGAGTAGAGACTACTCTGTCCCAAGTTTGAGGGGCTGTGCTATTGTTTTCAGAGCTATTTCTACACAGCAAGCTCTGCCACACCAGTGCTCCTCCTCCCCCAAGAATTGCCAACCTGGACTGAGACTTAGATCTAACCAGGCTCTGCACTCCTGCTCTGATCTGCCACTTAACTCCTCCCACCATTGGGCCTAGGGCTGGAAGCAACTGCAGCTGTAGCTCTTTGAGCAGCCCCAGAGCTGCACCACCTCTGCTACCCCTGGCGTGGTGGCCTACAGAGAACTCCTTTCCCTCTGTCCTAGCAGTCTTTCCCACTAACCTTCTCTGTTGCTTTTGTTGTTTGTGGGTTGAGAAGTCTGGTAACTGCCACAGCTCACTGATTCAGGGTGCTACGGCCTGTTCTGTCTGGCTCACTAGTCTGGTTGGTCCAGGTGTGGCCCATGCCGGGCTCTGCTCTGCTCCATTCCCAGCAACTATTTAGGCTGTCCTGGGCTGGAGCCCTGCTTCCCTCTGCTATTTCATGGGTTCTGCAGCTCTAAAATTTATTCAGAACTATTTTTATAGGTGTTTGGAGGGTCCTGGGGGATTGCTTCAGGCATGGCCCTGCTTTCCAGCTGCCATCTTGGCTCCACCCCCCATCCTTTATTTTTAACCAATTCCTCACATGATTTTCAATTTTTCTTTAAAGATCACAAAGAAAAGATCTAACTTCATTATAGCTTGAACTAAAAGTACCTATCCTGATCTCAGTTTCCTCCTCTGTAAAATTAGGTGGGGTTGAACTAAGTTGCCTCTCTGGTCTCTACAATCTCTTAAGTCTTTAACCTTGTGATTTTCTATCTAATCATGGTGTAACAGAACAGAGGATTTGGAGTCTTACGATCCGACTTCAAGTCTGACCTTTGCCACTAAGTAGTTGTATGACTGTGGTGGGTTGAGTAAAAAAAGAAATACCGAGAGACAAAATTTCTGGGTAAGTTATGACCAGTTTTATTAACCACAGCTAGCAAGTGGTTAACAAAAAATATTCATTGTCCTCCCCACCATAAGAGAGGAATCATGGCCACATCTTGATGCTTATATGCACTTAGAAGAGTGGGTGTTCTAGCAGATGGCAATCAATTCAGATTGATTAACAATTAAGGAAACGAATGAATATTATAATGAGAGGTGGACCTTTCCAATGAGGGGTTGGGGGATGTGACTTTGATTATGTCATTTACTTCCAGACAACCCCCAGCCTTGGGCAATCTAATCAAAGAATTCACCGAACTGCCCAAACCTGCCATAGGGGAACATAGTGGGCCAGAATTCACCTTAGATTAAATGCTTTATAAGGTTTTCTAGTTGGGTGAGCAACAACTCCACCGAGATAAAATAATCTTGGTGGGGTAAATTTTTTGGAAAGGTCAGGGATCTCCCCAATAATTTATTATTTGACAGTCATTTCTCTTAGTGGGCTACTCATCTCACCTTCTTAGATGTCGCTTTCCTCAACAGTAAAATGAGGGGTTTGGAATAGATCATCTCGAAGGTCACTTTAAGCATTACATGTGTCTGCCATTCTAGGTGATTTGGAGTGCACACGTACTCTGTACTTTAATTTGCACTCTATAATTTGGCTTCAAACCCTAACTGTGCTATAATGGGTCAGGGAATGGATTTTATTTGTAACAACTCATAATTTAAAGGAGGTGGGGGTAGAAGGCCCCTCTTATTTCTCTTTTATAAGCACTTGATATTCCAAAGGAATGAATACTGAAAAGTAGAATGTTCCTTATGGACAACTGTGGAGGGTATGAAGAAGTTAAACTTTCCATAGCCTCTTCTGCCTTGTCTTTCCCCTGCTGGTATGATGGGAAAAATTTATTTCAGATTGGGCATCCAACAGGCTTGCAGTCTAAGGAGGGTTCAGCCAAACTGCCCTACTGACCATGTTGGGATGATGACAACATTTTTACTGAAATGATACAAATGATACAAATGATGGAAGATGATGCAAATCAGGGCTTGATTTCTTGTTGTGTTGATTGTCTTAAGAAAGTGATGCAGGAAATGTTAATTATTCAGATTAAAAGTGTGTCATGTATTTTTTTGTAGAGTTCATTTTTAAACATTTACCAGCACATCCCTGACTATAAATCAACCTGATTGTTTTCATATCTTAATTCTCCAGGAATCTCCCATGCAAATAATGTATGTACTTCCTTCACCAGTAAAGATTCCCACCCTTCCATAAGCTTAGGGGACTATTAAAATTGCTGTGGCCAAAAAAAAAAAAAATCATTACCTTCGGTCAACTGAAAACTGAAACTTTCCAAACTTGGGCTGGTTCTCAGAGGGTAGTATGTTGCCAGGCCCATTTTGTTGTTGTTGGTAAGTCATTTCAGTCATGTCTGACTTTCCATGACTCCATGTGGAGTTTTCTTGGCAAAGATAGTGGAGTGATTGGCCATGTCCTTCTCCAAGTCATTTATAGATGAGGAAATTGAAGCAAACAGGATTAAGTGACTTGCTCAGGGTCACAGGGCTTTTAAGTATCTGAGACCAGATTTGAACTCAGGTGTTCCTGACTTCAGGACTGGTACTCTATCCAATGAGCCATATAGCTGCCTAAACAGTTGCTTCAGTCATGTCTAACACTTTGTGATCATTTTGGGGGTTTTCTTGGCAAAGATACAGGAGCGCTTTGCCATTTCCTTCTCCAGCTCATTTTACTGAAGAAATTGAGGCATACAAGGATAAGTGAGTTGCCCATGGTCACACAACTGGTAAATATCTGAAGTGAATTTAAATTCAGGTTCTCCTGACTCCAAGGCCAGTGTTTTATCCACTGCACTGCCTAGCTGTCCTTGCCAGGTCCATACTCAAAGTTTTCCAGATGTTAGGACCTACCTAAGCTTGTCTTCTGGTGATCCAGTCTTCAACACCAAAGGAGAGACACCCAATATTGTATCCTGATTTTCCAGAATCACCTCCACACTATGGGGATGTTAGGGGAGGACTATGACTATATTATTCTGTATTCCGGTTTCCTTCCCTTTTCAGAGATACTTCCTTAAGCTGGGATGATACTTTACAAGCACCCTATCTTTCTGGGCTTCTCTCCCATTAAGGGGAAGGAAATAAGCATTTATATAATGCCTAGCATGTGCCAGACAGTGTGCTAAATATTTCTTAGAGATATTTTCTCTTTTTATAATCTCCATTTTACAGTTGAGAAAACTGAATTGAAAAGAGTTTAAGTGACTTGCCCAGGGTCACACAGCTAGTGAATGTCTGAGGCAGGATTTGAACTCAGGTCTTCTTGATTTCAACTCCAGTGCTCTATCCACTGCACAACCTTGTTGCTCTGGGCTAGTCCCCTCCATGAATTCTGTGCTTCAGCCAAACTGCCCCACTGACCATGTCTTGCCCCTTCCAACCTGTGTGCCTTTGCTCATGTTGTTTCTATGACTAGAATGTCTCCCCATCCCACTTCACCTATCCCCCCCACTCATCTTTTAAAATTCAACTCAGATGTCACCTCCTCCATAAAGTCACCTTCACATAGCACTTTGCCACACTTTTCTATAACACACTTATCATGAATTATTGTTTATTATAGCTTATATTTCTCACCATAAACTCCAGGAGGGCAGGAAATGACACCTTATCTAAATTTTCTCCCAGAACCTCACTTAATTGATTCTCTGGAAACAGTAAATCATTAATAAATGTTTGTTAGATGAATTAACTAGCAGAATATGGAACAGATGCTCATAGAATGTGGAATCTGCATGGGCTCTTAGAGATCACTGAATCTAATGCCTTCGTTTTACAGATGAGGAGGCAAAGACCTGGAAAGTGAGTTGTTCTAGGTCATGTAACTAGTCAAGGGTGGAGCTCAGGCTAGGATGTGGGTCTGAGTCTGACAACTCTTAGTAGTGAGTACTTAGTTCATGTATCAGTAAAGCCAGAGACAGTTATGAGTTCATTTCAAAAAAAGGACATATGTATCGTCAGCATATCTAATATACTTGTAACCCCCAATCTTAGCTTACCTGCCAGTCTGATTAAATTAGATTGGCTTTAGCAAGGTGTTCCAGCAACTTATCAACACATGCTGCTTTGGACCTGCTACTTCTTTTCCTACCAAGTAAAAACCTATCAAGCTTCAGAGATTCATAGAATGTTTAAACTGGAAAGTCATGTGGGCTAATTCTTTTATTTTAAAATTTTTTCAGTGAATAATTATTTGTTGTCTCCCCCTCCTATCTTTCACCCTTCCCACTGGGGGAAAAAGTAAAACAATCAAAATCCTTGTAACGATAGTCAAGTGAAACAGGTTTTCACAGGTTTCACATTATGCACAATATCTCATACTGTGTCTTCAGTCTATTACCTTTATATCAGGAGGTGAAAAGCAAGCTTCATCCTTATTCCTCTGGAGTTGTGGTTAGTTATCACATTGATCAGAGTTCTTACAGTTTTCAAAGTTGTTGGTCTTTACAACATTGTTGATATTGTATGACTTGTTCTACTTCTGCTCACTTCACTCTTCATCAGTGCATACACTTCTTCCCTGAAATAGGCCATTTCATCCTTCCTTCCTCCCTCCCTTCCTTCCTTCCTTCCTTCCTTCCTTCCTTCCTTCCTTCCTTCCTTCCTTTCTTTCTTTCTTTCTTTCTTTCTTTCTTTCTTTCTTTCTTTCTTTCTTTCTTTCTTTCTTCCTTCCTTCCTTCTTTCTTTCCTTCCTTCTTTCCTTCCTTCCCTCTTTCTTTCTTCCTTCCTTCCTCCCTTCTTTCTTTGTTTCTTTCTTTTTTTCCTTCCTTCCTTTCTTCTATGTTTCTTTCTTTCTTTCTTTCTTTCTTTCTTTCTTTCTTTCTTTCTTTCTTTCTTTCTTTCCTTCCTTCCTTCCTTTCTTCCTTCTTTCTTCCTTCCTTCCTTGCTTCCTTTCTGTCTTTTGTTCAAGGAAGCTAGAACTTTAATTTCACACAAAGGAAACATATTGCAAAAAGACATGGCAACATTTTTCTAGTATTTTACAATAAACAAAATCCCTCACGTTGTGAAAGCTAGTTTAGTGATTTTGATAAATTTCACCAGTCATCATGGTAAAATCTAATTTGATATGTAACAATTTCATTATCTAGTCTTTGTAGTGAAATAATGGAAATTTAAAGGGGTCAAATGAATGGACAAGATGAAATTTCTCTTGTAACAACCAATACACCAACATCAAACCTCTAGATTTTCTTCAGTACTAGTACCAGTTTCCTTCTACCTCAGTCAAAAAATCCTGCCCCATGTGTAAAGAATCACACCCAAAGAAGGCGAGAGTTACTAAGCAACATAACCAGAGGAGGATCAGTAGGAGCAGAGGGACGCTGGACAGGAAAGACAGATCATAGGGTCTGATGTCATAGAGATGCATTATCAAACACCCAGTGCTAGACTGAGTACTCTAATCTCATTGATAGGGTGTTCATGGCCCTCTAGGAAGGAGGATCTTGAACTACGCTTACAAGATCTATAAAGGAAATATTTCACCTAAAATGAAGTAATTTAAAAGTCAAACACTGGAAGAGTTCCTTTTTGAGGTCAGTTGTGTCTAAAAACATTGACTGATACAAGGAAACATGTCCACTAAGGTACACTGAGGCAATCTGACAATGTGTGAGAAAGAACTTGGTTGTCAGAAGCACATATTTGTAAGAATAGAGAGGATAACTATCCTTCAAGAGACTAGCTTCTTGGGGTAACCTGTCAGCAAGTTCATTGTACTGGGTGTCAGATTTGAACGAGTGAATCCCATAGTCATGTGGGGAAGAAATCATTTGACCATGAGTGCAGCAGATAGAGTGCCAGGCCTGGAGTCAGGAAGACTCATCTTCCTCAGTTCAAATGTAGCCTCAGACATTTTCTAGCTGGGTGATCTTGAGCAAGTCGCTTAATCCTGTTTGCCTCAGTTTCTCGTCTGTAAAATGAGCTAGAGAAGGAAAGCCAAGGCAGCGGCACTTCAGCCTGAAGATCCCAGAGGTCAAAAAAGGGGTGGGGGCTGAAGGAGGGGTCATCAGGCTGCTGTGAGGAAAAAGAAGAGGCAGGCCTGGACACCACAGCTGCTGCACTCCTCTTATGAAGTCAACCCTCATCTAGGAAATCCAGGTTGTCCCCAGTTCACTCCTCAGCCTCAACCCCAAATGGTCTGCTGGGACCAAAGAGGACATGACCATAGGCCATGCCAACACTGACACACCCCCAACCCCAGCTCATTGGCTGCCTCTTCAGCTACCACCAATCCACTTCATCGTTTCTTAGAGAACAGTAGATACATGCCTTTTTATTCTGTAGGGAGATCACCAAAGTCAAGAGATGGAATGACTAAATTTAAAATTCAGGTCTCTTGACTCTTAGTTCAGTGCTCTTCCTGCTACATTACCTCCTCCTCAACTCTGCACTCTGTATTCAAAAGAAATTATAGAAATACTACTATCTCAAGAGGGCTAGGCATACAGTAGGCATATAATGTTGCAAATGTTGTAGATTCTCTAATTAGCAATCAGGTCTTCTCTTATACATTCACCAATACTCCATTCTTTTCTCCTCACCCTTTTTCTCTATGATTTTCTTAACCCCATCCATTATTATTTCAACCCATTTGGATTGACCTTCATACCTGACCCTTCATAAATTATGAATATGTTTGATCAGGGTCACATGCAAAGATGAACGTGAACCAAAAGATTTGGCAAGTATCAAGGCTCTCCTACACAAATGCATCTTAGCAACCAAATTCTGTGGATCGACTTTGAGCCAAGGACCACATTTTAACACTGTCTGGTGTAGAACATCTGTTCCATGATGAGGCCATGGGAATCCAGGAAACTCAGAAAATGCAAGATGTTCCATTAAAAATGTAGTTTCCTGAGATTTTCCTCATGGGTCAGGGCAATATGGCAGTTTATTCTAAGTGATATTACATCAGAGAGATACTTCGAACAGCAGGAGCTGTGACTCATTGGCCTTTTAGGACTAGGTTAAGGGCAGGTCACACTGGAGTCTTTGGGATAGCAAGCAAGGTTACCTACTCATCTGCTGGGGCCATCTGGGAAACAAGAGACCAGAGCTTTAGACTTTGCTTCCAAATCCCTGATGTCCAGAACACCCAGGTCATTTTAAACATATGCATATAACCCCTGGGATTTCCTGTTGTTGACTTGAGGGGAAAAATACATTGGGAGTTAAAAGCAGAGCTCTCTTTTTCTACAGATAAACTGAAAGGGAAATTGTGGTTTAATGTGGTAGCTGGGAGCAATTTTTCTATCATTAAGAGAAATGGGGATTGATGTTTTTTTTCCCATTTTAGCAAACACTTTCCTGTTTCCTTCTTTCATCTTTTACATTTCACAGACTTATGTGCCATAAGTGTCTTTCTATTTCATCTGGCACTACTTGAAAAAAATTCTCTTAAAGCTGTGTCGATTAGTATTTCCTTCTCAATTTGTTTATCTGAGGAATTATGAAGTGTCTAGTTCTTTTTTTAATTTTTATTTTTATTTTCCTCTAGTCTCCCATTCTGTGGTTCCACTGAGTGCAGCACAGCTCTTGTCTGTCCCTGTCTGATCTCTGCTACAACCTTTGATATGTTATCATTCTGAGCTCAGTGCAGAAAGCTGGATTAAAGCTGGGTGATAATGGAGTGTAACTTCTGCAGCAGGCACTGATGGGACACACTTTTATATTGGGTGAGGCCCAGCATGACATTCAGCTGATTGCAGAAAGGATCCCTAGATGACTTCTCTCATCACTGGCAAACACGATGGTGGAGGGATAGGTTCTGTTCTCTGGGATAATGTGAGGGCACTTTTCTCCTCTAGCCTTAGCACTTTGATTTCATAGGGTTTTTTTAAATGAAAGGAACCTTTGAGATCATCTGGTCCAAACTCACCAATTTGAATAAAGGGAGGTCTAGAGAGGTTGAAAAGCCGCAAAGCTAGTAAGTAGAAGAGCCAGGCCTCCCAAACTAAGGGACATCTTGTCTTATGTTGTTGGTTTTTTCTTTTTCACTAAACCAGGCTCATTTATCTTATCTCCAACCATTTTAAGATATGTTATATCTTCAATAGTTCTAATTATACGGAGGTTCTCCAGTGTCCATAAAGCATCTGTAATTTGTAGGCATTAATTCTGCCGGGCCCCCCAAGCTAAATAATTTATGGACCTCCCCCCTCCCAACCTTGCTAAGCATGACTGCCTACCAGATAAGCTTTAAAAATGGCTTTGAGGGCCAAATTCCCAGTTTGGGAGCACACCACATGGAGAGTATTCTACAAATGCAGCTTCTGCTGAGAAGTAGAGGGTGGAGGACTATGGGAAGGGAGAAGGAGCTTGTCACTGCATAGAAAATAGGCATGATCATTCTTATGCCTACAGGGAAGACACAGCTATAACATTAACTGGAACAGGAAGACTCAGTGAACAAGATGTCATCAAAAAAAATATAGGCATAAGAAGGATCAGAAACTTCTCCATTTTTATCTTTGTGTTCACAGTACCTAGCACAAAGTAGGCACTTAACGATTATTGATTGATTACTCTTTCCTTCCCCTCTAGCATACAGTAACTAAATCCTTCCATTCAAACTCCACATCTCTCACCTCTCTTCTACTCTCTTTTCCCACTGCCATCAGCCTAATAAATGATTTCATTATGCCCACCCACCTTACATAACCTCAAGGGGTCTCCCTGCCTATGTTCTCTGCCCCCTCCAATCCATTCTTTCCTCCATTGCCAGATTTTCCTTATGCATAGAACCATAATTGGTAGGAAGTAGAATTCAAATTCCTTTTCTTGGCATTCAAGGTTGTCCATAATTTGGTTCTGACCCATTGTTATGAGCAAGCACTTATTATGTCACAGGAACTGTCCTAAATTCTGAGGAATACAAGTAAAAGCCAAAACAAGGTTCTTGCCTTCAAGGAGTTCACATTTTATTGGGGCAGACTGAATACAAACAACTGTACATAAAGTGTACATAAGTGTAAATGAGTGGTAGTCTCTGAGGGAAGGTGCCTGCAGTGGGATGAAGGGACCAAGAATGGCCTCTTAAGAAGGCAGGATTTGAGCTACCCTGTATTTTATGCTAGGTTCTAGTTCTAGTCATTCCAAGTTCCAATCAAGCCCCTCACATATTTCCTAAGTTTTGTTGTTCTTGTTCATTCATGTCTGACTCTTTGTGACCCCATGGACCATACTGTCCATGAGGTTTTCTTGGCAAAGATACTGGAATAGTTTGCCTTCCTTCTCTAGTGGATTAAGGAAAATAGAGGGTAAATGACTTGCCCAGAGTCACACAGCTAATAAGTATCTGAGGCTGGATTTGAAATCAGGTCTCGATTTCTGGTACTCTATCCACTGGGCCACCTAGCTGCCTAATTTTACCCTTCTCTTTGTCTTTGCTCAATCTGTTCTCTCTGCTTACTGTTCTTCATTTCCCAGTATATCTGTTGAAATTCTGCCATGCTTTGAAGCCATAAGAAATGCTTTGCCCTCTTCATTAAGTCTTTGCTAACTGATGGAAAGAATCTTTCATCTCAGACCTCTCACAGTCCTTTGTTTTGTTCCTATCATGTTTTTTTCAGGTAATGTGTACAGAGGGGTTGTATCATAGGTACATTTAACTTACATGTATTCAACCATATATGTTTGCTCTTCCTTCCTGCTCTTGGAAAAATAAAAGAAAGAAAAATAGACATTTTTAAAATGGCAGTTGCTTTTTGTGGTGGCAAAGAATTGGAAATTGAACGTTTGTCTATCAATCGGGGACTTCCCGAACAAATTGTAGTATATGATTGTCATGGAGTACTACTGTGCTATAAGAAGTGATGATCAGGATGGCTGCAGAAATACCTATGTTGACTTATATGAACTGATGCAAAGTGAGGTGATCAGAACCAGGAAACTTTGTACACAGTTATCAGCAATATTGTAACAATGATCAACTGGGAAAGACTACTCTGGTCAATACAGTGATCCACAACAATTCCAAAGGACTCATGATGAAAAATGTCGTCTATCTATAGAGAGAGAACTGATAAACTCTGAGTTCAGGTTCAAGTATATTTATTTTCTTGCCTTTTTGCAACATGGCTAATATGGAAATACGTTTTGCATGACTTCATATGTATAATTGATATCATCGTATTGGTTGCTTTCTCAATGGGTAGGGCAAGAACTGGAGGAAGGGAGAGAATTTGGAATTCAAAGCAAAAACAAATTGGGGTAATTAATTTTTCCAGTACTGGTATTCAACATGACCAATTTGTCTTTCTAATAAAAACCTCAAAGACAGACATTTTTCATTATATGAATCCTTGCATGCCACCAGATTTCATATTTAGCTAAGAAACCAACTCCTAAAAACATAAAAATAAAAAATAGGCAGTTACCATGCCACTCAGTGAGTGAATGCTCCAGAGTAAGTGTGAGCTTGGTAATTATACAGTAGAATCTCACATAAAAGTGAAACCCTTCGAGTATGAGATCCCCCCCCCCAATCTTCAGTCTTCCTACAAGCTAAGTATTTGTTCTTAGTTTTGTTTCCTTTTTTGAGTCCTGGTCTCCTCTTCATTGCTAATAAACAGCTTAGCTCATACGATGAAAAATACAGTAATATGCAATTACTTCCAAGTGGAGTCAAAAGTCATTTCTTTAAATACCTACTTCTTTGGGGTGGGGGTGGGGAAGGCACTTTGCTAAGCATTAAAGATACAAAGAGAGGAAAAACAATCTCTGCCTTCAAGGAGCTTACAGTCTAGTGGGGGAGACAATATTCAAACAGCTACCAAGTATCTCAGGTCCCTCTACTCTCTTTTAAAGAGACCCTAGTCTATTTCCAACTATAACCATTTAAAGATACTTTACTTAATGGAGGATTTTGGGGATTTTCAAATGTTTTTGACTGTATGGGATTTTTTCCTTAAGGACTAAGTTTAGAATTTCAGTAAAGTATACTCCAATGTATTATAATTACCTAGGTTTTTTTATTATTTTATTCTCCTGTGATACAGTAAGACCATGAAGGAAGGAGAGAGCCTGGAACTTGGCTAAATCATGTAACTCCAATATCTAGCTAATCTTTACATTAATTGCAAACAATTAATATAATGGATTACAATGAATTGAATCAAAGTTTGAGATTGATGAGCTTATGACCTAGCTGTAGATAGTAAATATAAAAAAGACAGCACAAAGTATAATGGACTATAGGAAAGGGGAAGTCTTAGTATAGTAAGGTTAATCCAGGTAGTTTAGGAAAGTGAACTTTGAACTGCTAAAGGTTTCGAGGGCAATCTATGGATCAGAAGAGAAGGCATTACAGGATATCATGACTTTTTTTAATTTCCCAAATCAAAATCCATTAAGATAAGGAGTTGATCTATTGGTCTGAGCCATAACCAAAGGAATTATCTTCTTTTCCCATTTTTATGATGTCCACTGCAAACTAGTCAAAATCTAACTGTCACTATATAAAGAACATATGATGAAAAGAATATTCTACTTCAAAAAAAATTTGGGCAGGTAGCTGGTACAGCGAATAGAGAGCTGGACTTAGAGTCAGGGAGACTCATGGTCCTGAGTTCAAATCTGGCCTCAGAGACTTTCTAACTCTGTGATCCTCGGCAAGTTACTTAATCCTGTTTTCCTCAGTTTCCTTAACTGTAAAATGAGCTGGAGAAGGAAATGACAAAATCACTTGAATATCTTTGCAAAGAGTTGTAAAAGACTGAAAAATGACTGAATAACAACTTCAAAATTGAATTAGTGATGTTTATGCTTCAAGAGTCTTTGTATTCATTATATTAAATCTCTTCACCCAAGCTAAATTTTTCTAATAATGATAATGCATAATTCTCCTTTTAAGATGAACATGTTATTCTTGAGGATATTGAGAAATTTGGTTTATCATTATGTGTAGGAAGAAATGTTTTAGATTTCTTGGCATGATAAAGGAGGTAGCTAGTGGCATTCCTTGAACCAGAGGATAAAAGCCCAAGATACTACTTGGGAAAAGGAAGTAGCAGATTCTGAGTGAATCTGGTTTTGTGGATAAAGGTCATAGAGTCAGAAAAAACCCTAGAGATAATCTATTGTAAACCGTTCATTTTACAGGTATAGAGACTCAGCCTCAGAAAAGGGAAGTGACATGCCCAGAGTTATGGGAATGATTAAGTGGCAGAGTCTGGGTTGAAATCCATGTTTTTGAATCCAGTGTTGCTGTTAATGAATTTATGTTGTTTCTATAGGGATTCTAAATTCTCCTATGGATTTGTGAGTTTTATTGTCCCCATCTGCTGAGTGGGCATCATAATATCTGCTGCTTTGGTTATTAGATGAAAGTCCCCAAAGGGCAAGGCTTATATCCTGCCTAGTTTTATATTCTGTAAAGCAATTTGCACACAGTGGGTGCTGGATATGGATTGGTTCAATGAAATATATGAAAAATATACTGATAACATTGGAAACTGACTTTAATCTTCTATTAAATCCTTCATCAGCAAAATGAAGTGGAAAGTTGAGATCAGGGCAAGTAGAAAGCAAAGAATTAGGACTCTTTAGAGTTATTCTTCAATTAAAAGGTACTTGGGCAATAGGTACATGATTGCCTTGAACTGACTTGCAGAAACCCAGGATGTGAACATGATGCATCATTACTAGTTAAGGGTGACTCAGAGATCTTCCTTTAGTGTAGAAGCCCTGCACAGGAGTGGGCAAGATGAAATGAGGACAACTTCAGCAGTGCTCATTGCAAGTAACTTCTTCCTCTCTGATAATTGGCCAATTTTTCCAAAATCAAAGCAGTCAAATGAGTTTTTTGATATTAAATTGGGAGAAAAAAAAGACCAAGATTTCTCCAGGATACATCTGTAATAGTCAAAGTGAAAGCTTTTGGATTTGGCAAAATAGTGGGTGTCAATCTGTTCCGATCAAAATGCCTCAGCAGTCATCCACTGGAAAGTTTGATGTTCCCCATAGGACACCATCCCAAATAAGTTCACAAGTTTTCTGACCCCTGAATAATAAAAGAACAGTATTCTCTTGATTTCTGTGAGGCTGCCATGGACGCAGTGTGGTCAGGATACAATAAAGCACAAGAATTTGAGAGGGATTCACTAACAAAGTGGCGAAGGATTCAGAGTCAGGAAGACCTGAGTCTAAATCCAGCCTCAGACATTTATTGACTAACTGTGTGACCCTGGGCAGGTCATTTAGCCTCTCTCAGCACCAGTTTGCTCATCTGTAAAATGGAGATAATAGCTCCTACCTGACACGGTTGTTGTAATGATCCAATGAGATACCCTGGAAATGTTCTGCAAACCTTAAAACTCCATATAAATACCAGTTATCACCATCATCGATTATTATTATGTTATAAAGGATAACATTTTCTTGAAAGCACATAGCACTTGCTAGATTCAAGAGAGAATTTTGAGAGTAGCTGAAGTGAGGAAGATATTAGGGAAAAGGAAGATGGACAAATAAAGGTTATTTTTCACAGAATTATAAATTTCAAGGAGTATTGGCAATCACATGGTCCAAACTTTTCATTTTATGGAGGAGGAGACTTCGGCTCAGAGGTTAAATGATTTGCCTGAGGTCAGGAAGGGAGTTGGCAGATAAATCATCAGTAGAACCCAGGTTCCCTAATTTTCAGCCTCATTTTGCTCTCACTACATTGGGCTATCTCTGTGGCAGCAGAGAAAGAATGGTTTTCCAGGGAGAAGGGAAAGGTGTGTACAGAAAAGCATATCTGGAGTGCACTGAGTCCTGAGTTCTAGTCTCCAGGACTTACTGTACCAGCTGAAATTGGAGGAGATGTTGACTGCATCTGAGGATAAAAGCCCTTAAGAACTAAAAGAGAGAAAGTAAAATTCCACATAAATGAAAACAAGTACAAAGTGCTTATTAGACAAGGGTTTGTCCAGCTGTTGTGTTCAGTTCAGGAACTATGATTGTGAGCGTCAAAGTATAGTTTAAAAACATGCAACTTTAGTGTTGAGAAAAGGTGTTTTTTTAAAAGCTCCTTTCCCTCATTTCATATTTTCAGCAGCTTTTCAGACTTGTAATTATCTCAACTCATTTTATTGTTGTTTCCTGGCAGATAACATTCAACATACACCTATCAATTAAGTACCTCCTGTGTGGAAGATTGGTATACTGGGTGCTTAGGAAGACATAAAGTTTAGATATGACAGAATCTCTGCCCTCACTGTGGATAAGCTACACAGATAATGATCATACACATTGTGGTGAATGCTTTGGAAAATTGCTGAAACAAAGTGCTATGAAAGGCCTAAGGGCTTGGCCAGGGGAGGCCTCTCTGAGGAGGTAGACCTTGAAGGGACTTTGTGGGATGGGTCATATTCAAGTAAATGGAAAAGATTGGGACAGCATCCCAAGTGAGAAGCCAAGAGGGTTATATGGGAATTCTGGAGAGGGAGTAAATAGATGATTCAGTTCAAACTGGATTATTGGGATCTTGTGAACAGGGAGTAGTGGAAGGTGAGGTTGGAAAGGTACTTAAAGAGGGGGAAAATAGGTAAGGTTCAGAGAGTAGAGAGTCTTTAACGCCAAGTCAAGTAATTTGTCCTTTATGTTGTAGACAATGGCAGCCATTTAAGGTTTTAGTGTAGAAGAATGACATGATCAGAGAGGTGATTTAGGGAGACTATTTTAGTTTTGGGTTTGAAGGGGAATCAAGGGGAACAGTCAGATAATTGGGAGACAGAGTAAGGTGATTAGAGTCTGGACCAAGGTGGGGACAGTGCACATAGAAAGGGGGGAAATATATGTGTGTATGTATACATACATACATACATACATATATATATGTATATATATATGTATATATCTATATATATATAGATATATACAGAGAGAGGGGAGAGAGAGAGAGAGAGAGAGAGAGAGAGAGAGAGAGAGAGAGAGAGAGAGAGAGAGAATTTTCTTGGTCTTATTTTGAAGAAAAAATAAGTCACAGGTCTTTGAGTATTGGAAATGGGTAGGATAGTCAAAGGACAAGTGGGAGAGAGGTTGTAGCTTTGGCAACTTTGAAAGTAATAGTTGAGTTTTAAGATGAGTTCAGGGAGCCTCTGGAGGCTGACCTTCAGCCTACTTCAGAAGCTCCCAGGTCAGGATGCAACCACTTAACCAAGATAAACAGCTATGCTTATTTTTCTCCTGTTTAAATATTCACTAGTCATTAAATTGATTAAAGGAATAGCTAGAAAACTCATGCTCAGGGATGACTCCAGGGAGTCATTCATGATTGTGGGAAGCCATAGGAAGGAATCTCTAGTAGAGAGCCTCTTCTCCTTGAGATAGAAAAGGAATACTTGAAATTTGGAGGAAAGCCAGAAGAAGGTACCAAAATGATTCCAAGGTTGGAAAACAGGACCTTGAAGAAAAATTGACAAGAAAACAACATCATTTGTTTTGGTCAGCAACTATAGACAACATAAGAAAGGAGATGGGAATGAGGAAGAAGGAATAGACTGTGATTTAGTTTTTTTTTGGAGGGGGGGGGAAGGTAGGGCAATTGGAGTTAAGTAACTTACCCAAGGTCACAGAGCTAGTAAGTGTGTCAAGTGTCTGAGGCCGGATTTGAACTCAGGTCCTCCTTACTCCAGGGCTGGTACTCTACTGACTGCACCACTTAGCTGCCCCAATTTAATTTTTTAAGTTCAATTTATTTTTCATTGAGAAGCTAGTAGGATGCACTTTAGTAAATCCTACCAAACTTGAAAGGCTTTCCCCACAGACCTGGTCAAGGATGGTGTGTCTGCTGTCTAAGGACAAATCTATCTAAGCTCAGAGAGGTTCATCCTCAGTTTGGCTCCAAGGTGATATTTTTTTTGACTATAGAAACTCTTAGACTCCATTTAAATCATAAAAGCCTTGCAATCTGAATCAGTGGAGAGATTATCCACACTGATGAAAATGATGGATCACCAAAGGGTTGCATTTTTTTTAAATAAAGCCAGTGTTTATATAAAAATTTAAGGTTGGCAGAGTGCTTTTACATACATTCTCTCAGGTCTAGGAGGAATCTTATGTGTCCAAGCCAAGACCTAACCCTAAGTCTTCTAAACCTAAGTTTGGAGTAATTCCCATTATACTGTAATGCTTTCAAGCTCCTTTTTCTCAGGGTCACCACATTCCAACCATATGAAGTGAACAATGAGCTCAATTTTTTCACCTGCTGGTGTATATCCCAATGGGAAGGTTCACAAGATTTGTATCCATTGTATTTTAGTGTGAATAATGCTGAAGTCTTCATTGCTAGTGACTTCCTTCTGCTGATTAGCTTCCATTTATCCTCTCTTTAGCTTGTTTGTACACAGTTGTTTGTACTACCAACTGCTTGAGAGCTGGCTATCTTTTGACTTTTGTCCTCCCAGTGCTTAGCACCGTGCCTGAAACATAGCAGGTTCTTAATAAATGCTTATTGACTAACAGATTCAGAAAACTGGAGTTCCTCAAATGGCAGAATCTCAGAGATGGAAGGGACTGCAGGGGTCATTTAATTCAGCTCATACCTGAAAAAAGATTCCTTCAACAACACATCTGGCAAGTGGACATCCATCTTGCCTTTACTTAAAGACTTCCAGAGTACCACCCTAAACAGCAAATTCCACTTTTAAGTCACTATTATTGTACCCAACTTGTTCATTAGACTAGAACAGGTTAACGGCTCATTCCTCCTTCTGGAATGCTCTATAGTAGCAACCATGTCACATCCATATTTTTACAAGCCATTGAGCAAAAGTTCATATCTAAGATAGTTCTCAGATATGTAATTCCTCTCTATGGCAGGTAGATCATCTAATCCCTACACAATATAAATTGAAACAAATTGAGAGAGGGGGAAAAACTTGGATAAAATTCAAGAAGTGATATACCCCTTGACTAATTGAGTTAATAATCTTATAGGTTATGCCTTGAACAGTAAGCTTGCAATTATAAGATGACTCTCGGGATGATTGTAATGATATATGAATTTGTGATAAGGATAACCTCACTGTTGGGAGGAACCTACAGGTTAGTAACACTTGTGTCCAAACACATCTCTGGAATCTGGCCAGATCTTCTCCATAATTTAAACCCTGCTATTTGATCTTCACAATACAGTAATTCTGCAAAAGCAAGGAGCCATTGATGAAAGATCTCTAGCTAATGCAATTGCAGATTCTCTAAGAGACACTTAGGTCAATTTTACAAATTTAATTGTTCGTGTTCCCTTGATCAAGGATTCTTCAACCTATTCTGTCAAGAATCTCTTAGGATGTAAGGGTTATTTAATGGTAAGGGATGTGGGGTTTGATATGAGAGATAAAAAGTTTGAAGTCAAACTTGGAACAAAACAATATGCTCATTGGAGCACTGTAGTGTGTACCCCTTCTTTTATGGCCCACCTAATTAAACTTAATTGAAGAAGCAGTGGATGAACCAATTATGGAAAAAAGTAGCTGGAACTCTTGAGATGGTTGGAAGTCTAACCAAACGTGGGCCAGCTACTGAGAATGCAATTGAAAAATTTATGTTTTTTCCAAACCTTTTCTTTCAGTTGAATTGAGAATTTGATATGATATGAAGCATCCTATGATAATAGATGACCAGTGGCAATGGTTAACCTGAAATGCAGCCACACATGATGAAACTATGTAGATAAGCCAGAATAAATATTAGGAAATATTTTACTCATGCTGTCAGAAGCTCTTGACATTATTTTAAACAAGTTTGGAATAAGAAACCCATTGAAATACTCTTTCCATACTCATAGAGACTGTGGCTGGCCCAGCATTCTTCCTTTTTAAGCACATGACTGAGCTTATCAGCATGCAATCAGTTTGGCTCAAGGATAAACATACAAATCCTTCCCTTATCCACAGATGGGCGATTTACACCAAGTTTTATTATCTCTTCGATTAAGACTTGTTCCTATAACATCTATGTCCTCAAGAGCTAGGAGTTCTGAGCAAGGTTTGGAAATTGTTTACAAGTTCTGTCTTGTTTCCTCACTGTTGAAGTCTGCCCCATGAATACAGGAGGGCCTGTCTTCCATGGAGAGAAGGTCTTTGCCCTGTTGTAGGGGATTAAACATATCCTATATGGTGAAGGTAGTCTATGGCATAAAACACAGGCAATTCTAAAAAGTACTCTGATTGAAGAACAGAGTCAAATTCATCAACACTATGTCGTTACACTTCATGTATAAAGTGGTTGCATCATAAGGAATAGTCTGAGTTGGCCACAAATCTTGCATCAACAGTCGACTGATTAGCTAAGTCTAGTCGCAATCATAGTCATTTAATGTTGTTATGCTAGGCATTACGTGCTTCTTAAATTGATCTCCCTAACAGCTTAGTAATCAAAGTCTGAACACTAAAGAACTGGCCCTTCCTTTTGAGCTCTTTCCTTTTGAAACTAATACTGGCAAGAGGTTTTATCCTTCCAATTCTCCAATGCAATATAAAGTCAGGCTGCCCACAATATTGTCAAGCTTTCCATCAATTAAAGCCTCAACCAACCTTTTTTTTCCCCTTGGATACAGGGAAGTGAAATGGCTTCTGATATTCCTACAAGTATGTATTATAGCCATAGAGCCATCAATCTCTTTTCTTGATAATCGATTTATCAGACACCAGCTCACTGATATGAGGATCACAGTCGAAAATGTTATCTCGTTGAAGCAATGAGACTACAGAAAAGTCAGAGCATCTATGACTTCCCTCTTCATGTCACCTCAGATGAGCTTCATAACAGTCTAGGCAAGGCAAGCCCACAATGGAGCAGTTGGGCTACCATTCTTTCTCGGAAAACTACCCTCAGGTGTATTTTACAAGAAACATATCCCAAGCAGTGGCCATATTCCAAAATATCTTGAGATGTCCAAGATCCTTGTCTCATTTTCTGGAAATGATCTGCTGCCCCTTCCTTAAGGTTAATTTCTGGGAAGAAAGTATACTTTTTTGTACAGAGTACACTTTGAGTATAGTTTGTGGAACAGTGTCAGCAAATGTTTGTATGGCCATTGCTAACTCAAGTTTGTTTGAATAACAGACTGTTATATGTTTGAAGTCAGAAGGCAAGTCCGAACTGTTGGGAGTCTTGAGAATATAACCTGGAGCAAATGGAATTTAACAGATGTTGAATATGTGTATTATTTTCCCTTGCCTACAAGATCACTGATATTACTAAATTCATGCTTGATTTGGCAATGTCTGTAAATGCAAAAAAGTGATGGAGGTCATTAAGTATGTGATCCACTTGGGAATGTCCTAGCTTCAGCTCAGAAAAGATCAATTTTTCTGTTCTTAGCTTATATCACTTCAAGTTTTTTTCCTTCACATTAAAGCACTTTCTTCTTCATCACCTACCATCTTTCTCATTCACACTCACCAGAGACCTTTTCTTCCACCTGGAATCTACAAATCTTTGTTTTTTCCATTTGTTCTGTTTCTCATCAATCTCTTAAGGATCAAGACTTAATATGTTAGTAATTTACTTTCATAAAACACAAAGTTTAGTTTGCACTTATTTGAGGATTGCCAAAGCTCTAGCTTAAGAGGCTCTTCGGACAAAATACACACAATTTCTGAAGAATATATTTCTCAGATCTACTGAATGACGGCCTCATCAACTCCTATAGTGTTTGGAGGACCTCGGAAAGGAAGCAGTTGCAAGAATGACTTGGAAGGGCATTTCTAGGAATAGAAGCATTAACTATCATATGCTATAAACATGGGTTTTGGATGGTCTGTTTGGGGGGCATAGGAGAGGGGGTGGGGAGATTTAACTATTTTTCACTCTTGAATATGTTCTTTTCTGGAAATGTTTACCTTTTTTGATTGCAAATAAAGCAACAGTGAGAGAAGGAAGAGGCATCTAAGTGTTAGGGGGAGAGACATTGGATTTGGATTCGGAATACCTGGGGTTTGAATCCAGGCTAATCTCTGTGTGACTTTGGGTAATTTCCTTAAACTCTCTTGGGTCCAGTTTTCTCATCAGTTGAATGAGAGATGGCAAAATAGATGATGTTTAGAGTCCCTTTGACTTTGAACTTACCTGAACTTATACACTTACCTGGCTAGTCAGATCAGTCCTGATGATCAATGAAATGAGAAACCGGCAGACTACTACCAATTCCCTGTTAAATTTGTTTTCCTTCTGCTAGTGTTGAGTTGGAGAAGTCAACCTTTTACAGACTTCA
This sequence comes from Trichosurus vulpecula, assembly GCF_011100635.1. NCBI lineage: Eukaryota > Metazoa > Chordata > Mammalia > Diprotodontia > Phalangeridae > Trichosurus > Trichosurus vulpecula. Next base: position 56,029,280 of record NC_050576.1, on the reverse strand, counting down.
TGAGCATCCAGATTTCAAATTGATGCCACTTCCGAGTAAAATGAGCTTAAAATGAGTTTTGAAAGACCGGGCTGGGAACTTTCAGTTCAAGAAGTCCGTGATTGATTCATGGTTTATAATGCTCGTATTATTTTTTTAAAAGGAGATGGGCTCATAAGAAGCTCTTATCTGATGGGTTGTTACTCCATTGTTGAAATAATGCTGAATTAGGAATCAAGAGACTTGGCTGCAAGGTCTGGGTCTGCCATGAATTTCCAGCATGACCTTGGGCAAATTGTCTCATCTCTTTGGGCCTCAGTTACTTCATTTGTAAAATGAGGATGTTGGACTGGATAACCCATTCATTCCAAGAGTATGATCCCACATTCCTATATTGCCAGAAGAGACAACCTCAACATGAGGATTATTTTCCCACCATTCACTAGCTCATTTTGGAACTGAGTTGCCAAAGTCCAGATCATCATATAAATAAATATCTTTAATAAGATGGTTGTCTAAAGGTCAAAGACCCTACCCACTGTCTCCCTCTCCCTCTTCATGACTCCTGGTATGCTCCATTGAGTAATGACCATGTCACAGATAGGCCACAAAAGCATGGGAAACATCTCAACATTTATGGAAATCACTGGGTTAGGGAGTGATCAGTACTTGGAAAAAACACAATACTCCTTTTTAAAAATAGCAACTTGTGGAACGGTCAAAGGGTGTGAGCATAGACCGTGTGAAGGGACAACAGAGAATCCACGATTACCAAGATCTTAGGATCATAGATTTGGAGAGGGAATATACCCTAGAAGTCCCCTTATTTCATAGATGAGAACACATGCCCAGAGAGATAAGATAACATCTTTAAGGTTACAGTTAGAGTGGCAGGGTTTGGATTTGAACCAAGAGTTTCTGATTCTAAATTCAATGTTCTTTTCAAAATTCTATTTGTTTCCCTATATCCATTATTTGTGTCTATCATGTTATTCAGATCTCCAGTTTCTATTGATATTGTTGACTAAAGAGGAAGAACAAAGATTGTCTTTGTAATAAGAATTAGTCCTATCATGCAGAATCATATCATTGGTCCTATCAGGAAGAATATCAGGGGGACCAACATTGTTAATCAATTAACCAACTAATTTATTCACCTATGATGGCACATAAAGAACTGCCCACCACAGGGGATAGAAAAGAAATAGATAACATGGTCTCTGTACTAGAGAAGATTCCTGTTTAGGTAGGAGTTGGTCTAGATAGGCCAACATTTAAAGTTGAAGGTCAAATTGCTTATCATCTGGTTGGAGAGTAGGGCAAACATTCATGAAGTGATCTGAAGAGACTAACATTCAAAACTCCTTGACATTGAAGACATATGTCCAAAAGGACTTCAGAGAAAGAAAGTATCAGGATGAGTAAATGAAAGGAAACGAGTATTGATTAAGCACCTACTATGACCCAAGAACTGGGCTAAGAACTTTATAAATATTACCTGATATGATCCTCTAAACAGCCCTGCAGGGTAAGTACTGTTTCCATCTCCATTTTACAGTGCAAGAAATAGCCAGAGAGAGGTTAGGTGACTTGTCCAAAGTCACACAGCTAGTAAATGTTTGAGGCCAGATTTGAATTCAGGTCTTCCTGACTCCAAGCCAAGGTCTCTAACCACTTGTCCACCTAACTGTCCCAACACAGTTGTCTGCTTAGAAGATTATTGGATTAAAGAATGTTGTGATGAAAACTGTTTTAGGAAGTGTCTTCCAGTAACGATCATTCTTGTTGGCATTAAATTTAGGGGGATTTTTTGGGCCTGTTCTAGTTAGCAAATGATGCACAACTTTCTTTGGGCCTATGGGAATTCATTGGTTAGCTCTTTGTTAGGTATTATTCCATGTTTCCTCTCCATTTTGTGGCTAAACTCCTGGAGAAGGCCCTCTACAACCAATGCCTTTCTTGTATTGACCTAATTTACTGGGCAACTTCTCAAGTCTCCTCTTCACTTTGTACATATTTGTTTGCATGCTGTCTCCCCTATTAGCTGTGAGATCCTTGAAGGCAGAACTGTTTTTTTTGTGGGGGGGAGAAAAAAGGGGTTTTCTTTATGTCTCCAGGATTTAGTACAATGCCTGATACATGGGCACCTAATAAATTCTCATTAACTGACTAACTTTGGTTATAAAGAATGCAAACTGTGGTTCTCTTGGTGACCTACTGAATTTTTTTCCCCAGGTCTCTGTCTGTTACCTAGAAAATGGTCAAGGGGTAGGAGTAGCAGCTAAATCCCTGAAGGAAGAGATACAGATTCAGGGGCTGCCTGGCTCTAAGGGAACCCTGGGTAAATCTAACAATATTTCTCGCTCAGGGCTGTCTGGTATTTAGACAGGAGACAGGAGCCTCATGTACATAATCTCTCCCTAGATGAGTAATGAAGAAGGTTGTATTACCCAGCAGAGGGAAACTATTTAGTGTTTTATCACCCCTTTCTGGAGGCCTTCCCAGCTGCTGTCTGCTTCCAAGGAACCATTAGAAACAAAGGGACAAATACTGAGAGAGATCTTTCTCCACTAGCTTGAAAAAAGTCAGGCCATCTTTCCTCTCTTTGCTTACTGTTTTGGAACCCTGAAGGCCTTGCTGTCCTCAGATATTTCTTAGCATATTCCCCAAGGAGCGAGTTCTATCTCCTCTGCTGTCTCTCATTAGCTCCTTTCCTTTGGTGTGAGAAAGTGACCATGAGGGAGCTGGGGAGTCCACTCATCCAACAAAGCTGAAATCTCATGAACTGAATTCAACACAACAGAATCCTAGTTCCTAGAGCTAGAAGAATACACAAGAGGTCATTCTTTCCAGTTCCCTTCCTTGAGGTCATAAGATGGCACTATCTCCATTTGATGAATAAGGTCATTGAAGACTACAGCAGCTGAATGACTTGTCAGAGCTTACCCAGCTCATAGTGACAGGGCCAGGCAGAGAACCCTGATGTCTTGCTTCCTAGTTCTCTTTCCACCACACCTATGTAATCTGTCTGAATGGTAGAGATTGACTGCATTTTGATACATAAAAAAATGAACCTGGGGGCAGCTAGCGGACAATAGAAAGCTGGGCCTGGAATCAGGAAGACCTGAGTTCAAACTCAGCCTCAGACACTTACTAGCTGTGTGACCCTGGGCAAGTCACTTGACATTTTTTTTGTCGATTTCCTCAACTGTAAAATGGGTATAATAATACCGCTGAAATGTCAGGGTTATTGTGAGGATCAAATAAGATACTTGTGGTGTTCAGCACATAGACGTTTAATAAATCTTTGTTTCCTTTCTTTCCTGAGCCTCACCACCTTCCCCAACTAGACAGCTGCCTCCCCAAACTATCTTGTATGCAATCTATGTCTATTTCTCTACACACATATACAGATATATGCATATGTATATATTTATATATGTACACATATACACATGCATACACATAGATGTGTGTGTGCGTGTGTGTGCATGTATACACACGCATATATTATGGTATGCTATTATATATAATACAATATAATAATATCACAACTGTTACATTACACTATGTTGTTGTTGTTCATTTGTGTCCAACTCTTCACCACCCCACATGGGGTTTTCTTGGCAAAAATACTCGTTTGCCATTTTCTTCTTCAGCTCATTTTACAGATGTGAAACGGAGGCAAATAAGGTTATGTGACTTGCTCAGGGTCACAGTGCTACTAAGTGTCTGAGACCACATTTGAACTCAGGAAGTTGAGCCTTCCCGATTCTAGGCTTAGCACTCTATCCACTGTGCCACCTAGCTGCCCACATTATACTATGTACATACATTTTGTATATAGTCTCTTTATGCATGATATATAGAGACTATATATTATATGGGTGTATAAAGATACAAACACATACACTTATATAATACATACATACAAGTATGTGTATATACACACGCACATACATGCATGTATATGTATATGTATACATGTGCATATGTGTATATGTGTGTAGATAGATATAGACATAGATATAAACATAGATAGATATAGATATATAGATATAGATATGGATATGGATATATACACACATACTCATACATGTATCCGCCATTAGAAAATAAGCTCCTGGAGGGCAGGTCCTATTACACTTTTACATCTGTAGCTCTAGTGTTTAGCACGATGTTAGCCTCCTATGTAAGGAAACTATTCTTTCTTTCACCTAAATCCTTTCTTAGATAACAGTACAAGGAATTACTCTGGATCTAACTCAAAAGGGAGCCAGAGAACAGCCACTCTACACCCTTGAAAGGTCTCTATGTGTTTCAACAATCCAGCTAGCAGCTTCTGTGGGGGTGTAAGATGCACCAACAACCAGCACCCAGAAAGCTGCCAACACACTGCAAAAGCACAGGTTCTTTTGATCTGCTTTAGTAAGGAAAGCAAAGTTAAGGGGTTGACAAGCTTACTTTAATTCAGCACACAAATATCATTCACTTAGTTCAAGGGAAAAGACCAGCACCCTGAACTTCAGAGCAAAATACAAACAAATTACAAACATCAACAGACAGACCTTGTCTGATTCGCCAAATTCATAGTTACCAGAGTTTAACAAAGTCTCAGCATGCGGGTTTATGAGCTGGAGGGCTTCTTAGCTACAGGTGCCTGAAGTCTCCACATGCCACCAAAAGTGAAAGCCCTGCACAAATGTCTCTGTCTTCTCTTCTTAAAGCATTTCAGACATCATCAAACATCATCTAAATGACCAGAACCTAGGCTCCTATGATTGGCTCTGGAGTTAGCACCTCCCCTTAGTTAGCCCCACCTTGGGCCCCACCTTAGTTACTAATCCACACCCACATAGGTTTTACACCTAATAGGGGTTTGGGCCTGGGCCTTAGCACCTAGTAAGACTCAGTGAAATACATTGAATTACTCAAAGGAAACAAAAGTCAAACTCTTCAAGGGCACTTGGTTGAACTAAGTGTTAAGAGCCATTTTGCTTACCAACACACCATGATACATCTTCCTATGCTTAACTCCTGGTATTTTCCACTGAAAAGCTGCTGATTCAGTCCTTTTGCTTCAATTCATCAAACATTTCTGAGGTGTTTACTAATTCTAGGTCCTGCATAAAAATAATTAATAAAACTCAGTCTCTTCTCTGAAAGAGTTTATACTCTAATTGGGAGGGGTCAATACATGAACACAAAGAACTGCAATTCAAGGTAATTCTTTGCACTCAAGAAAATGAGTGCCAAAGAAGCCTCCCAAAATTCAGTGAGAGATTTGAGGCAGGAGTGGGAGTGATCACTTAGGCTCCTGGGCTGCAATTCAGGAGAGACTTCATGGAGGAGCTAGAAACTGCTTTAGGTTTTGAAGAGGGAGACAGACTTCATAGGTGGAGTTCGCCATATGGAAGGGAGAGGTCTATTTCAAGTATTAACAAAGACACAATGAATGTAAAGGACAGGACAAGAATTGGGACATGGGGATGGGGAAGGAGGACAATGAGTTTTTCATTTTGTTGGGAAAGTAGAGTCCTTGAAAAACAATTTTTAAAAAAAGTCTTGTAGTAACAGCCATTGAATTTAACATTTTAAAGGAGCCTTCTAGTCCAACTCGTATAATGTTCATCATGAATTCCTTTTACAACATCCCAAGTAAGGTTTAACTTGCCTCTGCTTAATAATTTCCAGTGATGGAAAACTCACTACCTCCCATGGGCAATCCATTCCCTTGGTGGACAATTTTTCAATGCTTCTTAAAATGTGTTCCTCCAATAGTCTAAATGTGGTTTGACCAGAAGAGAGTATAGCAAGATATCAACTTTCATGGTTCTGGTCACTATATTCCCATTGATGCATTTCTTACTGTGAGGTAGGCTGCCTCATTGCATTATTGACTCATCTTGAGTTTTATTCAGTCCACTGAAACCTTCAGATTAATGAACTTCTGGCCAACCTGTCTCCTTCAACCCATGCCTTTTGCAGGTAATTTTTAAGGTGTTATTTTCTTCAGTATTTTTTTGGGTCTCCTTTAGCAAGTCATTGACTTGTTTTTCATGGTTTTCTCTCATCATTCTCATTTCTCTTCCCAATTTTTCCTCTACTTCTCTAACTTGCTTTTCCAAATCCTTTTTGAGCTCTTCCATGGCCTGAGACCAGTTCATGTTTTTCTTGGAGGCTTTTGATGTAGGCTCTTTGACTTCATTGACTTCTTCTGGCTGTATGTTTTGATCTTCTTTGTCACCAAAAAAAAGATTCTAAAGTTTGAGTCTGAGTCTGAGTCCATTTTCACTGCCTGTTCATTTTCCCAGCCAACTACTTGACCCTTGAGTTTTTTGTCAGGGTATGACTTCTTGTAGAGTAGAGAGCGCTTTGTCCCAATCTTCAGGGGCTGCACTGCTGTTCTCAGAGCTACTTCTACACAGCAAGCTCTGCCACACCAGCACTCCTCCTCCCCCAAGAACTGCCAACCAGGATCACGACTCAGATCCAAGCAAGGCAAAGCAGGCTCTGCACTCCTGCTCTAATCTGCCACTTAATTCCTCCCACCAAGTGGGTCTGGGGCCAGAAACAACTGCAGTTGGAGCTCTGGAAGCAGCCACAGAGCTGCACCACCTCCACTGCCCCCAGGGGTTGGGGCTGACTGGGCACTCCTCTCACTCTAATCCAGAAGTTTCTCCACTAACCCGCTCTGTTTTCTTTGGTGTTTGTGGGTTGAGAAGTGTGGTAACTGTCACAGCTCAATGATTCAGGGCCCTACGACCTGTTCTGGCCAAGCTCTAGTTCTGGTTGGTCCTGACGCAGTCCTCTTTAGGCTGTGCTCTGCTCAGCTCCCAGTTCCGTGTGATAGACCCTTCCCAGAGACCATCCAGGCTGTCCTGGGCTGCAGCCCTGTTTCCCTCTGCTATTTCATGGGTTTTACAGCTCTACAATTTGTTCAGAGCCATTTTTACAGGTGTTTGGAGGGACCTGGGGGAGAGCTTAAGCAAATCCCTGCTTTCCAGCTGCCATTTTGGCTCTGCACCCCTGCAGGTAATTTTTAGTCAATGATTCAGAAATGACTTTACCTTTATTCATATTCTATTTTATTATGTGTTTATTTGTACTATTCATTTCAATAAATAAATGAGTCCCTAGTATGTAAAAAGAACTTTCACTAAGCATTGATCAGCAAATGAATAGATGATGCCCTATTCTTGTGTCCTAGTGGTTTATTTAACTGACTTAACTTGGTGCCCTTGTTATAGGCTCTTTAACAGGCCACAGGGGTTTTCTTAAAATAACCCTTCATTTTGGGTAATAAAAGATAAATTATATATTGTATTGGAGTCCTTTTGTCAGGCTTCCATCCATACCATTTTTGTTGTGGTTGGAGTTTCTAATGAGAAGAGAAGAAGCCTTCATTTAAACAAGTGATTATAATGGAAACAAGAGCCAGTGGCAGATTTTGATTTTCTGTTCTTGATGTACATTAGAATTCACAAATTTTGCACTATATTTTTGCAGGCCTATACCTATTAATGTTAACTGATCAATTAACAATATGCTTAGTGAATGACTTAGAGACAAGAAGGGATAGAAAGAACCAAAATCTAAGGATGTTTCAGCACAGTACTTTAGAATTTGTTGGGGAAGGGGATGGTGGAGGCTTGGACACACTTTTTTAACAACAAAACAAACCCCCTACAATTCAAGGCAGCATATGGCAAATGCTTAATATATAAAGAGACGGAACGTGCTTCAAGAATTTAGGGAGATTGTTTCCATACACGTGGCCTGGAAAAACTTCTCAGAGGACATGGGATTGAAACTGGTTGATTTAGTTGGTTAGTATGCAGGAGCTAGGGATGGGGGCTTTATCCCAGAAGACCAGATAAGTTTTTGTTCTACAGGCTTTATCCCCAATCCCAGGAAGAGTATAAATACATGTTCTTTATCCTAGTGGGTAGGAGGCGACAGTGTGGATGCTTCAGGAAGATCCCTTAAGAATTTTGACCAATGCAATGATTCAACCACTACACCAGAGGACAGACGATAAAGCATTGTATCCACCTCCTGACAGAGAGGCGATGAACTCAAAGAATGAGACAAACGTTTGTGGATGTGGCAAATGTGTAGATTTGTTTAGCTTTGCTATAACTATTTGGTACAAGAATTGTGTTGTTCTTTTTTATTGGCAGTAGAGGGGATATTCTTGTTTTCATATATGGAGATGTTATGGGGGGAGGAATTTAAGGTCAGAATTTTTTAAATCAAAATTTTTATTTTAACAAGTGAAAGGAGAAATCACATAACACCATAGTTTTCAGATTCAAGTATGAACCTGTGAGTTACAGTTATCTTAACTAAGTTACCATCATACCCAACCCATCTGTCTCTGAGGAAGGTCATGATCTGTGGTATTTTTAACCTGGGGCAGGTGGACCTAATGGAGCTTTTAATCAGAAGCATTTCAATACACACTCAGTGTTCTATAGTTCAGTACTTCAGATCAAAATCTATCTTTTAAAATAGAATGAAGATGAAGGCTTTCCCAATGCAACAAAGATTAGGAGGGAAGCAGAAAATTGGGTGAAAATCTTTACAACCAGTGTCTCTGATAAAGGTCTCATCTCTAAAATATACAGGGAATTGAGTCAAATTTATAGGAATACAAATCATTCCCCAATTGAGAAATGGTCAAAGGATATGAACAGACAATTTTCAGAGGAAGAAATTAAAGATATCTATACGCATATGAAAAAAATGCTCGAAATCACTACTGATTTGAAAAATGCAAATCAAAACAACTCTTAGATACCACATCTCTCCTGTCAGATTGGCTAAAATGACAAAACCGGAAAATGATAAATGCTGGAGAGGATGTGGGAAAATTGGAACACTGTTACATTGTTGGTGGAGTTGTGAACTGATCCAGCCATTCTAGAGAGCAATTTAGAACTATGCCCAAAGGGCTATAAAAATGTTCATACCCTTTGACCCAGCAATACCACTTCTAGGGTTGTATCCCAAAGAGATTACACAAGTGGGAAAAGGACCCATATGTACAAAAATATTTATAGCGGCTCTTTTTGTAGTAGCAAGGAACTGGAAATCAAGGGGATGCCCATCAATTGGGGAATGGCTGAACAAGTTGTGGTATATGAATGTAATGGAATACTATTGTGCGATAAGAAATGGGGATGATAAGGACTTCATAATAACCTGGAAAAATCTACACGATATAATGCTGAGTGAACGGAGCAGAACCAGGAGAACATTATATACAACCACAGATATATGGATTCTGTGATGACTAACCCTGATAAGACTTCGCTCTTCTCAGCAAGGTGCAAACACAACTCCAGAGGACTCATGATGGAGAGAGCCATCTACATGCAGAGAAAGAACTATGAAGTATGAATGCAGATTGAGGCACACTGTTTGCTCTCCCTTTTTTCCCTTTGCTTTTTTTTTCTCTTTTGTTTGTTTTTGTTTTTTTTGGTTTTTTTTCTCCTTTCTCCTGATTCATTCTGTTGGTCATAATTCTTCTTTACAACTTGACTATTGTGTAAATAAGTTCAATGCAAAGTTATATGTAGAAGATATATCAGATTCCATGCCGTCTTGGGGAGGGAGGGGGTGGAGGGAGGAAGAAAATCTGGAACTCAAAATTATGTGGAACTGAGTGTTGTAAACTAAAAATAAAAAAAAATCTTAATTATTAAAAAAAAGAAGATGGAGGCTTTGAATCCCATATTTTTGTTGTTCAGTTGTGTTTCAATTGTGTTTGACTCTTTGTGACCCCATTTGGGGTTTTCTTGACAAAAGCACTGGAGTGGTTTGCCATTTCCTTCTCAATCTCATTTGAAAGATGAAGAAACTGAGGCAAACAGAGTGACTTGCTCAGGGTCACACAGCTAGTAAGTGTCTGCGGCCAGATTTGAATTCAGGAAAATGAGTCTTCTCATGTAGAGTGGGTTAAAGCATTTGAGCAGAAACTATCCCACACCACACAGACCCCACATCCCTCTAGAGTTTGAAATTCCAAGATAAATATATCAAGTATCAAGAAAACTACCTGAGAGAGGATGGTCATGGAACACTCAGAATTAGGAAAATTATAACGTCCAGATGTTTATGTCTTACAGTTGTGTCTCACTATCTCTGATGATCTTGTGGGCAGAATTGACTTACTGCATAGCCAAATGTTAACATGCTAGAAAACAGGAAACCAGCTGACCTAGGCTCTGTCTCTTCAATCAAATCATTTATTTTCTCTGGACCTTAGTTTCTTCCTCTGTAAAATGGGAATTTTTGACTAGATGAACTCTAAGGTCCCTTTCTCTTCTAACTTCTAGAATCTAGTTGTGTTGGAGAGCCTCAGGCTTTATCTGTGCAGCTTTTCCATAGCAGTGTACTTGATTCCCTTCTGTCTGTGGCATCTTTCTAGTGAATTCTGATGATTGGAGAAGTAGAGGCTGCTTTGGGTATCTGTAAGGGCAATCAGTAAGTGAAAGATCTTTCCCACCCATTGAATAGGCCTCAGGTGAGGCCAACAAAGGGAGGCCTGATTAGAGGCAGGCTCACCCCCTTTAACTGACTTGGAGTGAGGCTCCAGGCCCACACCCTTTTGCTAGTTAAGTCCACATGGGCATGAAGCCCTCAGGGCCTGAAGGGGAGTTGTTAAGAGTAGAGCCAAAGGCGTGTGCGCTGAGTTCTAGTCAATCAGATGTCCTCTAGGACTGCATAAAAAGAGAGCCCAGAACTGAGAGCAGCAAAACTGAGAGTGGCAGGATTCAGAAGCAGACATCAAGAAGACGTTGAAGCATTGAGAACTATAGGAATACGAATTCAACCCAAGGAAGAACAGGAACTTGGAATATACAGAGCTGTGGAAGAGAGTGCTGAGCAGAGAGTTAGGATTCATGAGTGATTGCTTACACAGAGGCCCTAGCAGTGAGGTTACAGGATGACTTGGCTTCTTGCTATAATGTTGTGTAATAATTTCCTTGTTGCTACATTACTGGCTTTGGAATATTATTGCTACTATAAGGAATTGGAATTACTGGTCCTGGGATTGGATTTTCTCATGTCTAAATAAATGTTATACTTCCTTTGCCTTCTACCTAGAGAAGTTCTTATACTTCAAGATTCCAAACCATTCAGGTATGTTCATGTTTAGTATCCAAATACAGAGATTGAACCTCAAACTGTAGTTTACCAGGGCATTCCGTGAACATAGGACATTCACTATGGTAAATCTATCATGATGGTGTCCTCTGGGTCTGAGTATTGAATGGGAAATCTTAAACAGAGTAAGCCTTTGTATCTAAGCCTACTCTGAAGGAGGAGCTAGTAAAGGAAATGGATCCTTTCCTTCTTAGTGGAATTCATAACATAGACTAGAGATGGAATAGATCTCCAAGGCCATCCAGTCCAACCTTCTTATTTGAGCAATGAAGAGACAGAAGCCCATGGAGGTTAGGTCACTTGCTCAATGTTACACTGGCAGTGAGTGTCAGAGGATGGACTGAAATCCAAGTCCCATGACTCCAAGGCTAGTATTATTTTTCTACTGTAACAAGTCATATGGTGTCGTGTAAGAGTAGAACACATAGTAAAATCAAAATCACTTGAGAGTTAAGAGATCCTGGGTTAGTTAGGGTAGAACTTTAAAGAAAGTACTAGAATCTTCAGTGGTTTTACATGTGTATACATGACAGAGGGAGGTCTGGATTGTGTCCAACTATCCATGAAAAATCTTGAATTGGAATGCTCATCAAAATAAGAATATTAAAATGTTCCTGTGTTGATTATGGCCTTATTTCCAAGATAATAGTTTGTTTAAATGAAAGCAGCTTCTCTCCTGTTTAGAAATCAACTAAATGAAAAATGTGGAATAGAAGGCCAGAAAATCCACACATTTCAGTCTTACCAATACCTAGAGTGAGCTGAAAAGGAAATATATCTTCACTGATAAAAGTTGGCAGGGTGGAGATGCAGGCCAATTCTAGTTAAACCACCTATATCATGGTCTCTGAAGAGTTCACTGGCTAGCTATTTGTATCTCCATGCAGTTTAAGAGGTTCATTTCAGTGCTAAAGTGAATGGGTCTTCTTCAATTCACAATAATGTGAACTACCAATTACAAGGGCATAAGAACATGTATATGTATGCTATGAAAGACTGGTAGAGAGTTTGGAGTGATGAAGCAGAAGAGCGAAGGGGTACTTAAATGCTGCATCAGGTTCTGAACTGTCTATAAATGTATTTAAATAGAGTCAGAAGATCCATTGGTCTTGTGTCTTGGGACAAATTACTTCACCTCTATGCTTCAATTTCCTCATTTACAAGATAATGGGGATGGATTAAATGACATCTAAGTTGCCTTCTAACACTATTTCATTTTTCTAAGATCATATTAAATAATTGAAGTGAAATGAGCTAATTCTAGGGCAGGACAGGGAAAAGGGCCAAACTAATGATTTCTCATTATACTGACCTGGGAGAATCCTCCTTGCCATTGTACTACAATCTTTATCTGAAAAGGAAGAGAATAAGCATTTGTATAGTGCCTACTATGTGCCAGACACTGTATAAGCACTATATATATATATATATATATATATATATATATATATATAACATATATATATATATATAATATATACATATATATATTTTATATAATTTCTTCCTTATAACAACCTTGAAGGGTAAGTGCTATTTTTATCCTCTTTTTACAATTTAGGAAACAGGCAAACAGAAGTTACGTGACTTGGCCAGGGTCAGACAGCCAGTAAGTATCTGAGGTCAAGATTTGAACTCAGGTCTTTCTAATTCCAGGCTCAGCACTCTATCTACTGAGCCACAAATAGTATAGATAGGATAGTGTTCTTTCTCAATTTCAACCTTTCCATAGATCAAAAAAGAGAAATTCTACTCTGGATATGATTATCATAAATAAGGAAAAACTGGCTGTGGTGAGAAGGATAGGACCTCTTGCTGAGAGTGACCTGTGTCATAGAGTTTGTAACAGAAAAGAAGAAAGTCAGCCATAGTTTGACATGCTCCCTAGATTTGGGAAGTCCTCTTTTCTAAGAGTTTAAAGGAAGGATAAATACAGTCCTGTGGTCTTGAATTCTACAGAGAAACATAAACCAAAAGAGATGGGAAGTTCTCAAAAAGAGATTGTGAAGACATAAAGGAAGAAATTTTGGTGAACAAAAAAACAGGAATTCTTTGAAAAGACATATATGGAAGCACAGGCAACTCACCAGTTAACCTGATTTTTTAAAGACATGTCCAGAAGATGGATGCCAGGGAAGGTAACAGAGGATGAATATTAAAGCATATCATGGACCTCTAAGAATAGTACAAAACCTCAGAATAAGCTATGGCTTGGGAGAAAAGCTAAGGACAGCCAAAATGATCAGGGAATAGAGGAGGAGCCAAGGTGCCATAAGACCTCTGTTTGGTTGGATGGGATAGGAATATCTGATAAGAGAGATGGCAATGTTGTCCAGGGTTTGTTTTACTTCTGTTTTCTCTGCCAAGTAGAATGACCCATAGATCCCTTTAGATACAGAACAAAAAGAGTTAAAAGATGGGAAGGGGATAGTAAACAAACAGCCAGCTACCTTGAATGAACTCAAGGCACCTGGCCCAATAGAACTATATACTCAAACACTGAAAGCACTGGCAGATGTGATTGCTGAGTCCATCAGTGATGTCTGACAGAGAAGAGAAAATGGGAGGAATACTGCTGCAGGGCAAAATTTTGATTTTCAGAAAATAGAAGTGAATGAAATTTTCAGAATATAGGCCATGGAGCTTGACTTTGATTCCTGATAAATTCTAGAATATTTCATTAAGTAGATAATGAATTTGTAGAAAGGATAATGACAGCCAGTAAGATCTCACATAGCTTAATCAAGACTTAATAAGATTAACCTTTTTTCCTTTTTTGACTGAATTTCTAAACTATTCAACCAGAGGAATATTGTAGATATGGTTTGCTTAGATTTTAGCGAAGTCTTATGTCAATTATTTTTTGTTAATTTTTATGTTCCAAATTCTCTTCTTCTTCCCACCTCTCCCTCATCCATTGAGAGGGCAAGAAATATGATACGCTGCATTATGAAGTCATCTCATGTCATTCTTGTGGACAACATGGAAGCTAGACAATGGCACGGTTAGTAGTCAGCAATGGTTTTATGCCAACTGGTAATAAGATCTATAGAAGAGTGTCCCAGGGATATGTGCTTGGTTCCATGATCTTTCATTTTTTTTTGTCATGGGAATCCTTACCAAATTTTCAGGTAATCCAAAGGTAGACAAAATAACTAATACCCTGGATGACAGAATCAGGATCTGAAATGATCTTGACTATCTAGAATATTGGTCTAAATTGGATAAGATGAAATTTAATAAGGCAAATATAGTTTTCTCAACTGCACAAGTTCAAGATAGGGTTTGACATCAGTATTTAAACAACAGTTGTTTTTTTGTTTGTGTATTTTTTAATTGGGGGTAATAGGGAGGAAGGTTAGAGGATTGCAAGGTCAAAATGAGTCAACAACGCAATATGACAGCATTCTCCTTCCCACCCCCAAATAATAATGAACTCGTGGGCCATGATAGGAGAGACATAACTCCCAGGAATAGGGAGGTGCTCACCACTTCTACTCTGCCTTAGTCAAGCCACATCTGGAAGGAGGAAAAAAGGAAGGGAATAAGCATTTATCATCCACCTACTTCGTGCCAAATACAGTGTTGAGTGCTTTACAAATAACATTTCATTGGATCTGGAAAATTGTACTCAGTTCTACAAGTTATAGTGTTCTTTAATCATTTTTCAGTTATGTGCAACTCTTCATGATCCTCTTTGGGGTTTTCTTAGCAAAGATACTGGAGTGGTTTGCCATTTCCTTCTCCAGCTCATTTTACAGATGAAGAAACTGAGACAAACAGGGTAAAGTGACTTGCCCAGGGTCACATAGCTAGTAGGTATCTGAGGCAAGATTTGAACTTACAAAAACCAGTCTTCTTGACTCCAGGCCAGACACTCTATCCAGTGTGCCATCTAGCTGTCCCTTTAGCCAGTACATTAATTATGCTAGAAATAATGATGAAAAGCCTCAGGTTCATGCCTTATAAGGATTAGTTGAAGAAAATGGGATCATTCAGCCTGGAGAAAAGAAGTCTTGGGAAGACAGAAGAACTGTCTTTAAGTGTTTGAAAGACTGTCACATGGAAGAAGGATTAAACCTATTCTGTTTGGCCCTTTAGGCCAGAGGTAGGGGAAGAGTGTGGAAGCAATGTCAGGCTTTATGCCAGGAAAATTTTCTGAACAATTCGAGCTGCCCCAAAGTGGAAAGACTATCTCAGCTGGTCATATGTTTCCTCTTATTGGAGTTTATGCAAAACTTGGATGACAACTTGTAGGATATGATATATATATTTTGGCTACAGGTCCCTTCTGACGACCTTTCCAATTCTGAAATTGGGTCATTCTGTCCCATATATAAAGAGCATTTAAGTCTATGAACAATAGCAAAGACAGTAACCCCCCCCAAAAAAATCACTGGTACACAAAAATGAGTATACAAGTAACTGCATTTATGCTACCTCAAAAGGAACAAAAGTTGTGTCTTAATGTTAATAAGATAGTAATAAAGTCATAGATCATTATCATCATGAATTATGTTTTTGTTTAGTATTGTTTTATATGTTTAGCTCTAGTCAGCCTGTGTATTGTTCTTTTATCCTGTTTTCCTCACTCAGCATCACTTAGAATGATAGATTTCATCTTCCCATATTTATATGAATATTTCTTATTTATTTGGAACGGAAAATGTACCAAACGAAACGGTCTGTATCCTTCTATTAATAATGTCCCACCATTTCTCAACTCATAATCAAGTAAGAATTCTGATAGGTAAAATGGTGTAATGAAAGACACTCAGAGAGTAAGAAGACCAGAGTCCAAATTATGACTTTTACTAAATGTAATAAGCTCTGTGAAAGTAGAGGTCATTCCTTAATTATCATTTTATCTCCTCTAGTGTCCACCACAGTACTTTATATATTGTTTCTTCATGTTAAATTTTCCTAGTTGATTTGATGTCTTTTATTATAACATACTATCCAGGTCTCTTGATCCCCTTTGCTTTGATAGTATCAGGATAGAGAAAAGACCTCTTTGCCTATAATCAATAGATAAATGTTTGACTCCTTGCTATGTGTAAGACACCACATTAAGCACTGTGGGAGACATAAGTGGGAGACATTGGACAGTCCCTGCCTCCAGAGAACTTCCAATTTAGTTGGAGAGGTAAGACATATATACTGTAAAAATAGAACTAGCAATATCTGGTAATGATCTACTGGCTGGTTATTGAACCAAACTCCACCCCTGTGGGCCTCAGGTTTGTTTTTTTAAACCTGTTTTCTAAGATCTCCACCATGAAATCTATGATGCTGGGCATGGCTCTGCTGTGAAGACCTAAGTAATGCTCAGGATTACATAATCCTCAAGATCCTCAGATAGAATCCTTTGGCTTCTTCCTCTCCCCTTAGCTCAGGGTAGGATATCACTACTTTTACAATGCTCCTGTTTCTATTTTCAACTTTCAGATTCTACATGGGAAGAGTGGAACCATAGCTAGAGTTAGAAGGGAACTCAGAGGCCATCCAAGACAAGCCCTTCATTTTACAGTTAAGGAAACTGAGTCCCATGGAAATTGTAACTGGCTCAAAGTCATATCAGTAGGATTTGAACCCATGGCTTCTTACTCTGGGACCATCATTCTTTCTCCAGTACTCTCTTGCTAACATTGGAAATGGTCTACAGTCCCTTGTTTAGTTAGCTTCTATTTGGCTTTCTTGGATACTCAAAGATATCCTCTTTCTTCTTTCTCTGTCTTTCATTCGCATAAATCAAGTAATGTGGTATTTGTTCAGAATCAATCACCCTGGGGAGGGGGCTCCCCTTTTTAATTATTTCTTTCCTGGGCTATCAAGCAGGTGGTTCCCTAGCATAACGTGTTCAAGGATACTGTCTCATGCCCAGAAAAGGGAACATGAAGCTAAGTTTTGAGGTTAGGTTCCCTCTAAATAAAAATAGTTTGGTTTTGGAAGAGCCCCCAGGAAATGCTTCTCATATGCTTTTCTTCCTTCTTTGGCCATTTCTGAAACCTCTAACCAGGGACCTGGTGTGGAACTTGCTTCAGGTCCCAGATATTGGACAGCTGTGGAATTATCTAAGATTTCCGTGACTTTGTCTAGATGCATAAAGATCCCATGATTGATCTTTATTGGACATACCCTGTGACTGCTGTTGACCCACAATCCCATTTTCAGGCCTTTCTGATAACACTATGTCTTATAAAAGGCTAATTGAAGCAATGCAAAAGGTATGAAGTACCCAATGAGTGCACTTGGTTTGAGCCCTAGAATATATCTTATTTAGGTCAAGTATTCCTTCTTCTCTTTTATAGGCAGCATGGCATAGTATTTTCCCTGGAGTCATCATGGGGTTCAAGCCCGAGTATTGGCGTTTACTAATCTTGTGACTTTGTACAAATCGCATGACCTCCCTGAGTTTTGTTGTGCTCGTCTTTCAATGAAAGGTCTGGAGCCAGATGAAGAATAACAAGTGTATGAGAAATTCAGGTCAATCTCAGTGGCATCTATAGTTTTAAAGAAGTTTTTTTTTCCTTTTCTTTTTAAACCACCCATTCTTTTGGCTTCAGTTATTGTCAAGAATAAATTTCCGCATATGAGGAACTTAAAGTGATAACTGTCATTCAACTCACCCGGGAGCAGGACTGGTTAATGGGTTCCTGGGGCCATTTTGTAATTTGATTTCTCAGACAGTGTGTTTTCCCCTTCCCAAGAACAGATTCCATCCAGGGTAGCTCTAGAATTATTCACACCTCATTTAAGCTCAAAATGGGTGGCATGAGTCATCTAGAGAAAGAATTTCCTTTCCCTCTGACATTCATTAAAATCTTCACCTAGAGACTCAATTGATTTCATTTCCAAACAACTTTTTCTTTATAAAACAATGGGAAAACTAGAGGGAAGAATAAAATTGTTTCCTGTTACAAGCATCACCCTAATGTGGTAAGGAAAAATGACCCTTTTGGGGTTAAAGACAGCCAGAGGTTGACTCCAAAATAGGCAATATTTTTAAATTGCAAAATCATCTCCTGTTTAAGAGGTTGTCTCTGACATTTAAGAAGTCTAAGCTCATCTCTCAAAGGGAAACAATAATTCCATGGGTTTGGATTTTTATTTGTTTTTCAATCTGGTATTATTTGTCTCTGGGACTAGAGGGGATAGAATAGCATTCCCTAGAATCTCTGGGGGGGAAATTTATAGAAATACTGTGTAATCTTGTGGATCGTCTACATGATCTTAATTGAATTGGCCCCGGCTTCTATCAAAAGAAATGGCTTTGAAAGTCTGACTATTTTGTAATGAAAGGCCTAATACTGCATTAATTTCTGTTACTGATGCTATTTTCTGAATCAGACCAAATTCCTGACTAAACTATATGGACTCCCTGAATTATAAACACTTGATTTATGAATGATATCCATGAGTGTCCAACGCAGGCTTGGGAGAAAGAGTTACACAACACAGCACAAGATGTATTTGTTGAGCTACTATTGGTGACATTCTGAGTGGCCAATGGCGCCATGCTGCCTAGTGGAAAGAAAGAAGAGGGGGAGATGATGGAGAAAGAGGCATATTTTTGACCTTTGTGTTCCCAGTGGGAAAATGGTACAGACTCAATGTCCTACATGATGGTTAGGTTTCTCGGCCTGCCCACAAAATCCTATCGAAACCAAATTATGGTGGATACATTATTCTAATACCCAATTATGGGTTAGCTCAGGGCCCTGACCACCATGTATTACATTGAATTGTATTACATATCCCAAATCCTTTTCTCATAGAAATTAAAACCTATCTTAGAAATGGGTTTTTGGACCACAATGAGTTTAAAATGGGAATTTCCTGCAGTGTAGTTGAAAGGACATGAGATTTGAAATCATAGGAACTGCATTCAAATCCCAGTTACTGCACCTATTACCCATGTGACTGAATAAATCATTTTAGTTCTCTGCACCACAGTTCCCATATGTATAAAATGAGGTGGTTGTACTTGATGACTGACCTTTAATAGCTTTTCCAGCTTTTCATTTATTATCCTGTGAACCCATTTCTAAAAAGCTTGGCTTCTTCCTTGGTATATTCTACCCCAGCTGTGCTAATGCCTAACTTTTATCCACCACCATGTAGGAAAACTGGGAATAGCCATGAAGTGTCCATTTTGACATGACACCTTTCTTTTCTGTCCTCTTCCTTGTCTATCTATCCCTGATCTGGTGGTGAAGGAGAACCATCACCTCTCCTACAAGAGCTTGCTGAGCCCTTTGCAGGGCTGCTCATTTTCTTTTGATGTCTAACTGGCACCAATCTCTTACCTGTGTCTCTAAAAACTGCCACAAATTCAGTGGCCACACCCAGATAAACTGTCTGAGCAGATGGGTTGAGGGTATCCCACATGTCTCAAACCTATTGTTGAGTTGGGGGGGTGTCTACCCCAAGCAAGTGAAGATTTCGCCTGGCAGAATGGGTGGATGGGAACAATTTGTTTCAAAGACCATGAAGGGGGCTAACACAGGTTCTACTTGATCAGGCATTGAAGACACCAAGGGCATCCACTGCATCCCAGGCCATCCAGTCATCCTGACTTTTATCTTGCCACTGGTCTTCAATGACTCTGGAAGAGAGAGTGAGGCTAATGACTTTGCATAACACTGCCTCATTTGAATCTAACTCACACATGATTCAAGACATCACCTTGTTATGTCATTAGTCCTTTTCATAAATAAAGGATCAACAACAGTCCCTGATCTAGTCAAACTCTACTCCATCACCAAACTTTTGACCAGAACTAACCACAGTGAAATGGCCCAGGTTAGAAATCAGGAAGGAGAAGGAAAGGGAAAGAATTTGAACTATTAACAAACATAATAAATCTCCCCCAGCCAACAGTAGGCTTGACTCTTGGATCAAAATCAAATCTGACTCGCCTATGTGTGTCTTCCTCATGCAATTGTTATGAAGAACTCTAATGCATTAGTTGTGTGACCTTGTCCAAATCTCTTAATATCCTTTGGGACTCAGGTTCCTCATCTGTAAAATGAGGAAAGTAATATTTGCAAAACCTTCTTCTCAGAGCTGTTCTGGAATAAAACACTTTGCAAACCTTCCATTGCAAAATAAAAAGAATTGTTATTTACATTCCAGAACCATGACAAGGTGAGAGCCACCTGGAAGGTTAGCTGTGGGGCTAAGTGGGAACCCAGCTGTCTTCTCTGATGGATGAAGGCACCAGGGTAGCAATATGGGGCCACATAAAGACTATGAGATTTGAACTCAAAGGACCTGGGTTTGAATGGTAACTCTTATCACCCACTATCTGTGTAACCCTAGATAAGTTTCTTCAATTTCATCATCTGTGAACATAAGAGGCTTGTATGGCTTCTACATGTAAGATGGCCTCTGAGGTTCATTCTAGCTTTAAATATATGATCCTATTATTTCCATCACATTTAGGTATTTAGGTAAAGTGTTGGTGGAAGCCACTGTTCTTCAGGTATTTGGTCAGTAAAGGAGCCCTAATTGAAAGCCTAAAATTTTTAGGAACCTCTCTTACCCATGTAAATTCCTTGGATGTTCTTGTTGTTGTCCTTTGTTCTCGAAGAGGACTATGATATCAGGAAGATGATTCCATGACCTCCAAATGAATTGAATTTAAGTGAGGCAGGGTTATGCAAGATCACCAGCCTCACTTTCTCCTCCATAGCAATCTGGGTCCAGCAGCAATATATAGACCAGGAAGACTGGAGATGGCCCTTAGAGACAGGAATTGACTTATATTTTTATTAGTATCCCCCAGTGCCTAGCACAATACCTGGCACATAGATGATGTTTAACAAATGCTCATTGACTGGCATATAGCAGGCAGGTAAAATGTTTTTATTTAATTCAAAGGGGAAAAAAAACTAAGACCAGGCTCCTCTCTGCAGTCAGTTTAGAGTCTAGTAGAAGGGGGTATGATTGGTAGATTACAAATTCCATGAGAATAGAGGCCATGTCAATGAATCAAAATATTTATTAAGCACCCGTTATGTGCCAGACACTCTGCTAAGTACTAAGGATACAAAAAGAGGCAAAAGATAATTCCTGCCCTCAAGGAGCATATGATCTAGTGTCTTATCACAATGCTTTTACAAACTGTAGACATACAATAAATGGTCCATGAATAAATTAACTGAAAAATACTTGTTCCAGACAGATGGTCAAGAAGTGGATTAACGGAATTTCAGAGTTGGTTGGACTTTTTTGGACAGCACATGTGATATATTCTTTAAAGGCCTGAATTTGGAGTCAAGATGTCCTGAGTTAAAATGGTATTTATAGCTGTGTAAATCATTTAATCTCTTTCAGACTCAACATCCTCCTTGTATAAAATGAAGCTAATAAGAACTGAAAGTACCTACTTCTTGGGGTCAATGGGCAGCTCAGATGAGATAATATATTTAAAAGTGCTTTATAAATCTGAAAATAGGGCAGATATTCCAATGCCCTGTACACTTCTTTCTTTAAATTTCTGACTATATGATTTCATTGCTGTATGGAATTTTTGGTGAGGAAATTCCCTCTGCCAAATCGGCAACTATCGACAACTATTAGGTGATTAAAAGTCTTGATTTTTGTCCTTCAGGGCCAAGGAGATCAAGACTAAGTTGGGCACTCTCCTGCAGAAGCCTGATACAACCATCGACTTCATCATACCATATCCTGATAAGCCAGAAAAGCCTGTGAAGACCCAAAAGTGAGTATTGAAGCAGAATCAACCACATTCCTTCTGAGGATTGGCATTTTGATATGAATGACTCCCTTCATCTGTTGAATTCCCAAGATTAGTACTTCAGGAAGTCCTCCAAGAACCCCCAGAGAGCTGGCTACTGAATAAAGTCATAGGGCATCTCACATCACTTCTGTCCGTGGCATCAAGCAGTGGACATTGATGTGCTTCTTATAAAACAAAGCACAACAGATCCTTTACCCAGAGGACCGGACAACATCACAGAAGAGACAAAGCTCATGCACATGACATATTTTCAGAAACTTTACAAAAGGCCCCCAATATACTTCTTACAGTTGGGTTCAATGAAATCATTTCACAAGGGTCATAGGTAATATAGGCAGTGGTCTATCTGGGAAAAGATCTGAGAGATTTAGTTGACTGCAGACTCGGTATCAATGTACAGTGTAATATTGTGGCATAAATACCCCCAAACAAGCATATTCTTAGTCTGCCCTGAGAGTTATAGAGTTTAAGACTAAGGAGGTCATAATCCCAATGCATCTATCCCTGATCAACTATATATAGCTGGTCAGGGATAGATGCATTGGGATATATATATATATACACACACACACACACACACATATACATTTTATATATACACATATACATATATACACACACATGTGTATATATATGTATGTTCAGTTCTGGCTATCACATTCAGGGAAGGCTAATGACAAACTGGAGCATGCCCCAAGGAGGGTGGTCAACATGGTGAGAGGCCTTAAAGCCATAGTTCAGTTGAAGAAGCTGGAGAAGTCATAATGGAGAGCTCTAGATGCAGGATTAACTCTCTTCCAGTATTTTCAGGACCCTCACGAGGAAGAGGGATTAGATTTGTCCTGCTTGGTACCAGAAAGAGAAAGAGGGACTTGAAGCAATGGGTAGCAGTTACAAAGATGCAGTTTTCAGCTCCATGTAAGGAAAAAAACATCTTCCTAACAATTAGAGCTGTCCAAAAGTGGAATGATTTGTATCAGGAATAATGGGTTCCCCTTCACTAAGGTCTTCCAAAGGAGTCTGGATACACATTTACTGGCTATGTTGTAGAAGGAATTCTTGTGTCCTGCTGTGGCATGGAGTAGATAATCTCTGAAGCCCCTTCTGACTTTATGATTCTCTGTAATTCTAACTTTGTGATTCTGAGTGGCTATAGTGAAAGTATTTAATCATACCCAATAGTTTGGTTTCATTGAAATTCAATTGTCTTGGAGTCAAAACACTTGGGTACAAGTCCCAGTTCAGACACTTACCCGATTCATAACTTTAGTAAATTAACTTCTTTGGAGCCTCAGTTATTCCATCCATAAAATGAAGATAGTAATAATAATTGTAATGACCTACATCCGAGAATTTTGTAACGGAAATAAAAGGTTTTGTAATCCTTATAGAGCTATATGAAATTTTATTATTACTCAAGGACTTCTAGAATTCTTAACCTAAAATGAACTTAGAGACTCCATGATTTAATATGACTAGAGAACTGGGAGAGAGTTTTATCCAAGGTTACAAAGCAAGTTAAAATTAATTTTAATTTAGAAGAAATAAAACAATTTTATCAGCATGAAAATCCCTGCCCTTGTCCTTCCACTTGATGACAAATAACCTTGGCATATCCAGCTACCCACTTACTTGACTCTGTGATATTGGTATATTATGTGACTTGAGTGAGACAGAATAATTAAAGGGTTACAACCATGTCCATTTCCTTATTTCATGAGAGATTCCAGGAGGGGTTTAAGAACCCTGGGAAATCCCCAGGGAAAATCTGGGCTAGAAATGGTGACCCTAAAATGCACTTTAACTGATGTACCCCCTTTTAAGAAGAAAATGGACATGGAAACTGGGAATAACTCAATAATTAAAGGTCCTGTTAGATGTCTACAGACCAATATGTTTCATTTTGATCAATCCCCATATTTTAAAGATGAGTAAACTGAGTCCTAGAGAAGCCAAATTACTTGTCCAGGGTCAGGGAGTAAATAGTAGAGCAGGAATTTGAATACAAGTTATTTGACTCCCAGGTTTAATGCTCCTTCCATTGGGTTTTCCTTTCCATTTCTTGAAATGGAAAGAAAATGGAGATGAAATTCAGTAAATCTGGGCTCTGGTCAGTGTGGCGTAGTAGAAAGAGCACTGGAATGAGAGCCTCTCTGTGGACTTCAGTTTCTTTATCTGTACTCTAGGTGATGCAGTGGATAGAGTTCTGGCCCTCAGGTCAGGAGGACCTGAGTTCAAATCCAGCCTCAGACACTAGCTATGTGACCCCGGACAAGTCAATTTAACCCTCAGTTTCCTCATCTGCAAAATGATCTAGAGAAGGAAATGGCAAACTGCTCTAGTATCATTGCCAAGAAAACCCCCAAAATGGTCATGAAGAGTCAGATATGATTGAAAAATGACTAAACAAACAAAAGGCCAAAAGCTTCTATTGTGAGAATCAGCAGACTTAATACGTGCAGAAATAGTCCTTAGGGAAGCATACTTTGGCCTCATTTTGTTCGGGCAGAGACTATAGATAGGGAAGGAGGGGATATGACCTAAAAGGCATCACAAGACCTCAGAACTGGACTGGATCTCAGAGACCATCTAGTCCAACTTATGTCTGAACAGGCCTGTTTCCTAAAACATTACCAGACAAATAGTCATCTAGCCTTTGATTGAAGAACTCCACTCAAGGGAAAGCCTACCACTTCTGAGGTGTTTCTAGATAACGACTTGTAGGAGGTTTTTCTTTCCCTTAAACTTCATCTGTCTCTAACCAACCTCCACCAGCTGCTAGGATGTAGGGTGTGTTCAGAGAAGACTAGTACCTCTGGTGTGAGGGCTGCTGAGCTCTTTTCATCTTTGGTGTCTGCCTTATCTACCTAACTCTCACCTGGGGCTCCAAGAAGCTGTAGCACACTTCATGGTCACACTCCAGGAAACACTTTCGGCAGACAGGCTAAACCAGTTGAGGGTAACCTAGGGGTCTCAAACACATCGGTGAGTTAGGGAGGTGTCTATCCCAAGCACGGAAAGACTTCCCTGGTGGAACGGGCAGAGGAAAACAATTTGTTCCAATGCTTATGAAGACAGCTGAAGCAGGGCCTGTGGACTGCTCGGAGCTTGGTCAGACATCAAAGATGCCAAGATCATCCCCTGCATCTTGAGCCATCACCAGTCATTTTGACTCTATCCTGACACTGTGAGGACTCTGGAAGAGTGAGGCTAAGGACATGCGACTCTGTCTCATTTAAGTCCAATTTATGCATGAATCAAAAGATATCACTCATAGCATTTTACCATTTTTAACCTATCTCGAAGTCCCAAGGCAATAGCACAATACACTGGGAGCTGTAGTGACACCTTGCACACAGGTGGCCCAGACCATAGGGTCATATTATCAGCAGTGGGTGGGATTCAGCAGCATGTCTGAGCCTCCTTTTAAGGACCACACTGCTCACCTCCTGGTGTGAGGAAGGAGCTAGAAAAGGGGCCCTAAAAATTGTCTGCTTATCCAACCCTGGCCTAGTTACCATGGCAGGCAGGGATTCCACCCTGCCTCAACACACACACACACACACACACACACACAATGTACAAAAACTTCTGCAAAAATGATTCCACTCACCATCAGTACATGGAATGTGTGCATGCTTATAGACAACACAAAATCCTGTAGATCTGAAGGACAAACAACTCTTATTGCAAGAGAACTCAGTAGGCATCACATCAAAATAGCAGCCTCTACTGCAGAGAGTACAACTATGATGGACTGGGCATGTTGTTCAAATGCCAAATGTACGCTTGCCAAAAAGACTACTTTATGGAGAACTCACACAGGGCAAGCGTTCATGAGATGGTCAGAAGAAGTGATACAAGGGCACTCTCAAGGCCTTTCTTAAGAACTTTGGCATTGATTATGTAACATAGGAGACACTGGCACAGGACCACCCAGTATGGTGTGCCCTCATCAAGGAAGGCGCTGTGCTTGGGGAAGAAAGCAGAATTGAAGTAGCTCAAAAGACATGTGAGATGTGCAAATTTAGAAAATCCATCCCAAATGTTCACATGCATTATTTGTGCCCGATCTATGGTAGAGCATCCTGAGCTCATATTGGTCTGATGAGTCACAGTCAGACACACGGTAACTTGACTCTAACATAGTGATGTCGTTTTGGTCCTCCTAGAAAATGAAGATCAACCAAACTGCTGCTCTCAGTTCTGCCTCAGAGGCCCAGTGGAATAAGGCTAATCCTTCTTCCTTATGATTGTCTTTCAGTGCTTGAAGACCCCTTTTATGTTCCTCCTCAGCCTTCTCTTCTTCAAGGCAAACATTCCCGTTCCCTTCAAACCATTCTTATATGCTACAGGCATGGGAACTGTCACCATCTTGGTAAACCTCCTCTGGACATTGTAGCTTATCAATGTCCTTCTTAAATTGTTCCAGAGCTTATCAATGTCCTTCTTAAATTGTACCATAACTGAACACAGTACTCTGTACGTGATCCAACAAAGGTGTAGTGGACCCATAGCCTCCTTATTCCTAGAAGCTATGACTCTCAATTCAGCCTATGACCACATTAACTTTGGGGCTGTCATATCACATCATCGTATCATACTGAATTATTTTTAGTCAGATAAGTGATTTTAATCCTGTGTCTAACCCTGTATCCAACCTTCTACCAATGAAGATCAACACCTTCTCTGCACTTTAATAGTCTGAGTTGCCTCAGACACTGAGAGGTTAAAGTTTACCGAGGGTCATACAATCAGGAGGTGAGATATGAACACGGGACTCCCTGGCTTTGAGGCCAACTCTATTACACAATAGCTGCCTCTTGAACTCAATGCCCATTCATATCCCTAGAGCTTTTTCAGATAAACTCCTGTCCTCCATTTTGTAACTGTGCATCTGAGTTCATGAACCCAAATGTAAGATAGCTATCCCTATTACACTATTGTAAATTACACATTTTTTTCCAATTAACATTAATTTTTTCTCTCCCCCATTTTCTTCTTGACCCCACTGAAAAGATGAAAACAAATCCCTTGTAACAAATATGCATAGTCAGACCAAACAAAATCCCACACTTTGGCCACATCCAAAAATATATTTCATTCTTCATATTGAGTCCATCACCTTCTTGTTAACAGGCAATAAGAAGGGGCCAGAGCCAATATAGCGGCTGGAAAGCAGGTGCTTGTGTGAGCTCCCCCCCACATCCCTCCAAACACCTATAAAAAATGGCTCCGAACAAATTCTAGAACAGCAGAACCCATGAAATAGCAGAGAGAAGCAGGGCTTCAGCACAGGACAGCGTGGATGGTTGCTGGGTGGGGTCTATCCCACAGAGAGGGGAGCAGAGCCAAGCAGAGCCCGGCATAAGCCATGCCTGGACCAACCAGACTGGGAGCCGGGCAGAACAGGCCCTAGAGGCCAGAATCAGTGAGCTGTGGCAGTTACCAGACTTCTCAACCCACAAACACCAAAGACAACAGAGAAGTTTAGTGGGAAAAGCTGCTGGGACAGAGTGAAAGAAGTTCCCGGTTCAGTCACCAACCCAGGGCAGCAGAGGTGGTGCAGCATTGAGGACAACAGCTGCAGTTGCTTCTGGCCCCAGGCCCACCTGGTGGGAGGAATTAAGTGGAAGATCAGAGCAGGAGTACAGAGCCAGCTTAGATTTGATTCTGGTCCAGGTTGGCGGTTCTTGGGGAAGGAGTAGCGCTGCTGTGGCAGAGCTTGCTGTGAGAAATAGCTCTGAAAACAATAGCACATCCCAGCAACCTTGGGACAAAGTGCTCTATACTCTACAAGCAGTCATACTCTGATGAAAAGCTCAAGGGTCAAGTCAGTTGGCTGGGAACATGGCCAGGCAGTGAAAACGGACTCAGATTCAGATTCAGAATTTGGAATCTTGAAGATGGCGGCTGGTAAGCACGGACTAGAGTGAGCTCCGTACCCGAGTCCCTCCAAAAACCTATAAAAATGGCTCTGAACCAATTCTAGAACGGCAGAACCCACAGAACAGCAGAGGGAAGCAGGGCTCCAGCCCAGGACAGCCCGGATGGTCTCTGGGTGAGCACTATTCCACACGGAGCTGGGAGCTGGGAGCTGGGAGCTGGGAACGGAGTGGAGCAGAGCCCAGCCTGAGCGGCGTGGACGATCCAGACCGGAAGCCGGGCGGAGGGGGCCCTAGCGCCCTGAATACGTGAGCAGTTACCAGACCCCTCGACCCACAAACACCAAAGACTGCGGAGAAGGTTAGTGGGAAAAGCTGCGGGAGTGGAAGGAGTTCACGGTTCGGCTTCCAGCCCCGGGGGCAGCGGAGGTGGGGCAGCTACAGCTGTTGTTACTTCCGGCTCCAGGCCCACCTGGTGGGGGGAATTAAGTGGCGGATCACAGCAGGGGTGCACAGCCTGCCGAAGATCTGAGCCCAGTCTGGACTGGGGGTCCTTGGGGAAGGAGGAGTGCAGCTCTGACAGAGCTGGCACCTCCCCCCCAAACGTAGAACATAGAACTCTGTAATCTACAAGCAGTCATACCCCACTGAAAAGCTCAAGGGTCAAGTTAGTTGGTTGGGAATATGGCCAGGACGCGAAAACGCGCCCAGATTCAGTCTCAGACTTTGGATTCTTTCTTTGGTGACAAAGAAGACCAAAACATACAGCCTGAAGAAGACAGCAAAGTCATAGAGCCTACAACCAAAGCCTCCAAGAAAAACATGAACTGGCCCCAGACCATAGAAGAACTCAAAAAGGATTTGGAAAAGCAAGTTAGAGAAGTAGAGGAAAAATTGGGAAGAGAAATAAGAAGGATGCGAGAAAACCATGAAAAACAAGTCAATGACTTGCTAAAGGAGACCCAAAAAAATACTGAAAAATACACTGAAGAAAACAACACCTTACAAAATAGACTAACTCAAATGGCAAAAGAGCTCCAAAAAGCCAATGAGGAGAAGAATTCCTTGAAAGGCAGAATTAGCCAAATGGAAAAGGAGGTCCAAAAGACCACTGAAGAAAATACTACTTTAAAAATTAGATTGGAGCAAGTGGAAGCTAGTGACTTTATGAGAAATCAGGATATTATAAAACAGAACCAGAGGAATGAAAAAATGGAAGACAATGTGAAATATCTCCTTGGAAAAACCACTGACCTGGAAAATAGATCCAGGAGAGATAATTTAAAAATTATTGGACTACCTGAAAGCCATGATCAAAAAAAGAGCCTAGATACCATCTTTCAGGAAATTATCAAGGAGAACTGCCCTGATATTCTAGAGCCACAGGGCAAAATAGAAATTGAAAGAATCCATCGATCGCCTCCGCAAATAGATCCCAAAAAGAAATCTCCTAGGAATATTGTTGCCAAATTCCAGAGCTCCCAGATCAAGGAGAAAATACTGCAAGCAGCCAGAAAGAAACAATTTGAGTATTGTGGAAACCCAATCAGAATAACCCAAGACCTGGCAGCTTCTACATTAAGAGATCGAAGGGCGTGGAATGCGATATTCCGGAGGTCAATGGAGCTAGGATTAAAACCTAGAATCACCTACCCAGCAAAACTGAGTATCATGTTCCAAGGCAAAATATGGACTTTCAATAAAATGGAGGACTTTCAAGCTTTCTCAGTGAAAAGACCAGAACTGAATAGAAAATTTGACTTTCAAACACAAGAATCAAGAGAAGCATGAAAAGGTAATCAAGAAACGGAAATTGCAAGGGACTTACTAAAGTTGAACTGTTTTGTTTGCATTCCTACATGGAAAGATGATGGGTGTGATTCATGAGACCTCAGTATTGGGGTGGTTGAGGGGAATATGCATATATATATATGCATATATATATGTTTATGTATATATATATAAGTGAATGTGTATGTATGCATGTATCTATGTGTATATGTATGTATGTGTATGTATGTGTATATATATATATATGTAAAAGAAAGAGAGCAGACACGGGGTGAGTTGAGGATGAAGGGAAGATAGCTAAAAGAAATGGAATGAAATTAAGGGATGAGAGAGTAGCTTACTGGGAGAGGGAGATAGGGAGAGATAGAATGGGGTGGATTATCTCCCATGGAGGTGGCAAGAGGAAGCAGTTCTAGGAGAGGAGGGGAGTGGGCAGGTGAGGGGGGAATGAGTGAACCTTGCTCTCATCAGAGTTGGCCTGAGGGGGAATACCATACATACTCAGTTGGGTATCTTACCCCACAGGAAAGAAGAGGGAGGAAGATAAAAAAAAAAAATAAAAGGCAGGGGGATGATGGAGTGGAGGGCAGATGGGGGTGGAGGTAATCAAAACAAACACTTTGGAAAGGGGACAGGGTCAAGGAAGAAAATTCAATAAAGCGGGATGGGTTGGGAAGGAGCAAAATGTAGTTAGCCTTTCACAACATGAATATTGTGGAAGGGTTATACATAATAATACATGTGTGGCCTAGGCTGAATTGCTCAACTTCTTAGGGAGGGTGGGTGGGAAGGGAAGAGGGAAGGGAATTTGGAACTCAAAGTTTTAAAATCAGATGTTCAAAAACAAAAAAACTTTTTGTATGCAACTAAAAAATAAGATACACAGGCAATGGGGCGTAGAAATTTATCTTGCCCTACAAGAAAGGAAGGGAAAAGGGGATGAGAGGGGAGGGGGGTGATAGAGGGGAGGGCTGACTGGGGAACAGGGCAACCAGAATATACGCCATCTTGGAGTGGGGGGGGAGGGCAGAAATGGGGAGAAAATTTGTAATTCAAACTGTTGTGAAAATCAATGCTGAAAACCAAATATGTTAAATAAATAAATTGCATTAAAAAAAATAAAATAAAAATGATTGCACATAAAAAAAAAAAAGAATTTGGAATCTTTCTTTGGTGATGAAGAAGACCAAAACATACAGCCAGAGGAAGTCAACAAAGTCAAAGAGCCTACATCAAAAGCCTCCAAGAAAAACATGAACTTGTCTCAGGCCATGGAAGAGCTCAAAAAGGATTTGGAAAAAGCAAGTTAGATAAATAGAGGAAAAATTGGGAAGAGAAATGAGAATGATGCAAGAAAACCATGAATAAAAGTCAATGACTGGCTAAAGGAGACCCAAAAAAAATACTGAACAAAATAATACCTTAAAAAATAGACTAACTCAAATCATAAAAGAGCTCCACAAAGCCAATGAGGAGAAGAATGCCTTGAAAGGCAGAATTAGCCAAATGGAAAAGGAGGTCCAAAATACCACTGAAGAAAATACTACCTTAAAAATTAGATTGGAGCAAGTGGAAGCTAGTGACTTTATGAGAAATCAAGATATTATAAAACAGAACCAAAGGAATGGAAAAATGGAAGACAATGTGAAATATCTCATTGGAAAAATCACTGACCTGGAAAATAGATCCAGCAGAGATAATTTAAAAATTATTGGACTACCTGAAAGCCACGATCATAAAAGAGCCTAGATGTCACCTTTCAAGAAATTATCAAGGATAACTTCCCTGATGTTCTAGAGCCACAGGGTAAAATAGAAATTGAAAGAATCCACTGATTGCCTCCTGTAAAAGATCCCAAAAAAAAAACTCCTAGGAATGTTGTTGCCAAGTTCCAGAGCTCCCAGACCAAGGAGAAAATACTGCAAGCAGCCAGAAAGAAACAATTTGAGTATTGTGGAAACACAATCAGGATAATACAAGATCTAGCAGCTTCTACATTAAGGAATCAAAGAGTTTGGAATATTATATTCTGGACATCAATGGAGCTGGGATTAAAACCAACAATCACCTACCCAGCAAACCTGAGTATCATGCTCCAAGGCAAAATATGGATTTTCAACACAATAGAGGACTTTCAATCTTTCTTAGTGAAAAGACCAGAGCTGAATAGAAAATTTGACTTTCAAACACAAGAATCAAGAGAAGCATGAAAAGGTAAACAAGAAAGAGAAATCATCAGGGACTTTCTAAAGTTGAACTGTTTTGTTTACATTCCTACATGGAAAGATGATGTGTACAATTCATGGGACTTCAGTATTAGGGTAGCTGAAGGGAATATACATATATAGAGAGACAGAGGGCACAGAGTGAGTTGAATATGAAGGGATGATATCTAAAAAAATCAAATCAAATTAAGGGATGAGAGAGGAATATATTGAGAGAGGGAGAAAGGGAGAGATAGAATGGGGTAAATTATTTTGCATAAAAGTGGCAAGAGAAAGTTCTGTTGGGAGGGAAGAGGGGGCAGGTGAGGAGGAATGAGTGAATCTTGCTCTCATCGGATTTGACCTGAGGAGGGAATATCATACACACTCAGTTGGGTGTCTTACCCCACAGGAGAGAAGGAGGAAGAAGATAAAAAAGGAGGGACCATAGAAGGGAGGGCAGATAGGTGGAGGAGGCAATCAAAAACAAACAGTTTGGAAAAGGGACAGGGTCAAGGGAGAAAGTTGAATAAAGGTGGATAGGATAGGAAGGAGCAAAATATAGTTAGTCCTTCACAACATGAGTATTGTGGAAGGGTTTTACATAATGATACACATGTGGCTTATGTTGAATTGCTTGCCTTCTTAAGAAGGGTGGGTGGGGAGGGAAGAGGGGAGAGACTTTGGAACTCAAAGTTTTAAAAACAGATGTTCAAAAACAGAGTTTTTGCATGCAACTAGGAAATAAGATATACAGGCAATGGGGCATAGAAATCTATCTTGTCCTACAAGAAAGTAAGGGAAAAGGGGATGGGGGGGTGTGGGGTGACAGAAGGGAGGGCTGACTGATTGTAATTGAATGGGGCAATTACAATATATGCCATCTTGGAGTTGGGGGGAGGGTAGAAATGGGGAGAAAAATTGTAATTCAAACTCTTGTGGAAATCAATGCTGAAAACTAAAAGTATTAAATAAAAAAAATTAAACTTAAAAAAAAGAGGCAATAAGAATACAATCACGTCAATACCTAGCATCAGTATAGCACCTACTAGGTACTGTGCAAAGTCCATTACAAATATAATTTCATTTGATCCTCACAGCAACCCTGGGAGGTAGGTGCTATTATTATACCCCTTTCACAATTGAGGAAACTGGAGTAAATGAGAGTTTAGTGACTTGCCTAGGGTCACACAGATAATACATATCTGAGACTGGATTTGAACTCAGAAGGCCTGTGCCCTATTAACTCTATCCACCTAGCTGGGTAGCATTCTTTACCATACATCCTCTGGAATGGTGCCTGACAATTCCTTTGATCATATTTTTAAAGTCTCTCAAAATTGTTCATCTTTACAATTTTATTGTTATACTATAAATTGTTCTCCCTGCTCTGCTCACTTCACTCTGCATCAGTCCATACAACTCTTCCCAGTTTTCATTGAAACCATCATCTTCATCATTTTTCATAAAATAATAATATTCCATTTTATTAGCATCCCATAATTTGTTTAGCCATTTCACAGCTGATGTGTATCCTCTTAGTTTCTATGTCTTTGCCACCACAAAAAAAATATTTTGGCACATATAATATATTCTCTTCTTTCTGTGATTTCTTTGTATCTTCATTGTAAAAATTTATAAAGCTGCCTCATTTCAATCCCCAAAATGTACATTGGTTCCATTTAAATGTAATAAGACATACTCTCTCTTAGCGAACCCCATCCTTTTTGGGGGGAGATTCCTAGACTGAAATAATATTTACAACAAATGAAGAAAACATAGATTACCTCATCTATAAGTGGAGATTATTCAGGAAGCAGCCTGGAGAGGAAGGCTAGGGAATCAATCTGAATATAAGACTAGGAGTAGGAAGTCCCACTTCCATTAACATCCATCCCTCATATCTAGAATGCCCTCTCCCTCTGCTTCTTAGAATCTCTGACTTCCTTTAATGTTCTCCTCAAATACCACTTTCTCCAGAAGGCCTTTCCCAAATTCTCCCTCTCTCCCTCCTCCAGCCAGTCCCCTCCCCTCTATAACTACTTTCCATCTACTCTTGTTTTTGTCTTATCCTTACAGATTTATGTGCATGCTGTCTACCCCATTAGGATGTAAATTCCTGTGGTCAGAGATGGTTTTTTGGAATTTCTTTGTTCTTTAAGCTCTTAATAAGTGATTATTAATTGATTTTTGATTGACCTTGGGCCTTTCTTTATTTGTAAAATAAAGGCCTGAACTAGATTATTTCTAAGGTCCCTTCTATTTCTAAAATTCTAGAGATCTGTGATTCTCCTACCTAGAGGCTTGAGTAATGTTTGATAACATAAGAATCTCTCTCCACCTACCTATATGTGAAAGAAAAACCAATATTTATAGAAATTGGTAAATTCTTTTGTTCAAATAGCTGTCAACTTAATGTAGAATTGAAGGCTTGGGGTAGAAAGAGGCAGGCTATTATTTTTATCTTTATCTTTTCATCAACCTAAGTGGTTATTTCCATTCTCCTCTTTTTATTTCTTCAAAGTGATCCTAGCCACAGGAAGGGAGACATAATGGAGTTTTCTGGATTTATAAAAGAGAAACTCATTAGTGCAGAGTGGGCCATTGGATTATAAAAGCCACATTTCATAGCTGAGACTGCAGCAGCAGTAGACTGTAACCTCCCATTGGAAAGTAAACAAAGAGGCAGTTATTGATCTATTAGGATCTACTTTTTAAAAAAGTTAAATACAGTATCATGCTTCATGCTTTGATATACCTACTGCCAGTAGACTATGCATAGCCCTGAGCTATTTCACTAAATCCTGGCCTAGATTCAGAAAGAAAGGGCCTGCTTTTATAAGCAAGCCAAAACCACGGGACTACTTGTCCACTTCTAATTGTTTATGTGTCCCCTTTTTTCCCTCTTTGCCCCTCCTCTGCCCCAATCTTTTCTGGGAGTTTGAATTGTTTTGGAAAATACCACTTATCCCCAGAAGACATTTGTGTGACTCATAATCATGTTCCCTAAAGGGCATTGATGTTACAGAGCTATTCCACTCTCAAACTCCCACTCAAATCTCTCTTCTCATTCCATTACTGTTAGCAATTGACTTTATTCCCCAATATACTGGGGATTGAGATTGATAGTTTCTTCCTCTATACCTTGAAATATCTCCCTATGGTTGCCTATACCTTCTCATTTCCTTAGTTCTCACTGGAGAACTGTCTTTTCCCTTGGAGGCTTAACCCCTTCACCTCTACCCTTGATCCTACACCTTCTATGTCTTCTGAAACGTTGCTGCATCACCCTTATATCTTCAATCTGTTCTCATTGGCTCGTTCCTCTTTGGACACAAACATGCTCAGGCCTTCTCTATACTAGACACTTCCCTTTGATTCTCAAAAGACCTGGGTTGAAATATTACTTCTGTCCCTTAGGAGCAAAAATTTAGAACTGGACAGGACCTTAGAAGGTATCTAGTCCAATTCTTTCATTTTACAGATGAAGAAACTGCATCTATCATAGGTTAAGTAATTCACTTGAGGGTCAGAAGGTCACAGACCCAGAATTTTAAATCAAATCCTATGACTTCACAAGCAGCACTCTTTTTTTGAACCATGATGCCTTTCTTCCATGTTGTCTTCTTTCTACCTGTGTGACCTTGGACAAATGGCTTAATCTTTCTGATTCTCAGTTTCTTTATCAGTAAAATGAGAGTTGGATTAAATGACCTCTTAGGTTCCTTCCAACTCTGTCTGTAAAATCGTGTTGTCCTGTTAACCTTGTTGAAGTACCATTCCATCCCTCTCCTGCCTTTTACTGAAATGTCATCTGTATTTTAACCCCATACACCACTCATGCACTTATTTATCCCTTTCTTCTGCCCTCTTTATTGTCTCTGGATGGCCATTAATGGTCCCCTCATCATCAAACTCAGAGACTTTTTTTATTCTGCATCTTCCTTGACTTCTCTTCATCTTCTTTAGCATTTACTATTTAGCATTACTCTTCTTCCTTCTTGAAACTGTTGACTCTTTCTCCTTTACTACTGTTCTTTCCTTAGTCTTTTATATGTAAGCCCACCCTTTCAGCATATCCTTTATTGATGCCTTTTCCCTTCAAATGTATATATTTTCCAAAGTTGCCCAAATTCTCCATCTCCCCTCTCTCCTTCTTCTGTCTCTTTTTCATCTCTCCCTTTCTCTTCCTTCCCATCCTAGGATTCCTCATCTACTTTTAATTTCAGGTATTACTTTTCTATTGATTACTTCAAAATTGCTTTCTTCAGCCCTGATCCTCCAACTGCCTGTTGTATATATTTTGCCTATATGTTTTGCTTGTATGTCCAGCTCTAAGTCTATATAATCCTTGCTGAGGAACCATCCCATCTCTCTCCTGCCTTTTACCCAATAGAACACTGAATTCATCATTTCTTTCCTCAACCACACAAACCTCTCTCTAACCCACCTCAACTTCTGCTTTCCCTCACCTCCAATATCTAACTCATCAGTAAGTCCTATTAACCTTCTTTTTCAATATCTCATCTTCATTTCTATTCCTTCTACTGCTCCACTAGATCAAGCCCTAATAGCCTCTCATTTGATCTATTGTAACAAGAATCTAACTGATCTCTCAGCCTCTAATCCATCCTAAAGTCTATGGCCAAATCTTCCTAATGCATAGCTCAGATAATGCCATTCCTCTGTTAAAAAAGTCTTTGTAGTTTTCTCATCACCTACTAGATAAAGCTCAGACTTTTTAGTACATCATTCAAGGCTATGTGTTATATATCTCCAACCTACCTTCCTAGTCTAATCTCTCACTACTTTGTAAATGCTAAAGCATTGGATAGATAGATAGACAGACAGACAAATAGATAATGCAGACAGACAGACAGACAGACAGACAGATAGATAGATAGACAGGAAGACAGACAAGCTAGACAGATATATAAGACAGCCATAGATAAGATAAGCACATAGATAAGAGAAGATATACATAAATAGATAGATAGATACATAGATAGATACATAGATACATAGACAGAAAGGCAGAAAGATAGATAAGATAGACATTGATAGACAGATACGATAAGCAGATAGATAAGATAGACCTAGATAGATGATTGGTAGATAGATAGATAGACAGATAGATAGAAGATAGGTAGATAGATTGATATTAAAATGATAGAATATTTAGTAGACATTTGGCATCTTCTAAGAATTGTAATAAGTGCTAAGGATACAAATATAAGGAAGAAAGATAATCTCGACCCTCAGGAATTTTACATTCTAATGAAGGGAAATACACACACAAACAGATACATGTGTATAAATAAATAGTTATGTATGCACACCCATACATATGTAGATACATTTGTAAGTCTATATGTGTTTATATATGTTTATGTGTATATATTGTTCTCTAGCAGATTTAAATGTGCTTGAAGGAGAGACTTTTGGGTTGTACCCTCTAGAGGGCTGGATAAATATTTGTTGAATTAATGAATCTGTCCCTGCCCATAGTTTACTAAGTAACCATGGTTACTTTTAAGAGTTTAGGTTGGGAAATACCACTAATCGATTACTACATTAATAGTAATCTACATTATTATCTAAAATGTAATTTCAATGTTGAAGAAAGATTTGAAAAGGAGAGCGTGGTAACTGCATGGTAGAGCTATGAAGTTGGCCAGTAGGTACCCTGCCTCTTCCTTTCTGTTCCTTCCTCCCTTTCTCAAATGAGACAATATTTGTAAAAATGCTCATCACAGTGCCTGGCACATCATAGGCATTATATAAATGCTTATTCCTTTCTTTTCCCCTTCACTTTCCATTTCACTCCCACTTTTACTACCTGACTCCTCTTTTTTAAGCTCACAGCACTCTCAGGAAGGGTCCCTCTTGCCTCAAAGGATAAGCACCTCATAAAACTAATTATAAAGAGTGTGCTTCCATTTTGAGTTCCAATGACAGGTAATTGAGAAAGATTTTGCTGGGGGTTGGAGTAAAACAGTGAGTGATCTTCTGAGTGCCTTAAATTATATCACATGAAACAGGTATACCTATTTCAACTATGACCTTGAAAGATAGATCTTGTGGGCTATGGAAAAGGAAACAAGGGAGTGGGGAATCAACAATGGAATGTCAAGAGTTGGAAGGGCCTTACAGACCATCCTGTCAACTTTCCTGCCAATTTTTGCCCAAATTCTTCTCTTATCAGTAAGTTGTTTCCTATGAAGAAGCCATTGGAAGACCTAACTTAGACATTCACAGGAGAATCAAATGAATTATCATGAAAGATGTAAAAGTGGAACATAGTCAGAGGGTTTTGTGAATTAAACAGAGGCCAAGGCCTAGATAACTCATTCTTCTTTGGAAATGGAGACAAGAATCACCAGAAAATGAAATTATGAATAACTTCCTACAATGGTGCCACCATTTAAGTTCATAACACAAACATTCAAGGGATTCTTCATGTGTTTTATGAGTTGTTTAAGAGTCCAGATTCTTCCCTTTATCCCTATTTGAAAACAAGTTTTATTTTGTTTTTACCATTCACTACACCAGAATACCTGCTAGAAGGTTGATAAGGATAGGAAGAAAATATGAGATTCAAATCACTCATCGAGCTCACTTCACAAAAGGAGAAAAGTCCCATAATGATTCATTTTCTCTGCCTGAAATGGCCTCCCCTTTTCTCTGTCCTTCACCAAACTCACCCTTTCCTCCCATGCCTAGCTCAATTATTACCACTTTCAAGTTGTCCTTGACGCTTCTAGTCACTTCCCTTCTCTAAGCCCCTATTTTGAGTGCTTGCAACTTGATCAATGGGGAGCTATGTGGCACAGTGGATAGGATGCAAGACCTAGAATCAGGAAGACTCATCTTCTTGAGTTCAAATCTGGCCTCAGACACTAGCTATGTGACTCTGGGCAAGTCACTTAGCCTTGTTTGCCTCAGTTTCCTCACCTATAAAATGAGCCAGAGAAGGAAATGGCAAACCACTCCAGTATCTTTGCCAAGAAAACTCCAAATGGGGTCACAAGGTATCAGATACAACTGAAACAACTGAAATACAAAAATTTGATCATTGCTGGACATCAGAAAAGTTGAGGATACAAAGAAGCACAATGCATGTTGTCTCCCTAGTGAATATTGCAAGCTAGTTGAAGAAGAAGAAACAAGTATAAAAAATATAAATTTAATATAAGACATACTCATTTTGTATTCCTCACAGAAGCTAGAAGGGTACTGGGCAAGTTATTAGAGCCCAAGAATATTTATTGAATAACGAATTGGTTGCAAGTGGTTTCAATCACTGAGAGGGAGCAGGCAGAGAACAAAATGTGCCAATGGGTGAAATGAACTTCAATTTTTCAATCTTGTCTTTTTGGCTTCTTGCCAGTAGCTCTTGCAAAGCCTTTGTGGAGGCCATTGGGATGATGAGGAAGCATTAGGTTTTTAGATCATCTGTGAATTTCATTTATCCAGGCCATCCCGAGAAGAATTAAATGGCTACCAGTAAAATGTTTTTTCTTTTACCTTTTGTTTATTCGCTGTATCACCATTCCTGACCAGTCACCTTCCCCTCACCTCCAACATATCTTCTCCATCCTATCCACCAACTCAAGAATTAGAGTCTGCCACGACCTCTAAAACCAGGGTGTTTACTGGTCACTTTTTTCTCTATCTCTTTTATTTCCAAAGCCTTGCCTTAATGAAGGGACCGGAGTTCAGGGAATTGAAACAGAATGAACTTGGATACTTCCTGGGCTGGTAATCAGCATGCTGGGTCTCATGCAGTGGGAGATGTATCCTGCTTGACTTTGTGTCTTTGAATCAATCTGAGCTAATTTAAACCCCAGGCAGACTTTGCAGATGTCCCTTTCAGGGATTTAATTTTGGCTGTGATGTGCTACCACTATTGACCATTAACCTAGTTTTCAAAAGCCCATTAGAGACAAATTGGATATGGTAACACACTCCAGCCCAGTGTCCCTCCTCATGTGATAGCTCCTTATTGATACCTCTTACTCACTGGAGGAGAAGGGGAGACAGTGAATGCACTTCTATCTGGAGAGAATATTCACAGAGCTAAGCACTCTGGGGCCTTGAAGAAGTCGATAAGTTCGCTAGTCTATTTCCCTGCCTCCAGGCAGGGGGGCTTTGATTTCTTTATTACAAAGTTTTAATGAATCCTCCTACCTCAGCTAACTTAACCATCCAGCCATCCATCAAATATTTGTTGAGTACCCATTTGCAAGCCCTGTATTTTGCCCTAAATCTCTTCATTTCATGTTCTTTTCTTCTTGGGTTCACAGAAACCTGGCTTTCCACAGAAGATTAAGCATTAATTTTTATTTGGGGTGGGGAGGCAAACAGGGTGAAGTGACTTGCCCAAGATCACACAACTAGTAAGTGTCTGAGTCCAGATTTGAATTCAGATCCTCTTGATTCTGGGGCCAGTGTACCTACTGTACCTACTATACCACTACTATACCTACTGTACCACCTAGCTGCCCCTGCATTCAATCTTTTTTTTAAAAAGTGTTTTACTATTTAATATTTTTTAGTTTTCAACATTGATTTCCACAAGAATTTGAGTTACAAATTTTCTCTCCATTTCTACCCTCCCCCCCCACCACAAGATGGCATACATTCTGATTGCCCCTTTCCCCTGTCTGCCCTCCCTTCTGTCACCCCGCTTCCCTCCTTATCCCTATTCCCCTTACTTTCTTGTATGGCAAGATAGATTTCTATACCCCATTGCTTGTATATCTTATTTCCCAGTTGCATGTAAAAACAACTTTTTTGAGTATTTGTTTTTAGAACTTTGAGTTCCAAATTCTCTCCCTTCTTCCCTCCCAACCCACCCTCCTTGAGAAGGCAAGTAATTCAACATAGGTCACATGGGTACTGTTATGAAAAACACTTCCATAACAGTCATGTTGTGAAAGACTAACTATATTTCCCTCCAACCTATACTGTCCCCCTTTATTCAATTTTCTCCCTTGATCCTGTCCCTTTTTAAAAGTGTTTGCTTTTGATTACCTCCTCCCCTGATCTGCCCTCCCTTCTATCATCCCCCCTCTCTTATTCCCTTCCTCCCTACTTTCCTGTAGGGTAAGATACCCAATTGAGTGTGTATGTTATTCCCTCCTTAAGTCAAATCCAATGAGAACAAGATTCACTCATTCCCTTTCACCTATCCCCTCTTCCCTTCCAATAGAGCTGCTTTTTCTTGCCACTTTTATGTGAGATAATTTACCCCATTCTGTCTCTCCCTTTCTCCTTCTCCCAATTTATTCCTTTCTCACCCCTTAATTGTATTTATTTATTTATTTTTA
Source organism: Trichosurus vulpecula (assembly GCF_011100635.1). Taxonomy (NCBI): domain Eukaryota; kingdom Metazoa; phylum Chordata; class Mammalia; order Diprotodontia; family Phalangeridae; genus Trichosurus; species Trichosurus vulpecula. The sequence goes on along the minus strand of NC_050576.1, from coordinate 55,988,146 downwards.
GATATCATCCCTTCATATGCAACTCACCCTGTGTATATTCCCTTCAACTACCCCAATACTGAGAAAGGTTTCATGAGTTACAAATATCATCTTTTCATGTAGGCATGTAAATAAAACAGTTCAACTTTAGTAAGTCACTTATGATTTCTCTTTCCTGTTTACATTTTCATGCTTCTCTTGATTCTTGTATTTGAAAGTCAAATTTTCTAGTCAGCTCTGGTTGGTCTTTTCATGGAGAAAGCTTGAAAGTCCTCTATTTTATTGAAAATCCATATTTTGCCCTGGAGTATTATATTCAGTTTTGCTGGATAGGTGATTCTTGGTTTTAATTCTAGCTCCTTTGTAGCTCCTTTGACCTCCAGAATATCATATTCCAACCCTTTGGATCCCTTAACGTAGAAGCTGCTAGATCTTGTATTATCCTGATTATATTTCCACAGTATTCGAATTGTTTATTTCTGGTTGCTTGCAATATTTTCTCCTTGACCTGAGAACTCTGGAATTTGTCTACAATATTCCTATGAGTTTTCTTTTGGGGATCTTTTTCAAGAGGTGATCAGTGGATTCTTTCAATTTCTATCTTACCCTCTGGTTCTAGAATATCAGGGCAGTTTTCCTTGATGATTTCTTGAAAGATGATGTCTAGGCTCCTTTTTTGATCGTGGCTTTCAGGTAGTCCAATAATTTTAAATTATTTCTCCTGGATCTATTCTCCAGGTCAGTGGTTTCTCCAATGAGATATTTCACATTGTCTTCTATTGTTTTCATTCTTTTGGCTTTGTTTTATAATTTCTTGATTTCTCATAAAGCCACTAGCTTCCGCTTGTTCCATTCTAATTTTTAAGGTAGTATTTTCCTCAGTGGTCTTTTGGACCTCCTTTTCCATTTGGGTAATTCTGCCTTTTAAGGCATTCTTCTCCTCATTGGCTTTTTGGAGCTCTTTTTCTATTTGGGTTAGTCTATTTTTAAGGTGTTTTAAGGTCTCCTTTAGCAAGTCATTGACTTGTTTTTCATGATTTTCTTGCATCACTCTCATTTCTCTTCCCAATTTTTCCTCCATTTCTCTTACTTGCTTTTCCAAATCCTTTTATTTTTAGCTCTTCCATGGTCTGAGACCGATTCATACTTTTCTTGGAGGCTTTTGATGTGGGCTCTTTGACTGTTGACTTCTTCTGGCTGTATGTTTTGATCTTTGTCACCAAAAATATTCTATAATCTGAGTCCTTTTTTGCTGCTTGCTCATGTTCCCAGCCAACTACTTGACCCTTGAGCTTTTTGTCAGGGTATCACTGCCTTCAGAGTGGAGAGTGCTTTGTCCCAAGCTTTAGGGGTCTTGCACTGCTGTTTTCAGAGCTACTTCTACACAGCAAGTTCTTCCACACCAGCATTCCTCCTCCCCCAAGAACTGCCAACCAGGACTGCAACCCAGTTCCAAGCAGGGCAAAGCAAGAGAACCCTGCCTCTGCACCAGCAAAGTGCTCCCTGCATTACTGCTCTGATCTGCCACTTGATTCCTCCTACCTTCTGGGCCAGGGACTCCGGAAGCAGCTGATGCTGGAGCTCTGGAAGCAGCTGGCAGAGCTTCCTGCTGCAGCCACCTTGGCCTCCCTGGGGCTAGGGCCTGACCATCCACTTCTCTCAACCAGATCCAGCAGTTTTCCCACTGACCTGCTAAGTTGTCTTCGGTGTTTGTGGGTTGAGAAGTCTAGTAACTGCTACAGCTCAGTGATTCATGGCCCTAAGGCCTGCTCCACCCCATATATTCCCAACCTGGTCATTCCTGGTGTGGTCCATGCTGAGCTGCATGCCGCTCCCAATGTGGTGCAATATACCCTTCCTAGTGACCATCCAGGCAGTCCTTGGCTGGAGATCTGCTTCCCTCTGTTGTTTCATGGGTTCCATAGCTCTAGAATTTGTTCAGAGCCATTTTTACAGGTGTTTGGAGGGATTTGGGGGAGACCTTAAGCGAGTTCCTGTTTTCCAGCTGCCATCCTGGCTCCATCCACTGCATTCAATCTTAATCCTTTTCAGTACTCCTTTCTCTCATGCCCTAATGCCATCCTGGAGCAGGGGAAGGAAAAGAGGCACATTCATTCCTCCTCATTTCCACATCGAGACCATTTCCTTTGCTACCATCCCTCAGCAGCCTGTACTAATTTAAAGTATTTTATCTTTGGATCAGAGGGCTAGAACTAGAGTGACCTGCCATTTTTTCTAGACAAGTGGGAAATTCCTCTTTGGGAACTGATTTATATACTCATGGCATATTATTTTGAATATCCAGACTAGTGGCAACAAAAGTAAAGTGGCTTGCCCAGGATCTCATAGCTAGTAAATGAGATGGGATTTGAATTCAGGTGTTCCTGATTCTTGCACTAGTGCTCTATCTAGTTGCCCCTCAGGAGAAGCAATTATGCAGAAAATTTAGGCAAAGTATCTACAAGTTATTCATGTGAACTGGGTTGTTGGAAGCCCAGTGCCTCTGTTATCCTAATAAATGCTTCAAATCTTTGATTATAAAGCATAAGGAGGGAAAGGAAGGAAGGAAGGATGGAAGGAAGGAAGGAAGGAAGGATGGAAGGAAGGAAGGAAGGAAGGAAGGAAGGAAGGAAGGAAGGACTTATTAAGTATCTACTACATGCCAGGAGCTGTGCTAAACACTTTAAAAACCTGATCCTCACAATAACATGGGGAGGTGGGTGCTATTATTATCCCTATTTTATAGTTGAGAAAACTGATTCAAACAACTGTAACTTATCCGGGTTCATATAGCTAGTAAGTGTCCGAAGCCAGATTTGAACTCGGATATTCCCTACTCCAGACCTAGAGCTCTATCCATTGTGCCATCAGCAGCCAGCCTCAGTAAAACTGAGACCTGGGAAAAACCTTAGCTTGAAAGGTCAAGGTCTCCCACTGCATCCGAGGTAATCTCCAGTTATCCTAATCTATGTCTCACCCCTGGACCCAGAAGGCTCCCAAGGAGAGAGTGAGACTGGCGACTTTGCGCAGCCCTCCCTCCTTTAAATCCAATTCACTTGCAAATCATGGTATCACCTCTCTGAAGTAATGGTCCTCTTGGAGAATGAAGAACAAACAACAGCATCAGCTGTCTCAGAAAGATGAAATGAATTGCTTCTGGTCACATTGATGATAAATATGGAGCCAAGGATTCAAACCCAGGTCTTACCTGATTCAGTTCTTATCTACAACACCAGGTACAGTCATGCTAGGGAGGCATCTCTTCTGATGCCTCCCCATAGGGTGGCAATGACTGGGTTTTCAGTGCTCTCCCAATGGAATGCAACCATTCCATTTGGCACATTCCACCATGCTGGGAAGCTTTAAGAAAACAACTTGTCCAAGGGCCAGCCTAGTTAAACTCTGAGAAGGTCACTACCAGGAGGCCAGCTGTCAGGGATGATCCCTTTTTTGGAAGGGATGTGGTCTTCACTGGTTGAGGCAGCACCTGCTCTGATGAAACGAGTAGGGAAGGAGAGGAAAAGTCAGACGTTTGATTCCCAGAGAGGGACAATTGGGTGAAGCTGCGTTCGTCGGGTGCCAGCTTTATGGAGATCATGGTCATGGTTAGGTGGTGTGCAGTGAGCCCTGGGTTCACATTCCAGCTGTGCCAAGTACTAGCTGTATGGCCTCAAGCAAGTCAAATGACTTTTCTGAACCTCAGTTTTTCCTTCAGTGAAATGAGGAGATTGGACCAGATGATATGCAATGTCCCTTACAGCTTTAACATCCTATGATTCTGTAATCGAGACTGTGGAGGGATACAAAGGAAATACCAAGTGCAGTTTCCAAAGGCCCCAGGGACGAGTTCTTAAATTGGGCCAGCCATTGCACAAACAGGGTACCAGGATGAACAGGGGAGGCCCTATGGGGACATGATCACAAAGCCAGTCCTACAAATGGAAGAACAAGTCTGTTCCCCACATTCTACTGATTGAGAGCTAGAGGTCAGAAGAGGCGCCTTGATTGATCAACACGGCATATGTATAACTCTCCACTTACAGTCTTCACTCATTTCCTTCTCTTCCTTTGACTTTAGGCCTTCACCAGAAGAGGCTCTACAGTGGCGTGATTCCCTGGAGAAGCTTCTGCAGAACAACTGTAAGTCTTGACTGCTATTAGTGCTGGACCCAGAGTCAGGAAAATATTAGTTCAAATCTTGCCTTAAATATTTACTAGTAGTATCACCCTGGATAAGTCAATTAAGTTCTGTCTGCCTCACTTTCCTTATTTGTAAAATGAAGATGATATTAGCACCTACCTCCAACAGGTGTTGTCAGGACAAAATGAGATAATGTATGCAAAGTGCTTTGCAAACCTTACATCGCTATATAAATGCTGGCTATAATGATTATTATTAGTGTTCAGTCATTTCTCCATCATCTCTGACTCTTCATGACCCTATTTAGGGTTTTCTTGGCAAAGATACTGGAGCGGTTTGCCATTTGCTTTTCCAGCTCATTTTACAGATGGAAAAACTGAGGCAAACAGGGTTAAGTGACTTGCCCTGGGTCACACAGCTAGTAAGTGTCTGAGGCCAGAATTATTAATTGAGTTTTTTTTCATCATCCTTGCTAGGAAGTAGAGAATTGTAAGGGACCTTCACAATCAGAGTCTAATGTCCCTCATTTTGTAGAAAAGACAGTTTAAGTAATTCAGTTTTAAGTAATTCACTTGGGCAAGATTACACAGTGAGGTGATGACCCAGACAGTGCTTCCAAGTTTCTACCACTCTACTCCAGATTTCCTGTTGTGACTTTTCCATTGCTTCAGGTCTGACTCCATCCCCCATTTCTGATCTGTGAGCTGGATGTGCTTCCCAACTCATCCTTCACCATTGGCACCATTCCCTTGCCAGCTCTTCTGTCTCCTCTTTGCCGTATTTGCTCTTCATCTAGTACCTTAGCTCTCTACTGAATAATTTTGGGAATAGAACAAAACCACTTGATTGATTTAGCAAAAATTGTCTTAGAACACAGGGGATGGAAGGTCAAAATAGTTAAAATCAAGACTGGCAGAGCTGGAAAGGAGCCTTAGAAATCAACTAAGCCAAACTCTTAATTTTGCATATAGGGAAACTAAGGCCTACAGAGAAGTGACTTCTCAAGATCACCAACCTAGTTAGTGACAAGATTCAGAATCTCATGGAATCGTAGGATTTCAGAATTGTAAAGGACCTCAATATACCTTCTTGTCCATTCATACCTGATAATCAAATCTATCTCTCTGCAGTTTCAACCCTTGAGAGTAGGGACTGTTTTGTTTTGCCTTTCTTTGAATTCCCAGCACTTACACAGTGCCTGTCACACAATAGGCTCTTAATAAGTGCTAGCTGGCTGATTGATTAATCTTATTTTTGCCCTTAGTGGTCAAATAAATTCTAAGCTCCTTGAGAGCAGGTGCCGTCTTTTGCCTCTCTTTGTATCCCCATCACTTACCACAATTCCTGGCACATAGTATGCACTTAACAAATGTTTATTGATTCATGTAAATTGAACAAGGCCTTTTCCCACATGGTATTCCTTTTAGTAATTTAAGATTGCCACACTTAGTCCTTCTCTTCTCCAGGTTAAACATTCCTAGTTCTTCAATCAATCTTCATATGCCAGGAATTCAAGGTCTTTGAGCATTGTGGGTTGCTCTCTTAGAGACCAATCAATCGATAAATATTTATCAACAGCTTCCCAGGCTACATGAGAGCCAGAGCTCCTCATTGCATTTTCTCCAATGTGGTAACAACAAATGAACCCAATATTCCAGGTGTGGTCTGAGCAACAAGACTATGAGTTCCCTAGAACTGAGTTCCTAGTCCTGCAACTCCTCACTCCCAAGCTAGGGTTTTTGTTCTTCTCTTTCCAGTCCAAAGATCCTTCTCTTTAGAAAAGAAAACAGAAGCCAAGAAGTAATTGTGCCTTCTTCCTATTGTCTATTATTATCATCTTATCTGCTACTTATCCCTCCTTTAGTGCTTCTCTTCTTTTCCAATAGAGTTTTTAAAAGCCCCCTTTTCATTGTTCTCAGTATTCCAAAACATCTCTTCTGATTCTGTATAATTAATTTTTTTTAGTAAGTACAACTTCCCATTCTTCACTCTCATTACTGTTGAACTGGACCTAGTTAACCAATAACACAGCCCTTTGGGGTGTCTTGGAGCCATTCAATTACTGGGTTAGTGTCCTGTATTAACTGAGATTTGACTTGTAGGTTTTATAATCCATGGAATTATGATGACAAAATGAACAATTACAGAATGAAAGCAATCCTTCTACTGCTTTTTATTGATGTCCTTAGCATGCCATAGTGTTCACTAGTCCTATGCTTGTGTCTTTAAAAGGAGCAGGAAGACAGATAAATATTGATCTATCCATGTGCATTCCTTTTGAGTCATTATAATCCTTGGGGAGAACTGCCAATATTTCTAGGGATGTTATTAGACAAAAAGCTGTTGGGATAAGCAAGCTAGAATAGGAGGTAAGCCAGAGGCAGAGAGTTTTGAATCTTTAGTGTTTAGCTCAGGAGTTGATGTTTTTCATAGTGAAAGGCACCAAATCTTTTATTTTCAAGGGCCTGTGTCTTTGGGGCCTGTCTCTTACATTCCAAGGGAACGACATCATTCATCATTTTAAAGTCCCATCCAATCAGTACTTCAGACATCCAAACCTCCCCAAACAACATAATTATGACTGAGAAAAGGCTGTAAATATTTGACCTAGAGGAATTAGAAAAGGACATTCAGTCTATCCCCCTGCCAACAAGCAGGATCATGACTTCTGCATGGTAGGTACTTCATAAGTATGAATGAAAGAATGGATGAATAATGAATCTTCATGCATACTACACCTACCTGTTCCCCACCCCCCCATCCCCGCCCCCACTCTTATCTGCCAACAGACTTCAAGCCAGCACCATCAAATGCTGTACCAGGGAGCCAGGGACCATTCTCCTCCCCTCATCCTTTATCGTCGTGTTGCCCAATTTCTAGCAGGCACTAGATGCTGATCCATCTTTTAGCTTCCCAAGGTCTGCAAGACCTCACCTTCAGCCCTGCTGCCCTCATGGTCTGAACTTCCCTAGGTACCACCTGACCTTTCCATTGGCCATGAAATGAACCAAACCATCCTTTATGGGTTGTCTCCATCTTTCAGACTGTGAGCTTCTTTTCTATTTGCATCCTCAATACTTAGCACAGTGCTTGGTACATAGTAAGGGCTTAATAAGTGCTCTTAAATTTTTTTTATTTATTTTATTATGAATTTAAGAAATAGGCATTTCCATAACATGGTAGAATAGGGGGAAAAGAGATGATTGTACATGAAACTGAAAGTCTATTGTGTACCACTTCTTATTCCTTTTAAATATATAATAAAGTTATTATGCAATTTTCTTTTTTCCCCTTTTTTCTTACCTCCCCACCCCCACCCTAGAGATGGCTCTCATTAGACACAAATTTCCATTTCATTCCAATGAACTGGGCAGTTCAGTCTTTTCCTTCAAAAACCTAATTCCAGTGCATATCAATCCTATTTGCAAGTTAAAAACTAACACATCTCATGTCCCACAATGGTAATATATCTAGCATTAGCCCATAGAGCTGTTAAATGTTTGGGGAAAACCAAAAGGCCAGAAAACTTGGTATGTAAACATTTTTGTTTCCAAGATTACATCTTTCTGATTGAGTATAACAATTTACACATCCAGAAGAGGACACAGAACATTCACTCTAAGTCTTGTGTCTTGATTTGCAGTGAATTTAGACAGTCTTTGTGCTAATTCTGGGTACTACCCATGACCCCTTAAAGTAAACCTCTTTTCTCTTGATCTTTCCTTAGTGGAAATGAAAACAGCTGGGTACACTCCTCTTAAAAACGGAAAACGACTTTTATGTTTTTTGAAGACCATGATTAAGCCACATCTTAACCTTCTCTTCTCCAGACTACACGATCTCAGATTCCTTGGGGTCTTAATCATTGATGTGGCTATGCTCTAAAAATGTTCCAACTCCTATATGTTCTATTTCAGTTAGGGAGGATCATCTGGCTTTTATTCAGGAGGTCTGGGGGGACTCACAAAGTGCATATTCTTTAGACTCAAAAATAAGTGGCCCTAGACAATTTAGATTAAGAATGGCCTTATTAAATAATCCCCCCAATGACAATATATGAGTCCAGGGAATTGAGATACCACACTCAGTCAGCAAGAAATTTCCATTCAAGACTTACTTTTCCCAAAACATTTTAAAGGTCGCAATGTTTCCTAGAGACACTGTTATTCATTTGATCCTTATTTAAGTAGGGTTGTTACTATCCGTGCTTCACATAGGGGTGCCAAATGATTTACTGAAAGCTCTAATCAGGATCATAACTCTGGGACTACCACCATGACTTCCCAGCCCAGCTCTATTAGGCAATCAGTTACTTATACAATCTTGTGACCATAAATAATAGTCAATCTCTTTGGCCTCAATTGGGATTAAAACTACTACATTGAACTCATTGGCAGTGTACTACCTGAATTAATCAATCCATTCCAGGTCCAAGGCCTGCCAACTGTTGTAGAATCAAAGAGCCCTATAGAGCTCATGTTACAGATAAGAAAATGGGTCAAGAAATATGGAATGACCTTCTCAAACTGACACAGCAAGTTAGTGACTAGCAGTTAGTCAACAAGCATTTGTTAAGCCCTAATTATATACCAAGAACAGTGCTAAGCATCAGGGACCTGAAGAAAGGCAGAAACAAGTCCTTGGTGAGTCAGTAAGAATGTACGCAGAACTTGCAATGCGCGACACACTTGCTAAGTGCTAATATAAAGTCCCTGCCCTCAAGGAACTCCCAGTCTAATGAGGGAGACAACGTGCAAACAACTGTGTGAATACAAGATATAGAGAGAGCGAATGGAAGGTCATCTCAGAGGGAAGGCACTAATGTGGAGTGGTGGGGGGAGAAGAGGACCTAGAATGGCCCCATGAAGAAGGTGCGATTTAAGCCAAGTCTTGAAAGAAGCAAGAAAAGCCCAGAGAAGGCCATGAGGAAGAAGAGAATCCTAGGCAGACTGATTCTTCATCCTACAGATGCTATTTTAACATCAGAAATATGACTACATCCCAGGTCTCCTGCCTGTACAGTATGCTTTCCATTTATCTCATTTAGTTCAAATATATATAATGTTTAGCAAAGTGTCATATACACAGAGGTATTTAAAAATACTTACAAGTAACACAGTGGATAGAGTGCCAGGCCTGGAGTCAGGAAGACTCATCTTCCTGAGTTTAAATCTGGCCTCAGACACTTACTAGCTGTGTGACCCTGGGCAAGTCACTTAACCTTGTTTGTCTTAATTTCATCATCTGTAAAACGAGCTGAAAGAGGAAATGGCAAACCACTCCAGTATCTTTGCTAAGAAACTCCAAATGAAATCACAAAGAGTCGGGTATGACTGAAAAATGACTGAACAATGGCGATAACCATGACCCACTATCATCATCCTTGATATATAAAGCGAATGATGATACAAATCTATTGGAATTAAAAGCTACAAATCATCCTTGGAAAAAAGCCATGTGGATTGTAAGGAGTTGAAGCATAAAATCAATCAGCTCTTCTGGATGCCAATAATTTAGAAATGGACTCATCATCCTGGGAAGTTATATTCAATAGTCTTTCCTTAATTGTATACATGTTAGTTGTTCTCAGTGTCACTTCACACTGTGAGACCATTGATTCACCAAACGCCCAACTGGAGACCTTAGGACTTGAAGGGGGCCTGGGCAGTAATTCAGTCCAGCCTCCTTATTTTTTGGATGGGAAATTATGGTATAGAGAAGATTAGTGACTTGCCCAAGGTGGTAGCTAGTACATTGGAGAAAGGGGATTTGAACTCATGACTTATTGACTCCAAACATAGTACTCCCTTCATTACCCCATGATGTTTTATCCCCCTTTTGGATATCAGTTTATCTGTTCATCGTTACTCAAATTCGACTGTTTTTAGAACTAATAATATTATGGGAAGCTCCTGCAGAAGATTAAGGGGGAGAGGTCAGAGTTATCCCACATCTGTTGTTCAGTTGTTTTTCAGTCATATCTGACTCTTCATGACCCCATTTGGGGTTTTCTTGGCAAAGATACTGGAGCTCATTTTACAGATGAGGAAACTGAAGCAAATAGGGTTAAGTGACTTGCATAGGGTCATTCAGCTAGTATCTGAGGCTAGATTTGAACTCAGGAAGATAAGTCTTTCCTGACTTCAGGCCTGGCACACTCCTTCTATGTACCGCTTAGCTGTCCATTATTCCAAATGCTAGGGTTCAGAATGTAAGGGCAAAAACTTTGTGTCAAATCAAATAGAAAAGGAGGCCATTTTTAGAAACTTAGACTCATTTGTACACCATGATCCTTGGATTCTTGCCTTAACTTGTCCCACCTTTGTCTGTTTTGCCCTTTGTGTCCCAATTAAACTCGATTTCTATGCCTTGGTCATAATTCCTGATTCTCCCTTTCTCCCATTCCACCTCCTTGTTGCCTGGTGATAGCTGACCTTTTGGTCATATTTGACTCCCTCCACTAGCTTCAGGCTCATTCCATTAAGAGTTTCTGTCTGTGGCAGACCCTGTCCCAGGAGTGAAATTGAGGGTATATATAACAATAGGAAAAGGACATTAGCAAAATTACATTCAGTTTGGGGTTTTTGTTGTAGTAGTTGTTATTTAATAATTCTTAATTAACAACAGATGGTAGCCTCACATATCCAGAGCTAAAAAAGTAACTCATAGGATATTTAGTACAACCTACTCATTTTACAGATGTGAATATTGAGGCACTGAGGAGGTGACTTGCCCAAGGTCACACAAGCAATCAAGGTCAGAGGATCATTCACATTACTGCACAGTGTCTGACACATATTAAATGTTTAATAAATGCTTGTTGATTGAATAATTGGTTCTCAGTAATCCCTTTTCCTGCTAGATACTGGTGACCCTGTCCACTGGACAAATGGGCAAGTGGATCATTCAGCCACTGGCCATCCTACTCATTCCACCCTACTTCCAGTAAGGCACTTATAGTGGAGTGGGGGCAGCAATTTCCACTGATACAAGGTGAGCCAAAAGTCATTGATCAATTCCTCTAAGAGAAGAGAGTGAGTCATTGAGTGAAAAACTGAAATGTTTTGTATTATCATGGAGTAGTCAGTAATAGTCAAATATTTATTAAGATAGGTAATGCAGTGGAGAGAGTGCTGAGCCTGGAGTCAGGAAGGCTCAACTTCATGAGTTCAAATCTGGCCCCAGAGAGACAGAGCCAAAATGGCAGAGAGAAGCCAGGTAGCTGCATGAGCTCTCCCCAGTTTCCCTTGGAAACAACATTAAATTAAGCCTCTAAATGGATTCTGGAGTGACAGAACCCACAAAAAAAGAGAGTGAAACCATTTTCCAGCTTGAGATAACTTTTAAGGACCTCAGAAAAGATCTGTCTCACTTGGATAAAAGGGGAGTGTAGCCCACCACAGACAGTGTCCGAGCATGTCATCGAGAAGCTCTGAGCCCCAGCACAGGTCACCAACCACGTATTCTCAGTCCTGGCTCAGCGAGCCAGCAGTGAGGCCTCTGGCCCCAGTGCAGAAGACAAATTGCAAGCCCTGGAACTCTGACAGAACAGATGTGGCAAGACCGAGCCACCCCTAGCACAGTGGGCAAGCCGCAAGCACCTGAAGCCCCAGAGTAGAAAGCCAGTGACCAAGCCCCTGGCCCCAAGCATAAGAAGCCTAAGACAGGGCCCCCTGTGCCCCAGAAGTAAAGCTCAAAGTTAAGTCATGAAATAGGCTGAAAAACGAGTAAGAAATGAGTAAGAGAGCCCTGACCAGAGAACGCTTCTATGGCAACAAGGAAGATCAAAACACAAACTCAGAAGAGGAAATCACTGTCAAAATGCCTACATGTGAAGCCTCAAAGGGTGTCTGAATTGGTCTGAAGACCAAAAAGTCCTCTTGGTAGAAACTAAAAAGGATCTTCATAATCATGTAAGAGAGGTAGAAGAAAAATTGAGAAAAGAAATGGGAGTTATGAAGGAGAATTATGAAAAAAGAGTCAACAGCTTGGAAAAAGGAAGCACAAAAATTGACTGAAGCAAACAACTCCTTTAAAAGTAGAGTTGGCCAAATGGGAAAGGAGGTACAAAAGCTACCTGAAGAAAATAATTCCTTAAAAATTAGAATTGGGAAAGTGGAAGATAATGACCATGAGACACCAAGAATCATTCAAGCAAAATCAAAAGAATGAAAAAATAGAAAGAAATGTAAAATACGTCATTAGAAAAAATGACTGGCCTGGAAAATAGATCCACAAGAGATAATTTAAGAAGTATTGGCCTTCCTGAAAGCCATGATAAAAAAAAGCCTGGGCAGCATCTTTCAAGAAATTATCAAATCTGACCCCAGATACTTACTGGCTGTGTGACCCTCAGCATGTCATTGGTTCCTATTTGCCTCAGTTTCCTCATCTGCAAAATGAGCTGGCAAACCCCTCCAGTATCTTTGCCAAGAAAATCACCAATGGGGTTACTAAGAGTTGGGCATGACTGAAAAATGGCTGACCGATAACCGCAATATATTAAGCACTTACTAATAAGCCCAGTATGTGCCAGGCACCGTGGCAAATGCTGGTGAAAGAAAGAATGAAAAAAAAAAACAGCTTCTTCTCTTAAGAAGCTCACAGTATAATGAGGGAGACAACATGAAAAATGTCTAAATACAAATAATCTATATAAGTAGGACAAACTGGAGCTTAACCAACAAAATGAAGGCATGGAAGTTAAGGGAGAATCAGGAAAGGCTTCCTGTAGAAGGCGAGATTTTAGCTGGGACTTCGGAGTAGAGCTTTATTACACTTTAATGGGTCGAGTAGGATTTTATTGTTCTTAATTTATAAGGAAGTTAAGATATAGAGTGGCTTGTCAAGGTTCCCAGCATGCACTTGGGCTAGCCTGAATTAAAGGCAGCATGGAATAATGGAGAAGATATTGGATTTAGAGTCAGAGAGAAAGAAGTTCAGAAACTTATTAGTCATGTGGTCCTGGGCAAGTCATTGAATCCATCTGCGTCATCATTTCCTTATCTATAAAATGAAGGAGTGAGTGGGGCTAAGTTGGATCCTTCCAAGTCTCAATCTATGACCCTGTCAGTTAGCTGTCCACAAGCTCATTACATGAAACAGGTGTAATCTCACTGGTTTCAGTTCGAAGTGAGTGGGGGGTTCCAGTTCAGTGTTGGTATCCTTTCCCAAGATCTTTTTGGAATAGGGGCTGAGCATAATTAGAACCTTAGAAGAAAACAATTTGACATCTTGTATTTAAAGCAATTAAATCTCAGATCAGTATTGAGAAGGAAGAGGACTGTATTCCTCCTTGGGATAGTCAGTTACTCCTGTGCCAGTATATAATAATAATAACAATAATTAATTATAATGATCACAATAAAAAATTGCATTTATATATTGCTGTCAGGTTTGCAAAAGTGCTTTACATTTGCATCTCATTTGATAGATGCAACCCTCAACAACCTTCAAAACAACCCTAGAAGTTATGTGAAATTATTATGCTCATTTTACTGGCAATAAAACTGAGTCAGGTAGTGATTGAGTGACTTGCTCATGGTCACACAACTAGTAAGTGAGGCCAGATTTGAACTCAGGTTTTCCCAACTTCAGATCCAGCACTCTATTGAGGGTGCTACCTAGCTGACTCACTAAGTGAAAGTAGGTGCTGTTAGCAATGATAGGCAGGTGTTTGCTTTGTCAGCACATATACTAAAATTGGAATGATACAGAGAAGATTAGCATGGCCCCTGTGCCAGGATGACACAAAAATTCATGAAGCGTTCCATATTTTCTTAAGAATGTAATTGACTCAGTCAGGCACTTTTGAGGGTTGCTTTGCTGACATAATGCTTGTTCCTAATGTACACACATTTTATCCCTTGCCAATGGTGCAATAACCACTGATGACCAACCCCACCCCCCCCAAGAAAAAGAAAAAAAGAGAAAAGATGATAGGTAGGAACAAGAAGAGGAGGAAATTAAAAGGAACCCCATTTCTGGACTATCTGTTCATTCTCAGGTAGAAACCATTGGGGAAACTGCAAGTGATTTAATAGTCTAAATGTCCAAAGTCATCTATCTCCATTCATTCCTGGCTTGCTCAATTCATGCCTAGTTTCAATCTGACATGTGATTATAAAGCAACAGATTAGGGTCCTTAACAAACCAACAGCATTTTGTCTATGCAAATGATGATTGTCATTATATATAGACTATTTGGGAGGCTGGCTGCCCATTAATTGCAATAATACTGCCATTTTTCTAGACAAGTGGGAAATTTCTCTTTGGGAATTGACTTACATGCTTGTGGCACGTAATTTTGAATATCCAGACTAGTGGCAAATGATTGTACTTTGCAGAAGGATTTGATTTTTGGAAATAGACAGAAGGCATTAGGAGTTTAGGCTGATGCATAGGTGTTCTGTCTAAGCTGGCTGGGACTAGTTTGTTATTTTTTTTAATGAATATGACTATGAATTAACCCAAGCAAGCTTCTGTTCATCTGAAGGGGCCATTAATCTGTACAAAACAGTGCAGACTGTATATTCACTTAGTTTTAAAATGTCATATTATTTATGTTTTATTATATTTTATTTATTTTGTTAAATATTTCCCAAATGCATTTAAATTTGGTTGCAGATACACTGGGGAGTGTTTTAGGTGGTCCCTGAACTGTACATTTGACACTTCTGATGTACACTACGGGCTCCTTCCATTTCTAACAGTCCCAGAGTTATCTGTGGTCTACAAAGCACCTAGTACAGACACCAAAAATCACAAAGGCAGAGACAGAGCCAAGATGGCAAGTAAAGGCAGGGACTCACCTTAGTTCTCTGTCAAACCCCTCCAAATGTTTTTAAATAATGACTCTAAACAAATTCAAGAGTAAGAGAACCCACAAAAAGACAGAGTGAAACAATTTTCCAGCCTGAGACAATTCAGAAAGTTGGGAGGAAAGGTCTGTTGCACCAGGGCGAGAGAGGAATGTAGTCCAGCAGAGGGCCCACCAGCACAAAATGGGCCCCAGCAAACCAAGAGCAGGCCTTGGGGTGACTGAATCACTGGTAGCAGTGGTAGTTTCCAGACCTCTCAGCCCACAGATGGTAAGAGGATCAGACAACAGGTAAGAAGGAGATTTACAAGGGTCCCTTTGCTGGCACCAGGGAGGCAAGACTCTCTTGCATTGCCTGTACATGGATCTGGGTCACAGTCCTGGGTCTTAGTCCCAGTGTGAGGAGGAGCACTAGCACAGCAGAACTTGTGGAGGAAGGAGATCAGGGACCCTGGTCACAGTTTTAGGGTTGAAAAGAGTACTTGTGGTCAATCATGAATCAGTGCACAGTACAGGAGAGTAGTAAACACACCTCTCCCTAGACCATACCACCTTGGAAAAACCAAAAACTACAGGTCCCCAGAATTATCTCTGAAAACAGCAGCACAAAAAACCTGAACCATACTCTCTCTACTTGGGAAGCAGAAGCCCACTTTAGCATAGAGTTAAAAGTCAAGAAATAGGCTGGAAAATGAGAAAACAACAGAAAAAAATTCTGACCCATAGAATGTTACTATGGTGACAAGGAAGATCAAAACACACTTTTGGAAAGAGACAACAAAGTCAAAGCCCCTGCATCCAAAGCCTGAAAGGAAAATACAGATTGGTTTCAGGACATGGAAAAGCTCAAAAAATATTTTAAAACTCAAGTAAGAGAGGTAGAAGAAAAAATTGGGGAGAGAAATGAGAGGGATGCAAGGAAATAATGAAAAAAGAGTCAACAACTTGGTAAAGGAAGCACAAAAAAACACTAAAAAAAACACCTAAAAATAGAACAGGCCAAATGGTAAAAGAGTACAAAAATTCAATGAACAGAAGAATGCCTTAAAAAGCAGAATTGACCAGATGGAAAGAGATATATAGAAATTTATTGAAGAGAACTCCTTAAAAAGTAGAACTGGCTAAATGGAAAAGGAAGTACAAAAGCTCACTGAAGAAAATAATTTCTTAAAAGTTAGAATTGGGCAAGTGGAAGCTAATGGCTTTCTGAGACATCAGAAACAATCAAACAAAATCAAAAGAATGAACAAATAGAAGAAAATGTGAAATATCTCCTTGGAAAGTCAACTGACCTGGAAAATAGATCCAGGAGAGATGATTTAAGAATTATTGTACTACCTGAAAGTTATGATTAAAAAAAGAGCCTAAACATCTTTCAAGAAATTTCCAAGCAAAACTGTCCTCATAGCCTAGAGCCAGAGGATAAAATAGAAATTGAAAGAATCCACCAATCACATTCCTGAAAGAGACCCCAAAATGAAAACTCCCGGGCATATTACAGACAAACTCCAGACCTTTTATATCAAGAAGAAAATACTGCAAGAACCCAAAAAAAACAATTCAAATACATGGTGCCACAGTCAGGATAACATATGATTTAGCAGCTTTTACATGAAAGAATTGGAGGGCTTGTAATATGATATTCTGGAGGGCAAAAGAGCTAGCATAACAACCAAGAATCACATACCCAGCAAAATCGAGTATGATCCTTCAGGGGAAAAGATTTATATTCAATGAAATAGAGGACTTTCAAGCATTCCTACTGAAAAGAGCTGACTAGAAAATTTGACTTTCAAATACAAGATACAAAAGAAGCATAAAAAGATAAGCAGTGAAGAGAAATCACAAGGGATTCGATAAGGGTAAACTGTTTACATTCCTACATGGGAAAATTACATGTATATATATATATATATATATATATATATGTATGTATGTATATACATATATATGTACATATATATATATATATATATATATATCCTAAAAACTTTCTCAGGATTAGGGCATTTAGAAGGAGTATACATAGAAAGCAGAGGAGTGAGTTAAATGAGATGGTATGATTATATAAAAAAAAATTAAGAGATGAGAAAGAAGCATGCACTGGGAGAAGGGGAAAGTGAGAAGTAGAATGGAATAAATTATCTGACATAAAAGAAGCCTGAAGGAGTTTTTATAGCAATGGGGAAATGGGAGAAGTAGGGAGGGGAGCACATGAACCTTACTCTCATCAGAATTAACTCAAAGAGGGAATAATATACGTACTCAGTTGAGAGTAGAAATCTATCTTTAAGAAAGGGAGGGGGATAAGAGAAGTGTGTGGGGGAGCTGAAAGAAGGGAGAGCTATTTGGGGAGTTAAAAGTCAGAAGGAAAACACTTTTGAGAATGGATGGGAAAAAAGACAGAGTAGGATAAGTGGGGGAAATAGGATGGAAGGAAATACATAGTTGGTAATCGTTACTGTAAATGCATTTTTTACAGTGAGTTTCTCTGATAAAGACTTCATTTCTCAAACATATAAGAACTGAGTCAAATTTATAAAAATAAGAGCCATTTCTCAATTGGTAAATGGTCAAGGGATATGAATAGGCAGTTTTCAGACAAAGTAATCAAAACTGTATGTAGTCATATGAAAAAATACTCTAAGTCATTATTGATTACAGAAACGCAAACTAAAACAACTCTGAGGTACCACCCTACATTTATCAGATTGACAAGTGTGACAGAAAAGGAAAATGACAGTGTTGGAGGGGATGTGGGAAAATTGAGCCACTAATGCATTGTCAGTGGAGTTTTAAACTGATTCAACCATTCTGGAGAGCAATTTGGAATTATAAAGGGCTATAAAACCAAGCATACCTTTTGACCCAGCAATACCATTACTAAGTCTGTTTCCCAAAAAGATAAAAAAATACAAAGAGGAAGAACCTATAAGTACAAAAATATTTATAGCAGCTCTTTTAGTGGTGGCAAAGAACTGGAAATTGAGGGGATGTCCATAAATTAGGGAATGACTGAACAAGTTGTTGTATGTAATTGTGATGGAACACTATCGTGCTTTAAAAAATGATGAGTAGGATGCTGTTAGGAAAAAAATGTGGAAAGACTTACATGAACTGAGGCAAAATGAAATGAGAAGAACCAGGAAAACATTGTACACAGTAACAGCGGCTTTGTATAATGATCTACTACAAATAACTTGACTATTTTCAGCAATACAATGATCCAAGACAATTTTGTAGGACTTATAATTAAAGGTGCTGTCTATCCCCAGAGAAAGAACTGATAGAACCTGAATGCACGTTAAAGATACTTTTTCACTCTATTTGTCTTGGAATTTTTGTCTGTGTTTTCTTTCACAGAATGACTTAAATGGAAACATTTTTTGCATGTATAACATTTGTACAACTTATATAAATTGTCTTGCCTTCTCGGTGTGGTGGGGGGAGGAGAGGGGAGGCTGAGAATTTGGAACTCAAAATTTGAAAGAAAAAAGTGTTAAATTGTTTTTTACATGTAATTGGGGAAAATATTAAATAAAGTAAAATTAAATATGGTAAAAAGGCACAAATACAAAATTGATTAATACTCATACCTCAGAGCCAAGAGCAAAAGAACTCTTCTCACCCCTGATCAATGAAAGGATGACTCTAGAAGAGACTTAAATGAGCCAAAGCTATTTTGGGCCACCGGAATGTTGACACTACAGTACTGAGACTTTGTGAAGAAAAATAGGGGTGGTTCTCAAGGGGAAAGGGAGAGAGCTCTCCCATGTCAGTTAGTACTGAAAATAACCTGATGTAGACATGTATACAAGCTCCCTCTTCCCCTTCTTCCTCCTCATCACTAAGGCAGAGGAATGAGCTGCCACCTACTTGCTCCCAAATCCAATCCTCAAGATGGATATTCGGTGGTTTCTTTTTTCCCTTCAAAATTCCCTGTGATGTTAAATTTAACTTGATTTCATGTGGATAAAAGTAGTGATAGGTGAACAAAGCATATTGTGACTTTCCTGCTGCATAACATCCCCGAGAGATGGCTCTTAGTGAAGCTAATCCTTCCCTCCACCCTGTTTCTCTAATTGTGAAGGACATTTCGGAAGACTGTAAAATGGGCTGAGATGATAAGTGAAAAAAAGACATAAAGAAAAAAGGCCGAATATGACCCATTTTACATGGTCATTGATATCATTTTTGGAAGCTCTGCTGCATGTATGGCATTGTACTTAGGCTAGAGAAAGAAGGGAAATCTGATAGACATGGACACATACTGGAAGGAAGTAAAGAATTCTTAAATGGGAGAGGCAATTGGAATGAGATTAAATGAAGGGATTTAGGATGCATTTGCTAAGCAAGGATAATAGACCTTAGGAGAGCACCTAGGACTGAGAGAAGTCAGCTAAAATCCTACACTTAGGAAGTATTTAGAAATATGTAGCTGAGGTTTTTCCTTGGACTTCTCCCTCTGGAGGCAAAGCAATATTTGAAAGCTTTTTATTTTAATTTAATTGAGTTTTTTTTTCATTTTAATGGAAATCTTTTTTAATAACATCATTTGGGTTGAACTCATGGAAAATTGGAAGTGTCTTCCTCATTTTAGCATTTTTCCCCATTGTCTATCATGTTCATATGTCCACTGTAGTGGATAAGTACCTACAAATATGGCTTGAGAGAAAGAAAAATAAGGACCTGGAGTGGTGTCCGCTCCTTTTCTTCCCATGAGGACTTAAAAATGGAGAGGTAAGGAAGAGGAAAAGAGGCTGAAACTCATGGACAGCGTGCTCTTCAGTTTTTTTAAGTTGTGAACAGATAATCGTGTTCCATAAAAAGCAGGAGACATTTGATTCTATCTGGCAAATATTTATCAAGCACCTGTTGTGTACAAAACACTGCTAGGAACTGGGGACTCAAAGACAAAAAGGAAACAGGTCTTGATCATGCATGAATGCAGTATAGGGAGGTCTTAAGTCATGCTCAGTCATGGTAGGTTCTAAGCTTGGGAGTCTGAGATGGGACACACCAACCTCCACCTCTGACACATCCTGGGTCCTATTGGTCCTAGAACTTTGAAATATTTATATTAAACTGTAAAATGAGTATTGGTTGATCACCCTTTGATCCATTCACAGACATTTACTAAGTGCCTGCTTTGTGCCAGCCACTGTGCTAGGAACTAGGGATACAAGTACAAAGGGTGACACAATGTCTGCCCTCAAGGAGCTCCCACACTAACAAGAGGAGGGGAGTAGAACATTAAGGCACCAGGCAGCAGGGGTCAAGGAATGGAGGGAACATATTTGTCACTTGTCTTAACTTTCTACAGTCTGACTTCTGACTTCATCATTCAGCTGAAACTCCTTTCTTCAAAGTTATTAATGAGTGTTTAATTGCCAAATCTGATTACCTTTCTCAACCCTTATCCTTCTTGAGCTCTCTTCAACCTTTGGCACTGTCAAGCACCTTCTTCTTGATGAGATTCTCTTCTGTCTAGGTTTTTGTGGCACTATTTCCTCTTGGTTCTCTGATCACTGCTCAGTCTCCTTTGCTGTGTCTTCGTCTAGGTTACTCCTGCTAATAGTGGGTATCTCACAGGTCCCGTCCTGGGCTCGGTTCTCTTCTCCCTTGATTCTATTTCACTTGGTAATATCACCAGCTCCCATGGATTCAATTATCATCTCTGTGCTGATGGTTCTCAAATCTACTTTCTCAGCCCTAAGCTTTCTGCTGAATCTCAAATCTCAAATCTCCAAATGCCTTTGTAAAAATCTACTGGTTGGTCTGTCTGCTACAGACTGTCCCCACTCCAGCCCGGCTTCCACCTCACCATCAAAGGGATCTTCCTAAAGCACATATCTTATCATGTTAACCCCCTCCTCAATAAACTCCAAAGGCAACCCACCCCCCAATATCACCTCCAGGATCAAACATAAAATCCTCAATTTAACATTCAAAGCCTTTTATAACTGCCCCCTTAACTTTCCAGTTTTCTTAAACTTTACCACCTACCATGGACTCTGTGATCCAGTAACAATGGTCTCCTTGCTACCTTCACTCAAGACTTCCCATTGACCAACTCTGGACATTTTCTCTGTTTGTCTCCTATGCCAGCTCTCTTCATCTCTGCCTCCTGGCTTCCTCCAAGTCCCAGCTCAAATCCTACCTTCTACAAGAAGCCTGACCACCATCACCACCCAGTTTCTTCCCCCTGTATTATGTCTAATTTATTCTGTACATATCTTGTCCTTAAACAGTTGTTTACATGTTCTCTGCCCTATTAGACTATGAGTTCCTTTAGAGCAGAACTGTCTTTTACCTTTCTTTATGTCTGTAATGCTTAGCACAGTGCCTGGCCCATGTTGGGCCCTTAATCGATATTTATTGAGTGACTCGTCATTCTTCTCTTTACTTCCAGTCCCTTATTAGTACATAAAGGTGTGCTGTCCTTCTATCCTTTGGTGCCCAAGCTCTGAGCTTCAGAGAAAAATCAGGAATGACAGGCCCCTGTCCTCTGTCTGACACTCTGACTACAAATCTAGAAAATTCCTCAAGGATAGCCAGATAGCATCTCATCTTGTGTACTTGTCTTCTCCCCTGCTAGATGGACTTACCAGCTTCAAGAGCTTCCTGAAATCTGAGTTCAGTGAGGAGAACATTGAGTTCTGGATTGCCTGTGAGGACTATAAGAAGACCAAGTCACCCATCAAGATGGCTGAGAAGGCAAAGAAAATTTATGAAGAATTCATCCGAGATGAGGCTCCTAAAGAGGTTGGTTTAACTGGGTAAATGGGTGAGCATCCTTGAGGTGGGCTAGCTCAAGGACAAGCACTAAAGAGTCTAGAAGTTTTAGAAGTTAGAGTGGGAAGGAGAGACTTGAACATGGAACATTGGAGTATGGGCAGGAGGGGGGAGACGGGACTATTGGGGAAGATATAAATTGGATGAGATTCAAAACAACTGAACAGAATGAGGCAGGAATTCTTGACGAATGGTGCTGTTGTCCAGTGGCTCTTTCCATCAGCTACTGCTGCAGTATGGTCTTCTCCTGCTCTACATGCAACGAGGCAGAAAGTGAGGAAATGTGAGAGGAAAACAGAGCTTCTAGATGTTCTGTCCCATAGCAACCTCTCTTGGGTAGTCAGTGCTGCGACTCCAGAGCCTCATCTTTCCTTGTACCCTTGAGGCCTGCAGGGTGAGAGTATTCTGTGGACATGATATCATAGCATTCAGAGAGAGAAAAGGACCTTAGAGGTTGTCTAATGCAATGCCTCTCTTTTACACATGAAGAAACTGAGGCCTAGAGAGATGATAAAGAATTCCACAGTGAGGAAGCTCCACTGGTCTTCTTGATGACCACCCATGATCTGTCCACCTCAGTTTCCATATCTGTAAAATGGGAATCCTAGTAGAAACAATATTTATAAACAAAAAAGGCTTAGTATAGTGCCTAGCACATGGTAGATGCTTCTTCCTTTCCCTTCCTTTCTCCATCTGACTGCCTTTGAACTAGGTGTGTCTTCCATCTGTAACACATTCCCACTCCATCTCTGCCTCTTAAAATCCCTTGGTTCTTTTTCAAAACTCTACTCAATTTACACCTTCTAGAGGAGGCTTTTTCTGGTCATCCCCACTATTAATTCCATCCCCATTCCCTTTTTCATTGTTGTTTTCTCCCCTGATAGAATATAACTTCTCCGGGGAAAGAAATGTCTTCTTTTTTATCTTCGTAACTAGTGCCCAGTGCAGGAGCACAGAAAGTCCTTGTTTGTTGATCAATCTGCTATGATCATAAATCAAATAATACAATCTAAGCCCTAAATGCAGGACTGGACTGGGGAATTACCTGCTTGTTTCAGATTGACTTCCGTTAAGTACAGGTGGCTGACATTTTTTTAAAACATTCACATAGTACTTTAAGGTTTGCAGAGAGCTTTACATATGTTACAGCAATCATGTATGGTAGATGCTAGTATTACCTCTGTTTTATAGAGGGGGACCTGAGAGTGAAAGGCTAAGTAACTTGGCTAGGTTCACACACCTAGGAGGTTATCACAGGTAGGATTCAAACCCAGGTCTTCCTGACCTTCCGGGACAGTGTTGGGTCTTTCCACTGCATCCCTGGCTGTGAGATAATTCAGAACTGCTGGTAATAGGTCACCAGTGAGTAGTTTGGTCCATGGATTCCTTCTCTGGTGTCACAAGTCTGATGACACTTTATTCTATCAGCTAGGGCAGCCAGGATTTTGTGCAGTGTCATTGCCTAAGATGCACAGGGGACTGTGAAGGCAATGTTTTCCTCAAGCTAGAACAACTAACATCAGTCCTGATGAGTCTCCAGGGTCTGCAGAAGTTTCACTTTGTCCAAGGGCTGTGTGAGAGAAGCCATACATCAGAAGAGGCTGGAATGTGGGGGCTGATGAAGGGGCTCATGCATAATTGAGACATTCTCTTACAGTTACATTTAAAATACCATTCCCATCCTAAGACAAGCCTCCAAGTCCCTCCTGGACTGTTGCGATGACCTCCTAACATGTCTGCTGGCCTTGCAGTCTTGTGTACTGGTGCCCAGCTATGCCTCCTTACTAATACACAATGAGTGCATGACTGAGGCACAGAAAAAGTGCTATTTGAAACTGAACCAAGAAGGTTGACAGAGGAAATCAAAGAAGTCTGCATGGAAGGGGAGGTACGTGAGTTGTGCTTTTATCTCTCTTGTATTTAACAACTTTGTTATATGCACGAATATACATGTGTGTATTCACTTTAAAAGAAGCAGCTAAGGGGCACATGCCAGTCTTCCCTTTTTCAAACTTAGCATAGTTAAGGCATCTTGAGAAGGCAGTTGAGGCCCTCCACCATTCATAGAAATGCTACCTTTTCAGCTTCCTTTCATTACCCCTCTTACACAGATTCTGTATTCCAGTTAATCCAAATTACTTTGTATCTCCTCAGCACACCCTGGCCGTTCCTCAAGAACTCTAAATCAATCCCTCAATCAGCCCACACGTATTTATGAAGCACCTACTATGTGTCAGGCCCTGGGCTAGGCTTGCGGATTCAAGTACAAAGAATGACATAGTCCCCACTTGCATTCTCATGAGGAAGCCAAGTACATATACAAATACATACAACTTAAGTATAAAATGAATAAATTTGTTGTTGTCGAGTTGTGCCTGACTCTTTGTGACCCCATTTGGAGTTTAACTGGCAAAGACATTGGAGTAATTTGTCATTAACTTCTCCAGCTCATTTGACAGATGAGGAAACTGAGGCAAACAAGGTTAGTGACTTGCCCAGGGTCACACAGCTACGAAGTGTCTGAGGCTGGATTTAAATTCAGGTCCCTCTGTCTCCAGACCCATCAGTCTATCCACTGTGCCACCTAGCAGCTCCTTTTAAAGTGAATAAATACATACATGCATATCTGTGCATATAACAAAGTTGTTAAATACAAGAGAGATAAAAGCACAACTCACGTACCTCCCCTTCCATGCAGACTTCTTTGATTTCCTCTGTCAACCTTCTTGGTTCAGTTTCAAATAGCACTTTTTTCTGTGCCTCAGTCATGCATTTATTGTGTATTACTTTGTGTGACTTGCATCCTACTAGACTATAAGCTCCATGGGGGCAGGGATATTCTATCTTGTATAAAAGTTTATTTTTCTTAGCACCCAGCACGGTACTCTGCACACAATACAATAGGTGTTTAAGGACCATTTGGTGAGTTGAACATAAGCATAAGGGATGGTCTGCTAAGGCTGGTAATAGTAATAATCATAGTTAACATTTATATTTTGCATTTTAAGGTTTGCAAAGTACATAGTGCAAATACATGTATTTTCTGATTTGATCCTCACGACAATTATATGTGGTAGGTGCTGTAACTATTTCCACTTTACCGATGAGGAAACTGAGGCTGAGATAAGTTATGTGACTTTTCCAGGGTCACATAGCTAGTAAGTGTTTGACTGATCATCTATTCTATTAGCATCAAAGAGCATACTGTACCGTTTAGAACTTCAGAAAGTTAAGACCGAGAGGTGGCCTTAGAGACCCGCTCAATTATCCAATTCAATTTAACAAACATTTATTGAGGACCATTGAGGGCATAGGCCCCATGTTGAGGATGCATGTGAACTTGGCTGTGCTAAGGGGGATAGGATGTCCATCTTCTCTTACTGTACGCTTTGCTGCTTAACTCTGGCTTCCTAGTCTAACTCCCCTTTTCTCTGCAGGCAGTAACTCATTCTGCCCTGGTTGGATGGCTCTGAAACCTTCCAGTTATTTTCTGAGCCGTCTCCCACTTTATGGCCCTGGGCTTTAGCCCATGGGAACTAAGAGCGTCACACATGTAACCTACAGCACCCCCTAGTGTTCTGATTCTGGATAACCAGCACATACTTTATTTTCTTTATTTTGGATCTGGCCTAATAAACTTTTAAGAAGACATAGTAGCATGGCATAGTGGATAGAGAGTAATCCTCAAAGCCAAGAAGTCCCTGGCTCAATTCTCCTCTGACATATACTGGCTAGGTGACCCTGGGCGAGTCTCTTTACCACTCGGTGTTCTAGGTATCTCTATAAGCCCATAATCTGCAGAGAACATGCAAACTTGCATTGACAGAGGGAATTTCTTTATCTGGGACCTCACTCTGCTAATGAAATCACAGTTCCAGGCCCTGTCCATACCTCTAACAAATTATCTAAGCTTTGTTTGAAACAAGCACCTGCCCATTTCTTGACCACGGAATGCCATGTAAGGATCCCACAAGTTACACGTCGGCGTCAGCTGTCAGAGCTGCCATATCCCAGGGAAGCTAGGTGGCTCGATGGATAGCACACAGGCCTGGAGTCAGGAATACCTGAGTTCAAATCCAGCCCTTAGACACTATCTGTGTGACCCTGGGCAAGTCACTTAATCCTGTTTGCCTCAGTTTCCTTATCTATAAACTGGGGTTAATAACAGCATCTTCTGTATTCCAGGTTTCCTGTGAAGATCAAATAAGACAAAAATTACAAAGCATCTATTGCATAGTAAGCACCATGTAAATTTTAGCTACCAATATTATTATTATAAACATTATTACTAATTTGAACTTGTCCTGCTGAGTTTTCCTACCCCAGTGACCATGTTCTATCTCCTAATTTTGCTCTCTCCTGTCCTAACAGAACAATAGCCCACCTTTCCATCTGGTTTCAAGGGCTATCAGAAGCTTTTCTCATAACAGTGCTGTGAGGCTGGTAATATGAAGAGCTAACATTGTTCACTCTCCAAAGTCTGGCTCATCTGCTCTCTCCTCGAGCCTCATGGGTACCTGGCAGGCAGTTATTTTTATCTTCACTTTACAGGTGTGAAGACTGAAACTTAGAGATCTTACATGATGTGCCCAGAATCACCTAGTTAGTCAACGTTGGAGGCGGGAGCTGAGCCTAATTTTGGGGATTTCGAGTCCAGAACAGCTATATGTGTTACTCCAGGTCATTTCTAGGGGTACAAACAATTTTATTGCAATCCTTTTTTCAGATGAAGAGGAAAAGAAACAGCTAGTAAATATCAAAGCTTTCAAATCCAGTTCTTCTGACTCCAAATTCTTTCAATTCATCATTTATTAAATACCTACTACATGCCAAGTACTGTCCTAGGCTTGGCATACAAAAATGAGAACAAAATAGTCCCAGCTCTCAGGGAGCTTAGATTCTACTAGAGAGGTACAACATACAAGTGAATTAGAGACAGGAGGCAGAGATAGAGAACTCAGCCTGGAATCAGGAAGACCTAAGTTCAAATCCAGCCTCTCAGACACTGGGCAAATCACTTATCCTCCATTTGCCTCAGTTTCCTCAACTGTTAAATGGGAATAATGATATCGTCTACCTCCTAGGGATGTTTTGAGGATGGAACCTCTGTTAACCCTGGAGACTTGGTGTTAGTTATTATGGTTCTGTGAAGGCAATAGGGAATCAGCAAAGCTTCTTGAGCAGTGGAGTAACATGGTTGGAATATCAGTTTGGCAGCAGTGTGGAGGATAGATGGGAGGCAAGAAGCAGGGAGAAAAGTGGTCCAGGTAAGGTGTGGGGAGACCCTGTACTGAGGTAGTAGCCATGTGAGTGAATGAAAAGGGAGAAATGAGAGAAAAAATTGGGGAGATAGAAACCAATGTGTCTAGGTAACTGATGGGTAGAGAGAGTGATGAATGGAGGATGACTCAAGATTTTGAGCTTGAGTGACTAGAGGATGGTGGTAGCCTTGAAAGAACTAGGAAAGTTAGGAAGAAGAGTGTTTCAGGGAGAAAGATCATGACTCTAAATTCAGCAATCTTTTATATTGGAGGGTCAAAAGGAAAAAGAGGTCATAAATTGAAACCATCACCCCTTTCTTCCTTCCCATCCTACTTTTCATGTGATCTATTTCCTTCTCAAGACAAGCTGTGAAGACTGAAGTGTCCTTCCCTGTGTCCTTCTCTGCAGGTGAACATCGACCATTTCACTAAGGCTGTGACCATGAAGAACCTGGTGGAACCTTCACCAAGTAGCTTTGACATGGCCCAAAAGAGAATCCATGCCCTGATGGAGAAGGATTCCCTGCCGAGATTCATCCGGTCGGAGTTTTATCAGGAACTGATAAAGTAGCAATGTGAAAGGCATCTTGGGAGTCTTTTCCCCTCAGTAGCAACCTCTCTCTTTCTTTCCAGTAACCTACAAAGTTTTCCATAGTAGCCCTACCCTGAAGATTACCCAACCTGAAAACATCCAGGTGGTGTTGCTAAGATATTTTTTCCCACATTGTTTTGGATATACTCAAGTTTGACCAGTGTTCCCTCTTTCACGAAGTCATAAAATTCCAGAATCTCAGGATTGGAAGGTACCCACAGAGACTGTCCAGTCAGTGCAGACCTGAATGAAGATCCTTTCCACGACATTCTTGAGGGTTGTCATCCAGCCTCTTCTCTTCTTGCATGAATAGGACATAGAGCCTCATCATCCACTCAGATCAGTCATGCAATGTACTGAAAGTTTCCCCATGTCAGAAGAAAAGCAAGGGGAGATGAAGAGAATCAAATGTAATGAAGGATGTGGGCAAATCCAGTTTAGATAATGCAACCAAATGATTACAAACTAGGCTGACAACAGACCTAATTCTATAAAGCCATTTAAGGGGTAATCAAAGAGATTTTAGTTGTTGTTGTCATGACCGGAGGGAATGAGAATGCCAGAATGAGTATGATTACTTCTTCAGGCATTCCTGAACCATCATTTCTGTCTAGGAAGAGGCAGAGATCTTGTGAAGTAGCCCACTCTTTATTTTCCTAAGCAGATACTATTTAAGTTATTGAAAGAAAGTATGGTGCACTGGCTACAGAGCCAGCTTTGGACTCTCAAAGACCATGGTTCAAGACCTACTTCAAACACACACAAAAAAGTCACTTAAGTTTTCAGAGGGACAGGCAACTTTCTTAGATTACAAATTACTGAACAAGTGGTGATCTGTTTTTATAGAGATCTCTTGCTAAGTAAAATGATAGGTTTGGTTTTTTTAAATCTTCATGGAGGCTAAAAGTTAAAAAATACTATTATCAATAATTTATGTCCATATAAAAACAGTCTAACAGTTCTAGAGTTCTCACTTTTTTGCTTACAAAGACAAGACTACATTATACTGTACAACATCAGTCCTATAGTGATACTGTGGTCTTGTATTAGTCCAGGTCTTGGCTCAAAAGATGATTTTTCAAGTCGCTTTCAGTACATTGGAAAATTGAAATTTCTAAAACTG
The DNA here is from genome assembly GCF_011100635.1 of Trichosurus vulpecula. NCBI lineage: Eukaryota > Metazoa > Chordata > Mammalia > Diprotodontia > Phalangeridae > Trichosurus > Trichosurus vulpecula. The sequence continues at coordinate 55,959,436 of NC_050576.1, read as the reverse complement.
CTAACACCAACTTGTGCAAAATAAAATGTACTCCTATTCAGTCTGATTGTCAAGTGGATGACTGGGGCAGAATTCAGAACCAACTTGTGATCCAATGACATGAGAAATAGTATAGATGGGGAGAAATGGGAAATGCTCCAACTATAACAATTATTCCATGGCCAAGTCCTTGGGGTGGCCAGCCCTCATTCTAACCATGCTTGCGACCTTGAGTAAATGAAAACAGTGGTAATACCACTTTATTCTATGAGAAAAAGATAAAGATCCCAGGTACCCCCTTCCTTCACACGCACACACACATACACCAAATGGAATATTTTCACAGAATACTTAACCTCCCTTGGTTGAGCAATTGTTCTACACCTAGAAAAAGGGGAGAAGTATCTAAAAACTCCAAAATATGTTGACCTACCTAAGATATATAAATATTTCCCAATATCATCATAGTTAATTATTAAGAAATAGCATTATCTTTCAGCCACCCTGATTTACTTTGGGAAAAGTTACAATGGCTATCCCTAGAGCTATAGTGAAATGGAGTAGCCAGTATTTTCCAAAACAATGTGGTCTTTTAGCAACCCAAATTCTTTCCCCAGTTTCTGCTATCAGCTTTAGTGAACTCATAATTCCAGTAGCCATACAAGCCCCCAAGATGCCTGATATAGCCCTTAACTCATGGTACCAAGGTATTTTGTGGTATGTTTGTACTCTTGTGTATTTTAGTATGGTAAGCAACCTTGTTCTATTTCTTTCCCCTGTAGTAGATTTGCCAAAATTATCTTTCTTTAAATTGTTGTGACATAGAAATGAATCTGAAAGTCTGAGCATATTTAAATCATATCTTTGAACAAACTTGTCAGGTTTTGATGGTGAATTTCACTCAGAGAAGAAGGGTTCTGATGCTAGATGGAGTAAAATGTATGTCACACTTAAAGCAGAAAGAATAAATGGTTTAGTTTCCAGGAATCTATTTCCCCTTTCCCATCCCTTTTTTTGTTTGTTTTTGTATTTATCAGTCCTCTATTTCCATAAGATTATTACTCCTTAATTCAATTGTTTCTTAAGGAGAGTGGAAGAATTATCCCAGTATTATCCTGTGCTTTAAGACAAAGCTAACCCGAATGCTAATGTATGCCAAGGCAGAATTTTCACAGGATACTTTATCTCTCCTGATGAGCCATTGCTTCACATCTAGCAAATGTCAAGGTGGAGGGGGATGAGGTAGGTAGAATAGCCAAAAGTCACTGCCCACAGTTTCCTTCATGTCTGCTATGAATCTGTCATCCTGGATCAGGTGCTCACTTCTGATAACGATCAATGACACAGTAGAGAATGACTCTGTGTCTAAATAGCTGTGTCTGTCCATGAACCTTCCACTTTTCCTGGTGTCACGATTTGTATAGCAATTTGTTCCAACAGCTCAGGCAATCAGGATTTTATTCAATGGCTTTAAAAAAAAGATTTTCAATGAGAATGTGAAGCCTAGGGTTGGACAATTACTTGTTGAGTGGGTAGTGTAGACCAACCACAGGAAAAAAAAGCCCAAGGAAGACTTACTGGCCCACAATTTTCAGAGTAGCTGTCAACACAGACAAAAACAAAAAAAATGGAAAAATGTGACAGCTTCTTGGGCTGTGCGGTTCAGGCCTTCATGGTGGGGGTGAGGGAAAGTGGGACCCTCTTTGACAACCTGAAGTCTTAAAAAGACTGAGGAGATTTGGAGACTAGTTTTAATTGTGTCAAAATGTCCACAAAAATGAAAAAAAACAATTCAGCCAAAAATCCATATATTTTGTTTAGAATGCATCACATGTCCTGCCATCTGAATTTATCTGGAACCTTAATTTTTAGTCTTTCTGCATCTGTTTGGGGTCACACAGGCAGAGCTTGAGAGTTCTCAGCATAGATGATGGCTCAGGACGATGGTGTAGGATTGTTGGAGAGAAGGGTAAGAACTATCTTCTATAGAGTTTTGCCTGAACTGCATCAGCAGGAGGACAAGGCTCGAAAAGTATGTCTGTCTCCAAGCCCATCAAGCCAGCTCTCTTCAGAAGACACCCCCAAATTAAATGTGGTAACGTTTTTAAATGTCAGACAGACATCCTCCTAATAGATGAAGTAACTAGAAAAGACCATAAACAAGAAAAAAGGCTGAAACTCAAATTAGCAGAAACTAAGTTCTTTTAAATCTCTGAAGAAACTTATCTGAGAATCTCTTTTATTTAAAGAATTTGACAAAAAGAGTATTTACCAGAAAATCCCTGTGTTGCAAGTGGTTTCCATAGAAACACAATGAAAATAATTTCTTTTTCTGGGGAGCAGGAGGAGTTGGGATATTTATTCCAGAATTTTTTTTAAAAAATGTAATAGTCTTGTATCTTTTCCCTTGAGCAAATTGCCTGGGAAAATATGAGACTTAATGACAAGGGAGCACTGTGGTGCTTCCATTTTCCTTCCTTGTGAAAATTTAACTGCTGCTGTAAGTTGGCTTGGGCTGTGTGAGGTTGTGGATGGTGGAGGAGGCAAACAGCGCTCAACAGAAAATAGGGAACATGTTTCTCATCCCTGGCAAAAAAAGTGAAGAGTAGCCCAGGAAACTAGGCCTTTTACTGACTGGATTTGCTGTGGGTTTGAGTTGGGTCAGAACATGAGGTGAGGCAGAGCTGGGACAAAGAAATGGGACAATGATTATGAAGTAAAATCCAGGTTCTGTTGTTCCCATTTGTTTGCTGTAAGTAGGCATGGACATATTCATGAGTGGAGACACATAGAAACACATTGTTTCTCTCTCTCTCTCTCTCTCTCACTCACTCTCTCTCTCTCTTTCTCTCTCTCATTTGAATTCCCAGATAGAGATGCTGTGAAAGGGGTGGGGTTCCATTTTCAGAGAAGTAAAGGCAATTTAGCCCAGCCAAAAAAGAGCTGAATGAAATTATAAATGGAGTTTGGGCCTCTTTCTCCCACTTCGGTTATATCCTGGACAGATAAGGTCGCCTGATCAATATGATTGGAAGGGACAGATTGAAACTTGGTGCTAAAAGTAGCTTTTATATAGTTTCTCTATCTTTCCTCCAAATAAGCTCAGTGTATACAAAACTGAGGTTGAGATGAAGATGGCAGTTGACAAGTTGTGATGTATGAAAATAATGTGATTCTCCTTTTCTCTAAGTTAAGATTCCCTGATTCCAGCTCATTCAATACAGTACCAACTAAATGTCTCTATTTGTGTACCTTTCATTTTCCATTTTCTGTAAAATTAGAGCTTCTATCTAATATGCATACAAGCAAGACCATTTATTCCCATGCCTCTGATAAAATTGAACCACCCACAGAATCTCCCACCAATTCAATTATGGGGCCAATGTTGAAGCAATCTGACATGGATTGTGATGTCACTCATAGTTTAGGCTAGCCAAAGCCTTCCAGCTTCGAGGCACCAGAGCTAGCCTGTTTCTGGGGAACAGATACATTCTGATACAATCATTTTGGCTATGTTCTATCCCTCATCCTCTGCTCAGTGCTATGAGGACTGTGTGACTGACCAATGTGTTCTCCCTTCCTCCTCCTGAATATTTAATCTGCCTAGGCTGCATTTTTTAAAAGAATCTTAAAAATCATTAATTTCATCATTGTATGACATTTGATCATCTTGTTGGCCAAGAATGTCTAAGGAAAAGAACTTCCTTCTACAAAAATGTTCTATCTAGCTGCATTTGGCCCCACTCCTCCTGGCAGACAGGGGTGAGCTAGGGAGAAGTGTGCCAGACATAAGTGTCCACATCCATTAAAGAGAATCAAAGCTGCATGCTAAGTTCTTCTCCCAAATCACCAAGAAAAAAAATACTCCTATTGGCTAGGGAACAATTTTGAACAAGCCATCAGACCCTGATTTATACAAAGCCCAAATATCTGCCCGCTGCCACTTTTCAGATTGTTTGGAAGGCACTTGTTCTTAATAATCAGTACCCTTCGGTTCATTGAATGATGGAAAAGTGGCTAGATGGGAACTGCAATTTAAGTCTAGTCAGGCCTCTGATTACAGTAAAGAATAGCTGGGGCCAGGTATTCATTCCTGTTGGTCTGGAGTGAGCTAGGAAGGCAATAGCTTGGACTGGAGAAGTTGGGGAGTTTCCATGACCCAAGGAGTCCGAACCCCAAGAGCCTGCTAACTCTTTGAGGGTTCATGGCTTGGGATAATAGTGAAACTCATCAATGCCCTGAATGCGATTGTCATGTAGTTGCACCTGGAGTAAGCCAAGCTCACTTTTCACTTCAATCATCCTCTTGAAGCTGTTGGTGGTAAATGCATCCCTCTTTTCCAGGAGGCAAGTCTGGGGCTTGCCAGAGGGGCTTATCCTTAAGACATCTAATGTTTCATCTGAAATAAGGTTCTTAAAACTGAATGGAAGCCTGCATAAGTTTTTAAGAGAAACAAAATCCAAAATAAAAAAGCAAAGACTTTAGAAACTTTAATTTTGCTGTTTAATATTAATCCATTTACTCTTTGACTTTTTGCTGAACAAACTATCAGTACAATCCCCAACATGCATGACCAATTTAAATTAGTTCCTTGAAGGGTATGTATCCATCTTCCTTGCCTGAAGCTTCTTGTTTCTTCTCCAAAACTGCCCTTGCCCTCCAACCTGGCCCCTGGCAAAAGGAAATAGAGACAGTGGATAGGAACTAGCTGTCTGGAGGAGAAAATGGGCAACTTTAAAGACCTTTGTTACTGTGAAGGAAAAAGTTAAAAGTTACACTGACAAAGGCAGAATGGAGGGTTGGAGAATTTGACAGTGGCTCAGAACAATAGAATCAGGTCATCCTGATAAATTTGATTAAAAGGGCATTTCCCCTTCCTCAAAAGCAGGACTTAGGGGGAGGGGTGGTGCCCAATTTGATATTTACCTCAACTCTCAATTTTACTTTCCTTTTAGTTCATACCATCCTAGTATTTGGGAAGGCGTTTGGAAACCTATGATCTGACTATGATCCAATGGCTGTCTACTGCAGGGACATTTGTATTTTCCTTCTTATTTTCTTATCCAATTTTGTTATCCAGTTTGTGTAACCTGACATATTGTGATGAATAAAACAACGAAAATGTATTGTGTAACCATTATCACATATATTATACATTAAATTCACATCTGTATGTTAACATTAGCCTCATGTGGGTCCTCCTTGATTGTTAAGACATTTTAAAAATGTGTTTTAACAAGGGATGTGATTATTTTTCCTAATCTGCTTGTTAGGTCTGAAGAATAGAAGAAAGGCCAAATTAGGAGGTCTTCAATCCTAAAAGGAATCAGCTGTAATGCCAACTGATCTATGGGGCTGAGAGATGAAAGTGATGTAATCATGTAACAGCTAGTATTTATAGAGCCTTAAGATTTGCAAAACACCTTATATATATGATCTCATTGATCCTCACATTAACCCTGTGAGACAGAGGCTATTATCATCCCTATTTTATGAAAGAGGAAACTCAGATTGAGAGAAATTACGTGACTCTCAGCTAGTGTCTAATAGGGGAGATATGAATCCAGGTTGTTCTGACTCCAAGTCCAATGCTTTATCCACTGCATTACTTAGAATGTCCTGCTCTTTGTGCTCTCCTTGCAATGTCCTTCCTCTGTGTCGAGCTGTTAGATGATGCCCTTATAGCAAAGCTGTGATTATAGTTAGTAAGTGGGCCAAGTTCCTTACATCATTTGAAATTAAGGACCCATAGTGGAGTCTTCATCAGTCTCTTTTGACTTGGCATTAGAAATCTCCACATCTGTTAAGGTGGGCCCAATGAGAAAGCTTTGAATGGGATACCACAAGACCCTAGATCCTAATTTGGTGTATGGGAAGTTAACAAATCCTCCTTTGGACTCATTTTCAATGTCTTTCCCTGAACAAGATAGTTTTCCCTATTTACAAACATTTATGTATCTTAGACTCCTTTCTCCTGCAGCCAGCTCAAAAAAGGGCAGGTGGGAGCTGGGATCCTGTAAGATTTTTTGGCCAACCAATCTTTCATTGACCTACCAACACCATCCAACGTCTCTGCCTGATGAAACTTCGGCTCACTCTCTCTTTGCTTCTTGCCTGGTAGTCTCTGAATATGTTTGGGAACGGTTGGTTCATGTGATAAGGCTTTCCAGCATTCTGAGCTATAATTGCCCAGAGCCATAGCCCCATGGTTCAATGCCTAGCCTAGGACCATACAGATGGCACAAGCATTTGGTGGTAATGTATGAAAATATTTCAAAGAGGAGAGCTGGATATGCTCCCTCAAAAACATAAGGTATATGGAGTGATCAAGTCCAAAACCTTGTGTCCTTTTTCCACTTTAAAACTATCCCAAGAAATAACTGCTTGTCCGTCAGTCAACAAACATTTAACAAGTGCTTACTGTGTGCCAGGCACTGTACTATTCATTGGTTTGTTTCCATTACATCTAAACATGTTACTCTAGGAATGAACTTCTCTTCCTGGCTTTAATAGAAGTATTTCAATATTAATAAAATACTAGCTTTCCTCATAGCAAAGATCCAATCATTACATTAGTTCATCTGAAAAAAGATGATTCAGTCAGTAATGTGAGATAGCAGTTCATAAAGCTGAGACCATTTGAACCACATTAAGAGAGACACAGTGTACAAGAATAAGGAGTTGATGATCTTACTGACTTCTTCCCTGGTCAGACCCAATTTGGAATATTGGGTTGAGTTCTGAGCACCATATTTTTAGAAAGGACAGGCTTTACTGTGCTTAGGAGAGGCCAACCTCTTCAACCAACTTCACAAATAGTGAAGGTCTTTGAGTCTGTGCCATATGCCAACTGACTGAAGGAACCGAAGATGGGACCAAAGGAGGCTGGAATGGGCAGAAAAGTAGGACATGATAACTGCAAATAGTACTTGAAAGATGAAAAGAAGTATTAGACTGTTTGGTCCCAGAGGAAAACTCAGAGTAATCCATAAAAATTGAAAAGGAATATATTTAGGACAAAACCAAACAAAACAAAAAAACAACTTCCTAATGGTTAGAGCTATCCTAAAGTAGAATGGCTTGGGAGTTCTGAGCTGCAGAGCACTGTTCTGGTGTCCACACTCAATCCAACAGTGGTGTAGTAAGCCAATGGGAGCTGGAGCCACTATCTTGCCTAGGGAAAGGCAAACCAGATTAGAAGCAGAGTAGGTCAAATCCCTCTAGAGAGTTTATTTGGAGTAAATTTCACACTACGTTATAATAACAATCGCAATGAAAACTGACATTTTTATAGCTCTCTAAAGTTTGCAAAGAACTTGATAAACATTGTCCCATTTGGGCCTTACAACTCTGGGACAGAGTCCAGGCAAGAGTTAAGTGGCAACATATTTTAGAGACTCAGAAAGAAGTGAGTCAGAGAAGTTTAATAATTTATTCAAGATCATGTATCTAGTTAGTGGTAGGGTCTGGTCTAGACCCCGAGTTTCCTTCTCAAATGCCCTTCAGGGCCCGCTGGGAACCCACAGCTATTGTGCCTTGTCCCCAAGTGAGACAATTAATACTGTCAGAAGTGGGTCCCAATCCTGCCAGGTCCCAGACAGACCAGAAAAAAGAAGCCAGAAACTTCAGAAGACACATAAACCTCAGGTAGAGCAAACAGGTATCACATTTAGTTCATTGCCTTGGAGTCTGGGAAAGAATGTGGAATCATTATTTATATAGCAATCTGTATTTCTAAGTAATTTTGTTAGTCATTTCTTACCAGTCTGTGCAGGGGAGTTAGGATCATCATAGCCTTTACTTTATATACGACAAGAAAAAAAATTGAATTTAAAACACACCAGAAAAAAAAATCCTCCCAAACACTACACCTGCTAGATTTGTCCTATTCAAAACCCCCCAAAGACTATTTTCTTTCAAATAGCCTGGTGTTATTTTGGCAAAAATCATAGCAGACTCGCAGCATGTTTACCCTAAGTTCTTTTCCACCCCAAGTAGAAAGAGTAGGTCATAGATTTAGAATTAAAAGCAACTTTAAACTTGATCTAGCCCAATTCTCTTATTTTACAGAAGGGGAAACTGAGGTCTATACAGAAAAAAGAACTTAGCCAAAGTCATGTAGGCACTAGGGGACAAAGTCAGAATTTGAACTCAGGTTTTGTGACACCAAATCTGTCACACTTTCCACTGGCTCAGTCCTTCTCCTTTTATAAGGTAGCAAACTTTCAGTGATTAAACAAAGTTGTAAAGAATAAATGTTCTGGAGAGATTGTAGTTATCCTCACTCTACCTTTGGATCAATAAGATGAAAATGAAAAGAGAGAGAACTTGACTGATATGGTTACTAAAATGTCTCTGTAACTAGCATAAAGTTGGCCCTTCCTGATTCTGTCTTCCAGCAGAGATCTATCTGTTCGCTGTCACCCCATCATTCCCTTAACATTTCTCAATTGATTGATTGTGTTCCCTGTTGGCCCTCAAATTGGTATGACAGGTGTGGCAATGGAAAGAGCTCTGGACTTAAAGGTCCATATACTGCTTTGCCATCCACTAGCTTCTTGACCTTGGGCCAGTTGTGTAACCCATCTAAATATCAGTTTCCTCTTCTATAAAATGGGGATAATCATATGTATCTGTCAGTTAACCAATAAGCATTTTTAGGCTTCTACCATGGGTCCAACACTGTGCTAGGTTCAGGTGTTTTTCTAAGGAAAGTGCTTTACAAATTTTACCAGGCTACATATGAGTGAGAAATTTAATCCTTTCCTTCCATATGACAACCTTGAATGAACCACAATATACCAAAGTCACAAAATGCTATCTCAGTAGGTTAGTTCCCTCCACAGAGTTTAAGGTAGAGGCATTCCAAATGAGAGTGCTTGTCATAAGTCAAGAAGAATTTATTTTTTAAAAAAATCTTTGCCTATATTTTTGTTTTTATGTCACTTAAGTTTAGTCTACTATCTCTGTCCCTTCTCCCTTTCAGAGAGCCATCCAATAACAAAGAATATTTTTTTAAAAAATAAAAAGAAGAAGAAAAAGATCAGCTGAACCGATCAACACAAAGTCTGAAAATGTAATGTTCCACTCCATAGATATCCCAGCACTACAAAGGAGTTTTGTTTGGGGCCCATGCTTGGTAATTACATTCTGCAATATTCACTTTCTATTGTTTTGTTGTAGTTTTTTTTTTCATTTGCATGGTTGTAGTCATTGTGTATATTGGTTTCCTAGCTCTACGTACTTTACTTTGCATCAGTTCATGGAAGTCTTTTCTTGCTTCTCTAGACTCATCATAATCATTGTTTCTCATAGCACAGTAATATTTCCTTACATCCATGCACCACAATTTTTGCACCTCTCCCTAAGCAATGGGCATCTACTTTGTTTCCAATTCTTTATTATCTCAACAAGTATTTATTAAGTTCCTCCTATGCTCCAGGCCTTTTACACTAGGCACTGGGGATACAAAGATAAAAAAGAAACAATCACTGCCCTCGAGGAGCTTACATTCTATTGGGAGAAAAAATGGGAGAAAAATTCTATTGGCATAAAAAAATTAAATACAAAATAATTATTTCTGAGCCATGGGAAAGGTCACTAACAGCTAACAGAGTCAGGCAAAGTCCCATGAAGAACATGGCATTTTACTTGAGCCTTGAAGTGAACTAGGATTAATCATCAGTGGAGCTCAGGAAGGAGAGTGTTCTAGCCATGGGGGAAAGGTTGAACAAGAGCAAAGAGATTGAAGATGGAGTATCATGTAAAGAGGCAAGAAGGCCATAGTCATCATTTTCACTCTCTGAACTTCAAGTCCCTTGAATTCAGTTTAATTTAGCAAACATTCTATTGCTGGTGCCAAGCCATAAATCTTACAAGGCACTGGGCACACAATGACAAAAATGAAATAATACCTGCCTGCAAGAAGCTTCTATCTTACTGGGTGGGGGAGAGGGATGGAACAACATGTAGACAGATAAGTAAAATGAAATGCACACAAAATACATAAATTTGAATACAAATACATTGAAAATAAATATAGAACTACCTATGAGAAAGAGGAAGCACTAACAGCTGGGACAATTGGTTAAAACCTCCAGTGGGTGTTCTTGAGCTAAGTCTTAAATGGAGTTTGGGAATTCAATGGGTCAAGTCAAGTCATTTGTTAAATGTCTACCCTGTGCCAGTCACAAGTGCTAGGAGGGCAAAGGAAGGCAAAAAGACAGTCCCTGCCCTCCAATGGAGGTGAAGGAGGGTGTGTGATCCATATATGGGAAACTGCTTGTTCAAAGTCATGGTGAAGAGCTATAGAATGTTAGGTACAAGCAGAGGTGTGCTCCAGCAAGCTCCAACCAAAGGATCAAGAGAACCAATTGTTAAAATTTTCAGTCTAAGCATTTGGACTGCCTCAGAAATTAGCAAATACTACAAATTGTTCTGTTGATTGTCTAGACTTAAGAAAGTGATGGAGAACATTTTAATAAAGCAGATTAAACTTAAAAGTGTGGTCTGCATGCCTTTTTTGAAAGCTGGTTGTTAAACATTTACAAGTATACTCTGAAAAGCAAGCAAATTAGTTTGTCTAGAACAAGAAGTGTGTGAGGGGGAATGTTGTGTAATATGCCTGGTAACATGGATTGTTGTCAGATTACAAAAGGCTTTAAATACCAAGTAGGAAATTTTAAATTTGTTTTTAATATGAGAGGTGAAAGGGGAGCCACTGGGACTACTTGAGGAAGAAAGGGCTTGGTCAGAATATGTTTTAGGAATATCAACATGGCAGCTGTGTGGAGGATGGATAGCAGAGATAGCAGAGGTTGCATCTTGCAAAGGGAGTAAGTATATTTCCATCCCTTTGGTCTGAGCAAAACTGAAGTAGGTAGAGTCCATGTTCTTTCAGCAAATGTCTCTGCTTTGCTCCCACCCACCCACCCAGTGGCTTCTAGCTCATATTTTGACCTCTCCCAACTAATTTGATACACTCACCTATGCCAATGTGTCACTTGATGCCCAAACAAGTGATGTAGTGATCCCCCAGCTATTTGAGCACAAATACTCTCTTAAACATTAAACCTTCTTAATAATTCCACCTCCCTTCACCACAATTATAGTTATATTAATAATATTCATTGATTGAGAAATATGCAGTTATACTATACTATTAATATTCATTGATTAAGGAAATGCAATGGCAGCAAGCTATTAGTAAAGCAGCAACATTTTAAAATTAATTTGTATTTTATTTGTCACAAAAGTCTCCCTACATTTAAAAAATATAATTCACCTGTAAAAGTCATTGCTTATGTAGCCTACTGAATGTATGTTTGGTTATTTTTTCTACTAAGTCATGCTGCACATTTTGTTGATGACAATGGCAGTGTGTATTCAGGGACCCCTTACAATAACTCTTTTGTTTTGGAATCACCCACTTAATGAGTTACTCCCTTACATCAAAATAAGGGCAACTGAAGAATAGAGTAATTCCAAAACTCAGAGGAGTGAATTAAATGGTAGGAATTTTAGGCATGATGGTAGGCCAGTGTAGGAGATATTTTGGAGGGACACAGAGAGGCATAGCATTTCTTAGGGAACACTCTATAGGTGGCTGATTGCCTACCTTTAAGAAGAATCATTCATTACATGACCCATACACAGAGGCACAATGAGCATCTAAAATGGCCAGATTTGGTTCTGCCAAATAATCACAGAGCTGGAAGGGACCTTAAAGATTATTTAATATAGTAGCTCTCCAAGAGTGGTCTGGGGGTCCTCCAGGTTCTTCCAAGGCATCCACAAGGTCAAAAGTAGTTTCATAATAATATTGACATTTTCAATTCTAATATCTCAAACATCAAAAGATATGCTCCACACAAACAATAGCGCTTTTCTCTCTCTCTCTCTCTCTCTCTCTCTCTCTCTCTCTCTCTCTCTCTCTCTCTCTCTCTCTGTCACTCTCTCTCTCCATGCATATGTAAGCATGTGTGCATATGTAGATAGATAGACAGATAGATAGACAGATAGATAGATAGATAGATAGATAGATAGATGAGTGTATTCATGTTTGTATAATGTCTAAAGGGGTCCTGAGACCAAATAGTTTGAGAATCACTGATCTAGTCCAATTCCTCACACTTTGCACTTGAATACAAAATGAAGCGACTTGTTCAAGGTCACATGTTCAGGCTAAACCCTAGGTCCCCTGCTCCATCAAGAACATTGTTAGACCCCTGTAGGAACGTTCATAAACAGTAGTACTATTGGCCTGAACTTGAACTAAGCGAATAGCAGCAACGATTTTTTTTGGAAACACGCCAGAGTGGGAATTAGCTCTTTTATCTTTCAAAGCCAACAAACATCATGTCTGAAAGCTACATTACTCAAAGACCTAATGCATTTTATGGTTGTCTCTTAGCACTCTGTTGCCATAGGTCCCTCACAACCCTGAACTCCTTTACTATTTCTCAGATCCATTGTGAAGTTTAGGTCTATCAGCTATATAAAAACCTTAACTTGAGCAGCCACCAGGCAACCCCCGTACCAGACCATACAGAAAGCACATGAGTCCAAAAATCCAATTCAATAAACATTTATGAGGCACAGAGCATGATTACAAGAGACATTTAAAAAGACACAATAACAAGAATCAGATAGGAATCACAACATGGATGCCATATTCCAGGCTTCCAAGGCAGTGATATTTAAATTTATCATTAATGCCTCTGCTTCCTCTTACCATAATAGGAGAAGGCATAGCCTGCTCAGACTCACTGTACCAATTAGAGCATAGGGTCAGATATCCTCTCTCTCTTGAACTACTTTTCCTCTGGTCAAGGTGAAACAGATTAATGAACACTGAATCCTTTTCACTATGGACATAGAACCATCAAAACATGTCCAGGCCACGCTATGCAACTGATCTGTCATATTTCCTGTGCTGCTGGCTTCTCCTGTCCATCAGCCCTCATGATTCTCACATTCAATTAATCAACAAACATTTATTAGGCTCTTTTTTCTAGATGCCAGGCACTGGGGCAGGTGCCTGACATATGGTAATAAGGCACAGATTCTCAATGATTCCTCCAAGTTCATGCTCTTTACTCTCTAATTCCTGCTATAGATGAAGCTTCCCCTTGCATAGATGCACTTTTCCTCTTCCAAATCCATGCCTAACTGAGGGATATCCTGTGTTTCTCTTGAGGAAGAATTATATGTCACTACATGCATTCCATCTTTTTCTGATTGTTTCATTTTCAGAGAAGCAGATAAAGCTTCCCTTCCTTGATTATTTAAGTGTTGTTTTCTTAGTGAATTATTTCATTATGTCTAATTTGGTCTTCTCTCTGGGAGGTTGGGGGATGGGGTATAAGGTTCTTTCAAAATCTAGAGAATCCTAGGAAGAGTAACATGTTCATGCATTTTTCCTCAGGAATCTCATCTTTCAGAACTTTTTCTTTCTTTTTTTAAAATGTACATTAATTTAATATTTTATTTTCCTAACAATTCCATGTAAAAACAATTTTAATGTTTTTTTTTTTAATTTTGAGTTCCAAATTCTCTCCCTCAACCCCTTTTCTGCCCCTTCATTGACAAGTCAAGGAATTTGATATAGGTTATACATGTGCAGTCATGCAAAATATATTTCCACATTAGTCATGTTGTGAAAGAAAACATAGACCAAAAGAAAAACCCAAGAAAAATAAAGTAAAAAAAAGTATTCTTGAGGGGCGGAGCCAAGATGGCGGCTGGTAAGCACGGACTAGAGTGAGCTCCGTACCCGAGTCCCTCCAAAAACCTATAAAAAAGGGCTCTGAACCAATTCTAGAACGGCAGAACCCACAGAACAGCAGAGGGAAGCAGGGCTCCAGCCCAGGACAGCCCGGATGGTCTCTGGGTGAGCTCTATTCCACACGGAGCTGGGAGCTGGGAGCTGGGAGCTGGGAACGGAGTGGAGCAGAGCCCAGCCTGAGCGGCGTGGACGATCCAGGCCAGAAGCCGGGCGGAGGGGGCCCTAGCGCCCTGAATATGTGAGCTGCGGCAGTTACCAGACCCCTCGACCCACAAACACCAAAGACTGCGGAGAAGGTTAGTGGGAAAAGCTGCGGGAGTGGAAGGAGTTCACGGTTCGGCTTCCAGCCCCGGGGGCAGCGGAGGTGGGGCAGCTACAGCTGTTGTTACTTCCGGCTCCAGGCCCACCTGGTGGGGGGAATTAAGTGGCGGATCACAGCAGGGGTGCACAGCCTGACGAAGATCTGAGCCCAGTCTGGACTGGGGGTCCTTGGGGAAGGAGGAGTGCGGCTCTGACAGAGCTGGCACCTCCCCCCCAAACGTAGAACATAGAACTCTGTAATCTACAAGCAGTCATACCCCACTGAAAAACTCAAGGGTCAAGTTAGTTGGTTGGGAATATGGCCAGGACGCGAAAACGCGCCCAGATTCAGTCTCAGACTTTGGATTCTTTCTTTGGTGACAAAGAAGACCAAAACATACAGCCTAAAGAAGACAGCAAAGTCATAGAGCCTACAACCAAAGCCTCCAAGAAAAACATGAACTGGCCCCAGACCATAGAAGAACTCAAAAAGGATTTGGAAAAGCAAGTTAGAGAAGTAGAGGAAAAATTGGGAAGAGAAATAAGAAGGATGCGAGAAAACCATGAAAAACAAGTCAATGACTTGCTAAAGGAGACCCAAAAAAATACTGAAAAATACACTGAAGAAAACAACACCTTAAAAAACAGACTAACTCAAATGGCAAAAGAGCTCCAAAAAGCCAATGAGGAGAAGAATGCCTTGAAAGGCAGAATTACCCAAATGGAAAAGGAGGTCCAAAAGACCACTGAAGAAAATACTACTTTAAAAATTAGATTGGAGCAAGTGGAAGCTAGTGACTTTATGAGAAATCAGGATATTATAAAACAGAACCAGAGGAATGAAAAAATGGAAGACAATGTGAAATATCTCCTTGGAAAAACCACTGACCTGGAAAATAGATCCAGGAGAGATAATTTAAAAATTATTGGACTACCTGAAAGCCATGATCAAAAAAAGAGCCTAGATACCATCTTTCAGGAAATTATCAAGGAGAACTGCCCTGATATTCTAGAGCCACAGGGCAAAATAGAAATTGAAAGAATCCATCGATCGCCTCCGCAAATAGATCCCAAAAAGAAATCTCCTAGGAATATTGTTGCCAAATTCCAGAGCTCCCAGATCAAGGAGAAAATACTGCAAGCAGCCAGAAAGAAACAATTTGAATATTGTGGAAACCCAATCAGAATAACCCAAGACCTGGCAGCTTCTACATTAAGAGATCGAAGGGCTTGGAATGCGATATTCCGGAGGTCAATGGAGCTAGGATTAAAACCTAGAATCACCTACCCAGCAAAACTGAGTATCATGTTCCAACGCAAAATATGGACTTTCAATAAAATGGAGGACTTTCAAGCTTTCTCAGTGAAAAGACCAGAACTGAATAGAAAATTTGACTTTCAAACACAAGAATCAAGAGAAGCATGAAAAGGTAATCAAGAAACGGAAATTGCAAGGGACTTACTGAAGTTGAACTGTTTTGTTTACATTCCTACATGGAAAGATGATGAGTATGATTCATGAGACCTCAGTATTAGGGTAGTTGAAGGGAATATGCATATATATATGCATATATATATGTTTATGTATATATATAAGTGAATGTGTATGTATGCATGTATCTATGTGTATATGTATGTATGTGTATGTATGTGTATATATATATATATATGTAAAAGAAAGAGAGCAGACACAGGGTGAGTTGAGGATGAAGGGAAGATAGCTAAAAGAAATAAAATGAAATTAAGGGATGAGAGAGTAACTTACTGAGAGAGGGAGATAGGGAGAGATAGAATGGGGTGGATTATCTCCCATAAAGGTGGCAAGAGGAAGCAGTTCTAGGAGAGGAGGGGAGTGGGCAGGTGAGGGGGGAATGAGTGAACCTTGCTCTCATCAGATTTGGCCTGAGGGGGAATACCATACATACTCAGTTGGGTATCTTACTCCACAGGAAAGAAGAGGGAGGAAGATAAAAAAAAAAATAAAAGGCAGGGGGATGATGGAGGGGAGGGCAGATGGGGGTGGAGGTAATCAAAACAAACACTTTGGAAAGGGGACAGGGTCAAGGAAGAAAATTCAATAAAGCGGGATGGGTTGGGAAGGAGCAAAATGTAGGTAGCCTTTCACAACATGAATATTGTGGAAGGGTTATACATAATAATACATGTGTGGCCTAGGTTGAATTGCTCAACTTCTTAGGGAGGGTGGGTGGGAAGGGAAGAGGGAAGGGAATTTGGAACTCAAAGTTTTAAAATCAGATGTTCAAAAACAAAAAAAAACTTTTTGTATGCAACTAAAAAATAAGATACACAGGCAATGGGGCGTAGAAATTTATCTTGCCCTACAAGAAAGGAAGGGAAAAGGGGATGAGAGGGGAGGGGGGTGATAGAGGGGAGGGCTGACTGGGGAACAGGGTAACCAGAATATACGCCATCTTGGAGTGGGGGGGGAGGGCAGAAATGGGGAGAAAATTTGTAATTCAAACTGTTGTGAAAATCAATGCTGAAAACCAAATTTGTTAAATAAATAAATTGCATTAATAAAAAAAAATGGAAAAAAAAAGAAAAAAAAAAAGTAATTTAGATTCTTTCACTACCAATATTTGTTGAGCACTGATAGTGTGTTCAAATGTACAGAGAAAAAGAGTGTCCACTGTAATTGGAAAAGCAAGCAGGGTCAAGAGACTGTGTTAGGACTCATAGAATTTTAGAATTGGAAAAGACCTTAAAGGTTAGTCCAACCTCGTTGGGAAGGTGAGGGAAGGACACACATTGAGAAGGACATACTAATCATAACCAGGCTAAGGAAGGTAAAACAGTGAAGAGAAAGGGCTTAGTGCTAAGTGCAAAAAGGAAAGAGGAAGGAAGGGAGGAAGGAAGAAAGGAAGGAAGGAAGGAAGGAAGAAAGGAAGGAAAGAAGGAAAGAGAGAAATAGCACTTGAGATACCATGGAGTCCAAGAACATTTGCCCTCACACACACTACTCCAGCCCCAACCCAACTGACATTGCAACATGCTCTTGGTAGGGGAAAACAATTTTTTTTCAAAAATTACACTGTCTTATCCATTTCTCTTCTTCTGAGATTCATCCAGAAAATATGTTCCCTTGCCCCTAAACCACACCAGTTTTGTCAATTACCAAACATTAATGATTTAGATTAGGCAGTGATAACTTTTTGTTCTATCACTCAGTACAGGGACTGCGCAAAGTAGACACTTAACAGATGCCGGTTGCCTTGATTTGACTTTTCTGTGTCATGCCTCATCTGAAAGTCTGGTGAAGTCCATGGATGCCTCTTCCAAATAATGTTTTAAAATATATAAAATAAAATACACAAAATTTCCAAGGAAAAAAAAAAAAGTATTCTTGAATCTGTGTTCAGCCCCTATCATTTCCTTCTCTGGAGACAGATAGCATTTTTCATCGTAAGTCCTTCAGAATTGCCTTGGATCGCTGCATTGCTGAGAATAGGTAAGTCATTCACAGTTGATCTGTGTACAATATTACTGTCACTGTGTTTAATGTTCTCCTGGTTCTGTTCATTTCACTTTGCATTAGTTCATGTAAATCTCTGCATATTTTTCATGAGAGCCTCCTGCTCATTATTTCTTATTGTATAATAGTATTCCATCACAATCATATACCCACTATTTGTTCTTCCATTCCCCAATTGATGAGTATCCCCTCAATTTCCAATTTTTTTGGCACCACTAAAAGAGCTGTTATAAATATTTTTGTACTCATAGGTCCTTCCCCTTTTTGTTTTTTTACTTCTTTGGGATACAGACCTAACAGTGGTGTTCCTGGATCAGAGTGAGCATGATTTTGTAGCCCTTTTGGCATAATTCCAAGTTGTTCTCCAGAATGGTTCAATCAGTTCACAACTCCATTGACAATGCATTAATGTCTCAATTTTCCCACATCCCTTCCAACATTTGTATTTTCCTTTTCTGTCATATTAGTCAATCTGATAGGTGTAGGGTGTTATCTCAGAGTTGTTTTAGTTTGCATTTCTTTAATCAATAGTGATTTAGAGTATTTTTTCATATAACCATAGATGATTTTGATTACTTCATCTGAAAACAGCCTGCTCATATCCTTTGACCATTTATCAATCAGAGAATGGTGTGTGTGTGTGTGTGTGTGTGTTATATAGGGTGTTCAGGGAGGACTAGTACCTCTTGTGTGAGGGCTTCCTTAGAGCTTTTCAGGTCTGCTCACCCACCTTTGGAGTCTACCTTCAGCCAATTCTTCTGTGTGGCTCCAGGAAGCTGTAGCATGGATGGCAACCACACCCCAAACTCACACACGCACACACACACACACACACACACACAATTCAGTTGGATTTCAACAGTCCTGATTAATCTTTGAATTTGAGTAGGCTGATCTGGTCATTTCTCTGAGAGATTCTACTTTCACCTATGGGCTCTCATCTAAGGCATTCATACATTCGTCCAACCAGTATTTGGGTGCAAAGCATTGTTAATAGCTTTGGGAGCTATAAACATGAATAAGACAAAGTCTCTGCCTTAATGAAGCTTATAGTCTAGTGTTAGGAGTTTTCCTTTGCCAAGAAGAATAAGGTTTTGGTAAAGGGAGACAAAGCAATCCTGAGAACTGGGGGCAAGATTTAGTTCCAGTTTAGGTAGGTAATCTCCACAGCCCAATAAACTGGCTAATAGTTTCCTCTGTTGATGAGGCATTTGCCATCCATTTCTAATTAGGGAGCCACTAGAAATGTCTTTTCAGGTTGTAGATAAGGGCAAAGTTGCCCCCTAATAAATGTTGAACTTCCAGAGACAAGTAACCATTAATTCTTACTGTGTGAGCTGTTGAAGTGGGTTTACATTTGAGAAAAATAAAAAATAGGATCATAGATTTAGAGCTTAAAAGGAACTCACATGCCATTTGGTATAACCTACTTATTTTACAGAGAAAGAAACTGAGGCCCAGAGAAGCTAAGACTTGCCCAAGTGGAAAAATCTGAATCTGAATTTCTATCTTCTGATTCAAATCCATTGTTAGTCCATCCGCACCAACATCGTGTTCCCAAATACTCAGGCCCCCTATCAAGAGGAATTCCCAGAACTACTTAGAAAAGAGCCATTTAGGAAGAGCTTCTACTGCTGTGGGGAGGCTGTAATGAGCTTGTTTGCATGGGGGTTTGCTTTCCCCTCTGCTTCTTTTATCTGAACACTCATTCTGACACATTCTTTATTTAGCAACTGAAGCTGTGACTTGCATTTCATTACACAAATTTCATTTTCCCTGATTGTTCTGTTATCAGAGGAGCAAGAAATACTTCTCTCCCTTGATTTCTGAAATTTTACCCTCTTGATGATTAATGCCATTTTGTTCATCTTTGTCCTCTCTCTGAGGGCCTCTCTTAAACTCTAAAGAATCCTGGGAAGAGTTAACACATAATACCTAGCCCTCAGTGTGAAAGAGTTCATCTGAAAGTATTCTTGAATGACCAGAAAGGGAACAGCTTGAGAGCTTAGAATCATGGGAGGGAACTGGGTGGAAAAGCTTTGGAAGTAGTGGGAACACTAAAGACAGTTTTACTTAAATTGGCCTAGATATGAACCTGGAAACTGAGTCCTGAGAAAACTGCCCTGTGAGATAGGAAAGGTAAGTATTTTTATTTTACAGATGAGGAAAACGAGATTCAGAGCTGTTCACTGGTTTATTCAAAGGACATAAGCCCCAGGTACACTGATTCCAAATTCAGTGGTACAAGGGTATCCCTAGAATCCCTAACCCTGCAAATTCTTTGAGAATTAAGTTTTTCTGAGGCCTGGCCCTTGAGCCTCACTGAATCTTGGACTACTCTGGGCTCTAAATGGGGCTGGAAAGAGGCAGGAGGGTGAAACCTAGGAAGGCTCAGATGATTGAGAAGCTTCTTAGGTGAAATAGGAAGAGGGTTCCTATAGCACATAAGGTCTAGCCAGGTGACTCCTATAGCCAAGACAGAGAAGAGCTCTCAAGAATCATTGGATTGAGTGAGGGACATCAATAGCAGGAAATTTCTGAGGTCAAAAAATATATGTCAGTAGTTGGAGAACCCTTTGGCACATACAGATATTTCTGTGTTGGGTTATTTTGTAAACTAAGGGTTTACGTACAAGTCAACAGCTTTCTTACATTATATTTTATTCATAGTGCCACACTTTAAGAAGGACATTGAAAAGCTAAAATTCTTCAAAAGGACAATCGAGAAGAGTGTCAGGAGCTAAAATTCTGTCATTGGTGAGTTGTTTCCAGAAACTCCATTTTGTGGAAGGGTTTAGACCAGCCTTCCATGAATCTCTCATTCTCCTCAGGCCTCACTATTCCTTCTACTTATTGTTGTTAGTCCTTTGTTCTTGAAGAGGACTATGACATCAGGAAGATGCTGCCATGACACACAAGTGAATTGTATTTAAGTGAGGGAGGGCTGTGGAAAAGCACCAGCCTTGCTTTCTCCTCTGGAGCCATCTGGGTCCAGTGGCAAGATACAGATCAGGATGACTGGAGATGCCTGCCCCCCCCATTCCCTGAGACACAGAAAAATTGAAGATCACATAAAAATCATTGATAAAGCAGTGACAGGGTTTGAGAAGACTGACTCCAGTTTTGAAATAAGTTCTACTCTTGGTAAAAGGCCATCAAGCAGCATTGGGTGCTTACAGAGAAATCTTTCATGGAAGGGAGCATCCATAGATGCGGTGAACTTCATTGTTGTCTCATTTTAAGAGATTGCCACAGCCACCCCAACTTTCAGCAACCAGCATCTTGATCAGTTAGCAGCCATCAACAAAGAGGTAAGACCCTTCACCAGCAAAAAAATTATGACTGGCTGAAGGCTCAGATAATGTTCAGCATTTTTTAGCTGTGAGTATTTTGAATTAAGATACGTCCTTTTTTTAGACATAATACTATTTAGACATAATACACTATAATAACAGACTACAGTATAGTGCAATCCAAGTCATGAGGCCAAAGAAAACTTAAACTTAAAATGTTTGCACATATTGCTTTGTTCTTAGCAATGTTTATATCTCAACTAATCTTTGCAAAAAAATAATCCTTTCAGATATGACTTTCTTCTCTTCTACCAGTGACATACCAGCAGTCTTCTCACAGAGACTCTACTGAATGGCAGAGTTGTTGCCAACTGGTTCATTTGAAAATCTGCCAGATAGAATAATATAAGCTGAAGATCCATTTAAATTGAAACACAATCTTAACACTTCAGCGAAAGGTAACCCAAGCTTGTCTTCTGTAGAAGGTTTGCAATGTTCCATGATAGGTTTAAGATGGCTTATGGGGTGCAGTGATCATGCATTTTGCAAGAATTTGGTTTTGCAAGAATTCAAATGTTCATAACATTCTGATTATGGGATCACGCAGCTAATAAGAATTACAAGGTGACAGAAGAAACAGAGGAACTACTCTGGTTTAGAGCACAGAACATGGAGGATAGTATGCACATGCTTCAGGCTATCCATTAGGAATCACTCTGCACTAAAATGTTGAACTTTTGTGGCAGTTTGGAAATCATTTCATGACAGGTTAAGAAACTATAATACAATATTACACTTAGAAGCACCCAGAGTTTGATGTAATCACTGTACAAACTCCAAAATCATTGTGCTCATGACCATGACAGTTTTAAATCACTGAAGAAACTAATATACAGTGCTTTAAACATTCACGTGCTTGTCACAAAGGAAAAAATACATATGTAGTATAATTGGGCCATCATTTATTGTTTAATATCTTATTAAAAGATTAACACAGACTCCTTGGGACCATCATCATGAACTCTCAAGGGGTTCATGAATCATTAAATTGGAACTACTGACCTAAGATGGAAGCACTTCCATGGGAGACAACAGGGACTTGCATCTGGGAGAACACATTCTACTTTGACCTTCTATGTTGTTGAAAACAGCCTCTTTCTGGCTATGTAGCCAGAAGTGCTATGTGAAGCATAATCTACTATGTGAAGCATAATCATTTTCTCTTTCCAGTAGAGTCCTGGGGTGAAGGTATTGTTTACTCACAGTGGAGATGCCATGCACTAAGGTGGGCAAGGAAGAGCCACCTTCCCCTTTCCCTTAGGCCAGAATAATTACTATAATATTTAAAATTAGAGGAAGTAGACTAAGTGACCTATGTGATTTTAGGTGATTCATTTCTTTCTGGTTCCTCCGTCTCCAAAATGTAGAAGTTGGATCCAATTCCCTCTAAGGTCCTAGTAAGCAATTTTTAAATGCTTAGTGACTGACTAACTGATTTCTAGCTCTATATCTATGGTCTGTATAGTCCTCTGTAGCTTTAACAGTCCATGAGAACCGTTCCTGTATCCCTATTCTCCTGGCTGATAAGTAAACATCTTAATCATGGCTTTTAGACACCCCAGCTCCTGACTTTGGATTGTCTAACCCAAAGTAATACATTTCAGTGAGAATTTAAGGCTTAATTGGCCAGGCACGAGGCCAGTCCAGTGGGGGAGATCTTAGGGGGCAGACAAAGCCTTGTAGCACCTCTCAAATTTACTTCATCAGCTTACAGGGCCCTTTCTTTCCTTCTCCTCATAGGTAATTGTCAATTAAGTTTACTTGGACTCTGCCCCCCAAGCTATGTTCCCTTCAGTGGATAAATAGGTCAGTCATCCATCAGGCAGTGTTCACCAACACATCCAAGGGACAATTTACTTACTATTTAAAAAAAGAAGAAACCAATTAAGTGAATGTAATTTATTGTGGGCAGGAAGAGAGGTTTGTCATCCTAATTCCATTTCTATTTAACTCCTGGGGACTTTGAAGCTCTACTTTATCCCTCTAAAAGGGATTAATAGTCTTTGGGGATTATTTGGTTCTCATTTTGCCAAATGTTACCAGCCCAAACACCCCTGAATATCTAAGGATACACAGGAGGGCCAAGGACCCTGTATTTTTAGCCTGTGTGAAGGGAAAGAACACTTATTCTTAGCCCCTTTGTGCTACAGAGAGGAACTGAAGGGAAGAGGGCACATGTATTCATTTACCTGTCCCACAGTGGGAGGCAAAGGGCCTGCAGATAATGTGGCACACTTTAGTAGAAACAAACCAACTCAAAAATCTCAAGGCCCCTGGTCCCATTTTTCAGATCATAAAGACTTTCTCTTCAACAGCAGATATTTTTAAAGTAACTCTTAGGGGGAAAACACTGTTTTAGGCATTGTCAAAAACTAATGTCAAAAGGGAAAACCCATTCCCATCCTCAAGAAGCTTCCATTCTCTTGGTAGACATAACACGTACATAAATAAATAAATGCAAGATAAGAGGAGGGAGTGAATACTCACAAATAGGGACATCAAGGAAGGCCTCCTGTGGAAGATGGCAACAGAATCAAGCTATGAGGAAATTAAGGATGCTGAGAAGCAAATGGAGACCTTTAGAAGAGGCAAGGAAAGGAAGGAAGGAAGTGCTCAACTATGCGCCAGGCACTGTGCTAAGTGTTTTACAAATGTGACCTCCTATGATCCTCACAACAATGCTGGGAGGTAGGTATTATTATCATTCCCATTTTATAGTTGAAGAAATTGAGAAAGGTAGATGTTAAGTGACTTGACCAAGGTCACACAGCTGTCTTGTATATGAGATTGGATTTTAATTCAGATCTTGACTCAGGCCCAAGAATCTAGCCACTCTACTTCCTAGAAGGGTAGGTTTACATGAATGATGCTACATCAGGAGACTGAGAAGGGGAAGAACCAAGAGGTGACAGAAGCCAATTGGGAAGGAAGAATCCAAGAAAAGGTGGTGACAAAAGCTTCAGAGAGCTCAAGAAAGATGAGACTTGAAAAAAGTCATTGGATTTATCATAATAATAACATAGTCATTTGTTCATTTCTTGGCTTAGGCTATCATTGGGAGCTTTAGAATTGCTGTTTCAATCAACTGGTAGGGACTGAGGCCAGATGACTAGCAGCTAAGAAGTGAGTTGGGGATGAGGAAGAAGATGTAACGAAGGTAGCCTGTTTTATCAAGGAGTGTGGCTATACCGCTGGACCGGAGGGTTTTGGTTTGGTTTGGTTATATTTTCAGCAAAACTGGGAGACTGCTATGCCCCTTCTCATTCATTCAAAAAACATTTCTCAAATACTTAGTGTTAGCTGTTGAAAACACAAAAATAAAAATGAGTAAAATAACATCTGATGTCAAGGTGTTTACATTCTACTGGGGGATACTACACGTTAACAGAGAAAGAAACTAAAGATAATTCGCGGGCAGCTAGGTGGCACAGGGATAGAGCACTACACCTGAAGTCAAGAGGACTGCGGTTGAAATCCAGCCTCAGACAAGTCACTTAACCCTGATTGCCTCCCCCACCCTCCAAAAGATAATTCTTTTTTTAAATTTTTTTATTTTTATTTAATTTATTTGATATATTTAGTATTCAGCATTGATTTTCACAAGAGTTTGAATTACAAATTTTCTCCCCATTTCTACCCTCCCACCCACTCCAAGATGGCATATATTCTGGTTGCACCATTCTCCAGTCAGCCCTCCCATCTGTCACCCCACTCCCCTCTCATCCCCCTTTCCCTTCTTCTCTTGTAGGGCAAGATAAATTTCTATGCCCCATTTCTTGTGTATCTTATTTCCTAGTTGCATGCAAAAACTTTTTTCTTTGTTGTTGTTTTTGAACATCTGTTTTTAAAACTTTGAGTTCCAAATTCTCTCCCCTCTTCCCTCCCTGTCCACCCTCCCTAAGAAGGCAAGCAATTCAACATAGGCCACATGTGTATCATTATGTAAAACCCTTCCACTATACTCATGTTGTGAAATATTAACTATGTTTTACTCCTTCCTAACCTATCCCCCTTTATTGAATTTTCTCCCTTGACCCTGTCCCTTTTTGAAAGTGTTTGTTTTTGATTACCTCTTCCCCCCATCTGCCTTCCCTTCTATCGTCCCCCCTTTTTTATCTTCTTCCTCCTTCTTTCCTGTGGGGTAAGATACCCAATTGAGTATGTATGGTATTCTCTCCTCAGGTCAAATTCGATGAGAACAAGATTTACTCATTCCTCCTCACCTTCCCCCTCTTCCCTTCCTAGAGAACCGCTTTTTCTTGCCACTTTTATGCGAGATAATTTACCCCATTCTATCTCTCCCTTTCTCCTTCTCTCAATATATTCCCCTCTTATCCCTTAATTTGATTTTATTTTTTTAGATATCATCCCTTCATATTCAACTCACCTTATGCCCTCTGTGTGTGTGTGTGTGTGTAGGTGTGTGTATATACATGTGTGTATGTATGTATGTATATACACACACACACACACCTACATATATACATACATAGACACACACATATGTATATATAGGTATACACGCACACACATACATACATATATATATATGCATATTCCTTTCAGCTACTATGATATTGAGGTCTCATGAATTATACACATCATCTTTCTATGTAGGAATGTAAACAAAACAGTTCAACTTTAGAAAGTCCCTGATGATTTCTCTTTCTTGTTTACCTTTTCATGCTTCTCTTGATTCTTGTGTTTGAAAGTCAAATTTTCTATTCAGCTCTGGTCTTTTCACTGAGAAAGCTTGAAAGTCCTCTATTTTATTGAAAATCCATATTTTGCCTTGGAACATGATACTCAGTTTTGCTGGGTAGGTGATTCTTGGTTTTAATCCTAGCTCCATTGACCTCTGGAATATTGTATTCCAAGCCCTTCGGTCCCTTAATGTGGAAGCTGCCAGATCCTGTGTTATCCTGATTGTTTTTCCACAATACTCAAATTGTTTCTTTCTGGCTGCTTGCAGTATTTTCTCCTTGACCTGGGAGCTCTGGAATTTGGCGACAATGTTCCTAGGAGTTTTCTTTTTGGGATCTATTTGAGGAGGCGATCGGTGGATTCTTTCAATTTCTATTTTACCCTCTGGCTCTAGAATATCAAGGCAGCTCTCTTTGATAATTTCTTGAAAGATGATATCTAGGCTCTTTTTTTGATCATGGCTTTCCGGTAGTCCAATAATTTTTAAATTATCTCTCCTGGATCTATTTTCTAGGTCAGTGGTTTTTCCAATGAGGTATTTCACATTGTCTTCCACTTTTTCATTCCTTTGGATCTGTTTTATAATATCTTGATTTCTCATCAAGTCACTAGTTTCCACTTGTTCCAATCTCATTTTTAAGGTAGTATTTTCTTCAGTGGTCTTTTGGACCTCCTTTTCCATTTGGCTAATTCTGCCTTTCAAGGCATTCTTCTCCTCATTGGCTTTTTGGAGCTCTTTTGCCATTTGAGTTAGTCTATTTTTAAAGTGTTGTTTTCTTCAGTGTTTTTTTCAGTATTTTTTTGGGTCTCCTTTAGCAAGTCATTGACTTGTTTTTCATGGTTTTCTTGCATCCTTCTCATTTCTCTTCCCAATTTTTCCTCTACTTCTCTAACTTGCTTTTCCAAATCCTGTTTGAGCTCTTCCATGGCCTGAGACCAGTTCATGTTTTTTTTGGAGTCTTTTGTTGTAGGCTCTTTGACTTTGTTGACTTCTTTAGGCTATATGTTTTGGTCTTCTTTGTCAACAAGGAAAGATTCCAAAGTCTGAGACTGAATCTGAGTGCATTTTGGCTGCCTGGCCATGTTCCCAGAGAACTTACTTGACCCTTGAGTTTTTCATCAGAGTATGACTGCTTGTAGAGCAAAGAGTACTTTGTTCCAAGCTTGAGGGGATGTGCTGTTGATTTCAGAGCTATTTCTATACAGCCAGCTCTGCCACACCAGCACTCCTCCTTCCTCAAGAACCACCAACCCATACCTGGCGCAAATCTTAAGCAGGCTCTGCACTCCTGCTCTGATCTGCCACTTAATTCCTCCCACCACTGTGGGCCTGGGGCCGTAAGTAACTGCAGCTGTAGTTCTGTAGCTGCACCTCCCCCTCTGCCCCTGGGGCAGTGGCCGAACTGTGAACTCTCCGCCCCCCCCCCCCCCCGCAGCTTTTCCCACTAACTTTCTCTGTTGTCTTTGGTGTTTGTGGGTTAAAAAGTCTGGTACCTGCCACAGCTCACTGATTCAGGGCACTAGGGCCTGTTAGGAGCCTACTGCTGGTCTGGTCGGTCCTGCTGCTGCCCACGCTGAGCTCCATTCCCCTCTGCCCCTCTGCTCTGCGATAGACCTCATCCAGCAACCATTCAGGCTGTCCTGGGCTAGATCCCTGCTTGCCTCTGCTATTTTGTGGGTTCTGCAGTTCTAGAATTTTTTCAGAGCCATTTTTTATAGTTTTTTGGAGAGACCTGGCGGGGAGCTAACGCAAGTCCCTGCTTTTCAGCCGCCATCTTGGCTCTGCCCCCAGAAGGCCAAAAGATAATTCGTAATGAAAGTAAGAAGACTAGCAGTTAACTAGAGAGAAGGAGGCAGCTGGGCTGAAGATTCAAAGAGGCATAGCTTGAAGGGAGATCATTCCAATCACTCATTCATTCAGACAACAAATATTTGAGCTTTGATTGTGTGAGTTACCCCGCTGCTAGATGCCGAGGGATTACAAACCTTGGACAAGATATTCCCCATCCTCTTAGTGCTAATGCCGCTCAAAGTCTAGTAAGGGAACATGATAAATACACAATGAATTCTTATACAAAATAATATGTCCTAAATGAATTAAACAAAAATTGTAAAATGTGCTATCGGAAGTCTTGGTAAAGCAGAAGAGGGTTTTATTAATTGGGATAGTCAGAGAAGGCTTACTGGAAGAAATATCATTTGAGTCAGTTGTAAAAGGTGGGGTAGAAACTCAACAAGCAAATACACAAGACACAGTAGTAAGTGTCTACAGTAATTTAGTGTTTGATAAACTCCAGCTTCTGAGATAAGAACTCATTATTTGACAAAAACTGCTGAAAAAGCTTCAAAATAGTATGGCAGAAATTAGGCATAGATCAACATTTCCCACCCTATAGAAAGATAAGGTCAAAATGGTTTAGACATAAAGAGTGATAACATAAGCAAATTAAGAGCAGGGTATTTTACCTGTCAGATCGATGGAAAAGGGAAGAATTTATGACTGAACAAGAGATATAGAGCATTGTGAAATGCAAAAGAGACAATTTGGATTACATTAAATTTAAAAAGTTTTACACGAACAAAACCAATGCAACCAAGATTAAATATAATTTTGAATAAATTGATAATAAATAAGTTTCTGATAAGGGCCTCATTTCTCAAATACATATAAAACTGAGTCAAAGTTTAAAGAATACAAGTCATTCCTCGATTAATCAATGGTCAAAGGATATGAATAGGCACTTTGCGGAGGAAGAAATTAAAGCTATCTATAGTCATATAAAATGCTCAGAATTGCTATTGATTAAAGAAAAGAAAATTAAAACAACTCTGAGGTATCACCTCATACCTATTAGATTGATTAATATGACAGAAAAAGAAAATGACAAATGTTGGAGAAAATGTGGGGAAATTGGAACACTAATATGTTGCTGGTGGAGTTGTGAACTAATCCAACCATTCTGGAAAGCAATTTGGAACTATGCCCAAAAAGCCATCAAACTGTGCATACCTTTTGATCCAGAAATACCACTTCTATGTCTATATCCCAAAGAGATCATAAAAAGGGCAAAGAACATACATGTACAAAAATATTTATAGCAGCTCTTTGTGCGGTGGCAAAGAATTGGAAAATGAGGGGATGCCCATCAATTGGGGAATGGCTGAACAAGTTGTGGCATATGAATGTAATGGAATACTATTTTACCATAAAAATGATGAGCAGCAGGATTTCAGAAAAAAAACTGGACAGCATTACATGAACTGATGCTGATTGAAGTTAGCAGAACCAGAAGAACATTGTACACAGTAACAGCAACACAGTGCAATGATCAACTATGATAGACTTAGTTCTTCTCAGAAGTACAATGATCCAAGACAATTCTAAAATGTTATTAATATCCAGAGACAGAACTATGAAGTCTGAATGCAAATGCAAGCATGCTATTTTCACTCACGTTGTGTGTGTGTATGTGTGTGTGGTTTTTCCCTTTTGTGATGTTCCTTCTTTCACAACATGACAAATGTGGAAATATGTTTGTCATGATTGCACGTGTATAACCTATATCAGCTTGTTTGCTGTCTTAGGGAGGGAGAAAGGGAGAAAAATTTGGAACTAAAAATCCTATTTAAAAAAATAAATGTTGAAAACTATCTTTACATGTATTGGAAAAAAATACTATTTACACAAATATGAAACCCAACAGGAAATGAGGGAAAGAGAGAACATTACAGACACAAGCAATAACACAACTAGAGATTACAAGGTAGATTATTATTATATAGCGTAAAGACCACTGGATATGGAATCAAAAGGCCTGGGATTTTTTTTTCCCAACAATTATTTTATTATTAAATATTTTAGTTATCAACATTGATTTCCAAAACATTTTGAGTTACAAATTTCCTCCCCATTTCTACCTTCTCCCCACCACAAGAATGCATATATTCTCATTGCCCTGTTCCCCAGTCAGCCCTCCCTTCTGTCACCCCACTCCCTCCCATCCCCTTTCTCTTTACTTTCTTGTAGGGCAGGATAGATTTCTATGCCCAATTCCCTATATATCTTATGTCTCAGTTGCATGCAAAAACAACTTTTTTTGAGCATCTGCTTTTAAAACTTTGAGTTCCAAATTCTCTCCCCTCTTCCTTTCCCACCCACCCTCTGTAAGAAGGCAAGCAATTCAACATAGGCCACAGATGAATCATTATGCAAATACTTCCATAATAGTCATGTTGTGAAAGACTAACTATATTTCCCTCCATCTTCTCCTGTCCCCCTTTATTCAGTTTTCTCCTTTGTCCCAGTCCCTTTTCAAAAGTGTTTGCTTTTGATTACCTCCTCCCAATCTGACCTCCCTTCTATCATTCCCCCTCTCTTATCCCCTTCCTCCTACTTTCCTGTGGGGTAAGATACCCAGTTGAGTGTGTATGTTATTCCCTCCTCAAATCAAATCCGATGAGGTCAAGATTCACTCATTCCCCCCTCGCCTGCCCCCTCTTCCCTTCCAACAGAACTGCTTTTTCTTGCCACTTTTATGTGAGTTAATTTACCCTATCCTATCTCTCCCTTTCTCCCTCTCTCAATATATTCCTCTCTCATCCCTTAATTTTATTTTTCTTAGATATCATCCCTTCATATTCAACTCACCCTGTGCCCTGTGCCCTCTGTCTCTCTGTCTCTGTCTGACTGCCTCTCTCTCTCCATACATATACATACATACGTACATATATATACATACATATGTACATATATATAAACATACATATGTACATATATATATATATATATATATATATATATATATATATATATATATATATATATATGTTCCTTTCAACTACCCTGATACTGAGAAAGGCTTCACGAATTACACACATCATCTTTCCATGTAGGAATTTAAATAAAATAGTTCAACTTTAGTAAGTTGCTTATGATTTCTCTTTCTTGTTTACCTTTTCATGCTTCTCTTGATTCTTGTGTTTGAAAGTCAAATTTTCTATTCAGCTCTGGTCTTTTCACTGAGAAAGCTTGAAAGTCCTCTATTTTATTGAAAATCCATACTTTGCCTTGGAGCATTATACTCAGTTTTACTGGGTAGGTGATTCTTGGCTTTAATTCTAGCTCCTTTGACCTCCAGAATGTCATATTCCAAGCCCTTCGATCCTTTAAAGCAGAAGCTACTAGATCTTCTGTCATCCTGATTGTGTTTCCACAATACTCAAATTGTTTCTTTCTGGCTGCTTGCAGTATTTTCTCCTTGACCTGGGAACTCTGGCATTTGGTGACAGTATTCCCAGGAATTTTCTTTTTGGGATCTTTTACAAGATACAATTGGTAGATTCTTTCAATTTCTATTTTACCCTCTGGCTCTATGATATCAGGGCAGTTTTCCTTGATAATTTCTTGAAAGATGATGTCAAGGCTCTTTTTCAATCAAGTAGTCCAATAATTTTTAAACAATGTCTCCTGGATCTATTCTCCAAGTCAGTGGTTTTTCTGATGAGATATTTCACATTGTCTTACATTTTTTCATTCCTTTGGATCTGTTTTATAATATCTTGATTTCTCATAATATCACTGGCTTCCACTTGCTCCAATCTAATTTTTAAGGTAGTATTTTCTTCAGTGGTCTTTTGGACCTCCTTTTCCATTTGGCTAATTCTGCCTTTCAAGGCATTCTTCTCCTCATTGGCTTTTTGGAGCTCTTTTGCCATTTGAGTTAGTCTATTTTTTAAGGTGCTATTTTCTTCAGTATTTTTTGGGTCTCCTTTAGCAAGTCATTGACTTGTTTTTCATGGTTTTCTTGCATCACTCATTTCTCTTCACAATTTTCCCTCTGCTTCTCTTACTTGCTTTTCCAAATCTTTTTTGAGCTCTTCTGTGGCCTGAGACCAATTCATATTTTTCTTGGAGGCTTTTGATGTAGACTCTTTGACTTTGTTGACTTCTTCTGGCTATATGTTTTTATCTTCTTTGTCACTAAAAAAAAGATTCTATAGTCTGAGTCTGAGTCCTTTTTCACTGCCTGGCCGTGTTCCTAGCAAACTATTTGACCCTTCAGCTTTTTGTCAGGGTATGACTGCTTGAGTAGAGAGTGCTTTGTCCCATGCTTTAGGTGTTGTGCTGCTGTTTTCAGAGCTACTTCTACTCCACTGTCACCTCAAGCTCTGCCACAGCAGTTCTCCTTTTCCCCAAGAACCACCAACCAGGACCAAGACCCAGATTCAAGCAGGGCAAAGCTGTCTCTGTGCCAGCAAAGCACGCCTTACCCTCCTGCTCTGGTCCACCACTTGATTCCTCCCAACGTGTGAGCCAGGGACTCAGGAAGCAGCTGACTCCGGAGCTCTGGAAGCAGGCACAGGAGCTTCCTATTGCTGCTGCTGCCACCACCACCACCTCTGCCACCCCCTGGGCTGGGAATAGACTGCTCTCACCCTGATACAGCAGTTTTCCCACGGTCTTTGGTGTTTGTGGATTGAGAAGTCTGGTAACTGCCACAGCTCAACGATTCATGGCCCTCAGGCCTCTTCCAGCCTGGTCTGTTCTGGCTGCGCCCTGCTCCCAGCACCATGTGATAGACCCTTCCCAGCGACCATCCAGGCTCTCCTGAGCTGGAGACCTGCTTCCCTCTGCTATTTAGTGGGTTCTGCAGCTCTAGAATTTGTTCAGAGCCATTTTTACAGGTCTTTGGAGGGATTTGGGAGAGAGTTTAAGCGAGCCCCTACTTTCCAGCCACCATCTTGGCTCCACCTCCCCCCAGGCCTAGGGTTTGAACACCATTTCTGCCAATTGCTACCAATTTGACCTTGGGGGTAATTTACCCTCACTGGGCCTCAGTTTCCTCATCTGTAAAATGAGAGGGTTGGACCAATTGATGACTAGGGTCACTTCAAGCCCAAATCATGTGATTCTATAATGAATTAACTAATCCATCCTGTAATTCTACAGAAATGGAAACTGAGACCCAGAGAAGTTAAACAACTTGTCCAATTTTAATTGGATTGATTAGGTTTACTTTTAAAATATATTTAACAATTTTTATTTATTTAATAAGACATTTTATGTTTTATTATTTTGACAGGCAGCATGGTATGGTTTTTTAAAAGGCACTCGATTGGGAGACAAAAGTCTTGATAAATTATAGATCTGACTCTGATACCAACTAACTGTGTAACCTTGGAGAAGTGATTTATTCTCTCTGTTCCTCAGTTTCCTCATCTATATTATTGGGAAGGAGCATGGAGATATTGGACTTTGGGGAAGGAATCATGGAGGTCAGGGTCACATGGACTCTAGAGAGGAGAGTCCTAGTGCCATTTCTAGCAACAGGATGGAGAAGAAGATTTCAACAAAGGGGTAGAATTAAATATTGTATCTGACTACTGCTTGCCTTGGACAAACAAACTAACTAGGAAGAGAGAAGATACTTAAAAGAAGAAAATGTAGGGAGAGGCAGAGAGAGACACAGAAATAGGTACATACAGACAGAAAAATAGTCAGTTAGTCAGTAAGTATTTATTAAGTATTAATCATGTGCCAAGGGTAGATGGGGAAGAGGAGAGAGAGAGAGAGGGAGAGAGAGATAGAGAGAGAGAGAGAGAGAGAGAGAGAGAGAGAGAGAGAGAGAGATAGAGAGAGAGAGAGAGAGAGAGAGAGAGAGAGAGAGAGAATTTTGAATATTAAAATCTCCAAGAGGACACAGGAGGCTATTTTCAGAAGGCAATGAAGGATGTTTGAATCCCAAAGGAAGAAATTTTTAGATGCTTATTAAAGAATGGTCTTTCTCATCCAAGGAACTAGGGGGAAGGGCAGTACTTTCCCAAGTTCATAACCTTAACCTAGTGTGCCATTGGCTTCCTCTGTGACCTTGAGGAAGTTGATTTTCATCACTGGACATCAGCTCATCTATCTGTAGAATGAGGGAGTGGATCTGGATCATTTCTCAGTTCTCTTCTGACTCTAAAATTCTATGGTTCTCTTTTTTCCTTGACTTCCTCTTTCTTTCTCCATCTCCCACAAAGACTAAAGCTGGGGCAAGCATGAGAAATGATATATAGTTGAGAGGAGAAAATGATCCACCCTCTTTATTTCCTCAAGCCCTAGAAGGATATGAGAATTACCCTTAGGACAATTCAAGTTTGGAATGACCAAGGATGTGTTTCTATGCTCTCATTTAAGAGTCAAGGGAGAATCTAGTTCTTTAGATTCCAAAAGGGATCTGAATCCCTTACGAGCTTGTGTTGTTATTAGTGGGGTCCAAACTGGCTTCAGCCATTTGCACAATATATGTGTTTGTTAGGAAATGGTGAGGACAGACACAATCCTTTTGGCAAAGCCTCTTTCCAAGGCAGCCAACTTGACAAGACACGTGGAAAACTTGGAAATGAAAGACATTCCAGCTGGATCTGCTTTCTCCCCTTGTACTTGTAGACATGCACAGAAGCCATCAAGTGATGAGCCCAGGCAATTAACAACAACTCCAATCCAACAAACAATTTGGCAAACATTTATTAAGCACCTACTATATGAAATACAATGTGCAAGCCTGTGGATACAGAGATGAAATAAGACATATTTTGCAGTTTGGTAGATGTGTTCAGGATCTCTTCATATATACATCTTGGGGGACAAATAGAATAAGTGAATCAAAGTTTGACTTCTCAAGTATATGACTCTTTGGCAGGTACCATTGCAGGTGGGGGTAGGGGTGGTCTTTTTTTAAAAAATGATCAGATCCTCTAAATATGAATTTCTTGGAGAAATGAAAAGGAAAGAGACTGATTTCCCTCTTCCCACCTCTTCCATTGTCCAGTCAAAACACTTAGTGAAAGGTCAATAAAGATAGATGGAAGCCTAGTAGAAAGTTCTTAGAAGATCTACCTCTTGGAGAGATCATTTGGATCCAAGGGCCTCTGTGTACCCAGGAGGAAGCCCATTATGACCAAGCAACTTCTAGTACACTGATCCTGGAAGAATTTATATCCCAATGAAGTGATATGCATTAGCCCTGAAAAGTTGAACACATTTAATGCTGCCTAGGATGGTATTCCAGTATCCAATTTGAACCCCAGTGTCTTATGTGAACATACAAATTTCCACTGACCATCTTGGCACCAAGGATGATTTACGGAATAAGAATGATGAGTACCAGCATGAAAATGATGATAATAACATTTAAATACTATTTCAAAATTTGCAAAGCATCATTACCTACATAATCATATTTGGAAGGACATTGCCTCCTTGAAATTATATTTTAAGCTTTAGATTATAAGCTTCTTAAAGGCAGGAAATGCCTTTTTTGTATTCCCAGTGCTTAGCACAGTTCCTGGAACACAGTAGGTGCTTAAGAAATATTTATTGACTGACTGGAATATTTATATAGCACTTTATGTTTACATATATTTTAATGTAACCCCAAAAATAAACCTACTTGGGATAGAGTGCCTATAAAATGATCCCCATTTTATAGGGGGGGAAAGTAGAGGTTTAAATAAAGGACACTGACTCAGTTCCACCGATGACACTGATTTCCTTTGTGACCTTGGCCAACCAATCGATTGATGCAAATTGCTTAACTTCTTTGGGCTTCATCTGTAAACTGAGAGTGTCGAACTAGATGACTCAAAATATATGAGCACATGGGCTAGTTAGCGGCTGAGCTTGGACTCAAACCCAAGCCTTCCAATTACATGTTCAGTGATTTTTGCATTAAATCACATATACATAAATCATATATGTCTTCACATATATTCTAGCTTCCTTTCATAAATTCAAAACAGATTATTGTTTGTTGTCATTGCTGTTGCTGTGGTTGGTTGCCCTTCATTCTAGAAAAGGACCACAATATGACCAGGAGATGGCCCAGGATGCAATGGAAGACCTTGGCTTTTTTAAGCTAAGGTCTTTACAGGTCTCAGTTTGACTGAGGCAACACCCATTCATTGATTAAGGCTAGGTAGTTTGAGTTGTCAATAGATTGTCCAACCCCTTTAATATCATCCCTGTACTCTTTCCTCCTTTCTCCAGTCTTTGCTAATGCAGTAATCCTTCTTGCTAAGTAAAACAACTCTCTCCTCTGTCTCCTCTCTCTCCTCTTCTTTTATCTTCTCTCTTCTCTTCTCTTCACTTCTCTTCTCTTCTCTCTCTCTCCCTCTCTCTCTCTTGCTCTCTCTCCCTCCCTCCCTCCTTCCCCCTCTTCTCTTCTCTCTACATATATATGTATGTATTTATATGTAGAGACTATATATATGTATAGTCTCCAGCAGTTGCCTCCCTCGATCACCCTGTTTCTCTAATCTTTACCCTCTTACTGTCTCTTAGTTCCTTCCCTCCTGTCTCCAAACTTATGAGTCTCCCCCATCCTTAAACCTTCTTCATTAACCATTGCCTCAAGCTATCCTCCTATATATCTCTCTTTCCTTTCTCATCAAGTTCCTAGAAAGAGCTGTCTAACATTATCCCTACTTCTTCTCCGCTCACTTCTCAATCCTTTCTCATCTGGCTTCTGGCTTCAGTACTCAATTAAAACTGTTCTCTCTAAATTTATCAGTGATCTCTTAATTGCCAAATCTGATCATCTTTTCTCAGTCTTCATCTTTCTTGAGCTCTCAGATGCATTTGACTCTCTCCTCTCTTGGCTTTTGTGACACTTCCCTCTCTTGATTCTCTCCCTATCTGGGTGAGCTCTCCTGCTAAGTCTCTTTTGTTGGATCTTCATCCATGTTGTACCCCTAATTATAGGATTCTGTTCTAGGACTTCTCTCTCTATTCTTTCTCAGTGAATTTGTATATTAAATTTGTTATATTAATAACATAATAATAAAATATTAAATATTTTAAAAATAAAATATTAAAAAACACAATAAAATAATAAAATACATTAAATTTATAAATTATCTCCATACAGATTATTCAGTATACACACATATGTGTGTGATGTATGTACATAAGTATTTTATATACGCAGTTCCCAGTCTTTTTCCTGAGCTTCCAAGTATATTGCCACCAAAGAATTCAGTCAGAATACCTTGGTCTGGGACATCTAGGTCTGGTTCTGTCACTGGCTGTGTGACCCTGAGTAGGTCTCTCTGGACCTCATTCCCCTTGTCTGTAAGAGGAGAAGGTTTGGCTATATTGTCACCAAGGTCCTTCAAAGTCTAAAATGATACGACTATACAATGCCCCCAAATAACATTCCTTAGCTTGGCCAAGAGAGGGAGGATGCAGGACAGCTTTCCTTACCATCCTTCAAATCCCTCTGCTTTTGATGTTTTCCTCTATCTTATCTTTATTTTGCCTTCGGGCTTGGAGACTGAAAATGTATCCATGAAGCAACTACACAGGAGGAGCAGTGGGGGAGGAAGGGGTGGAGAGAGTTCTAAATTCATTCTGCATCCTATTTTCCCTCATTTATCATGGGATCATGTTTAAAATACTCAGCCTAGAATTTGCACAGAAACCTGGTATATGTAACAATTTACGTTTATACAGCATGTAACAGTTGACCAAAAAAACTTTCCTTACAGCAATCCTATGACACTGGTGGTTCAGGTATAATTAGCCACACTTTACAGATGAGGAAACTGAGACCAAGAGAGGTTCAGTGATTTGTCTAGGGTCATAAAACTAATAAATGTTCAAGTTAAAATTTGAACTGAGGTCTTCCCAACTTCTTACTCAGGATTGAACACCATTACCTAGCAGCCTAGCCAATATCTTTGTTCAATAAATATGAGCAGTAGTGCATTTCAGTTCCTAGTCTCTATACTATGCCCTTGACCTTTTCTATTTTGTCACTCCTACTCCACCCTCCAAAGTGGACCACTGGAGACCATAGAGCTAAATCACTTAACTGTGTACTCTCTGGGACCAGAAGTCCCTGCTACATTTTTCCTCCTTCCTGCCTTGTACATATCACTGCTACCTTTCTACCTCTTGTTCTGAAAACTATAATCAAATTGACACACCCAATGCCTCTCAAAAAGTCATATAGATGAACTGCCCAATTATTCTACTCAACACTGCTATGACTTTCCAGACTAAAACAACCTTCCTATACCACCACATTCCTATGTTGTCCGCCTTATCAGAATGTAAATTTGTAGAGCTGCCTCTGTGTTTGTACTTGTATTTCTAGTTTTTGACATATAGTAAGCTTTTTTACCCAATAAAGGCTTTTTACCCAATCATTCATTTATTAATTCATTCATCATGCCCTGCAGCAATCCACCAGAACCCTGTCAAGGATTTTTTTTAACCAAAAGTAAGATCCAGGAGAGGCACCCCCTTTTTGGGGGCTGCAGTGAGAAAGAGAAGAAATGCCAGGACTTTAGCTCAAAGGGAAAGGAAGAACCCACTCTTGCACATCATCACTTCTAATCCAACTCAGTCCAGTCCAATCCAGGTATAGCAATTATGTTCTAACTCACTCTCCTAGAGCCTTCTATAGGCTGCTACATCTACTCCTTAGGGCTTTAGGCCACCCTGAGAGATTCGCAGGTATATTTCTTTTCTCTACTATCATTGTCTTGAGCTCTCATCAGCTGTGTTTCTCCCATTATTAGGGGGATAGTGCCCCCTCCCTCCAGTTTGATTTAACCAATGAGCTTTATACAAGAAGATATTTGCTTTACTGATATATATATATGTAATATATATATATATATATATGTATACAGCATGCACATATTTCTCCACAGCTCAAAGGCATAATCTTCCCTATATCACCTCAGCTTCTGGGTAAAATAGGGTCCAAACTTAACTCAGTCCCCACATAGCACTGGTTTCACCAAATTCACAGCAAAAGGCAGCATCTCCACCAGTTATATTCTTGTCTTGGGTATTACTGGGCTGGAGTCCTAAAGCTGACTCCTTGTTCTTTGGGGCATCAATACTGTACTAAATAAAGACTTGGACTCTGGAATACCAGCATTCTAAAACATGCTCCAGGCCTTTCAGATTTACAAGGTCGTTGGCTCCTCTCCCTTCCCCAGTTGCCATGAGCAAAGGGGTTGCCTGATGAGGCCAAGAGTGCTGAGGCCAAGAAAGAGTGACTGAAGATGTCTGGCCTTTTGAATGACTCCATAACTAATCAACAAGCCTCCTCTCCAACACAGGATCTTGGCTATGAGAGGCAGAAAAGATAAAGGAAACCAGCTTTCTATTTGAAATGATTACTCTTGCTAATCCTATACTAATTAGATGGCACCCAGACAGCATGTGTCAAAGGTGAAGCCAGCGGTGTCTGACACATAGTAAGAGCTTAATAAATGCTTGTTGCCTTCCCTTTAGATTGACCCACTCTAGTCTCTATACAACACTCTTTCTTAAATGGGAATGCTGCAAGGCAAGATCTCTAAGTACTTTCTAGCACTAACATTCCATCAAATATTTAACATGACAAGAAGGATCCAAGGAACTGTCTGGGTGGCACATACTTGGCAGGAGCATCAATCTGTTCTAACTGCTTGGCAGTGACTCACTGACATTTGACAGACTTCTAGGAAGGGCAATAGAAAGGAAAAGAATGTGTGATTTCTGAGTAAGGGAGTTATCTGGGATGGGAGAGATGAGTGAGGACGATGGAAATGAGTTTTCAGGGAGGGTGGTTGTGGAAATCCCAGTGGCAGATGTTTTACAGGTGAGTAATAGTCTATATTCAGGGGCAGTTTGTACCAACAATCTTAGTGCTGTTTTGAGCTTAAAATGGCACTGAGACTTTTGGGACACCTTGTACTAGAAAATCATATGTTTATTCATTCCTCAACAATTGGCAACTGCTTTGTTTTCAGTTCTTTGCTGTAGCAAAAAAAAAAAGTGCTACTGTAAATGTTTTGGTGTATTATGGGACTTTTCTTTTTCTCATTTACCTGGATGCCTTATCTGTATGCATCCAAAGGACGATCTCCTCAAGCATATTGTAACTTTACTGCTGAGATCCTTGTAGAACCTTGAAGCTGCCTTTCCTCATGTGCCTGCTTTGCCTTTGGCTCCTAATGTGGGTGATATGCCAACTGTTTCGAGGACCTGTATGTAGCAGTTTGATCCCTAGGTCAAAGAGTATGAAAATTGTAATCATTTTCTTAGCATAATTCCAAATGGCTTCCTAAAATCATTCAACCAATTTTATAAGCCTAGCAACAGAGTTACTAGTGGGCCTGTCCATCCACAACCACTCCAACTTGCACAGTTCCCATCTTATGTTATCTTGGCCAACTCGCTACATGTGAGGTAGAAACTTAGATTTCTTTAAAAATTAATCCTCTTCTTAATAGTGATTTAGAGCAGTCTTTTCTGTGGCAGTTATTAGTTTGCATTTTGAGGGGAAAATATTTGTTCATATCCTCATCCACCAGGGAATAGCTTTTGCTCCCATCTATTTGTGTTGCCTGCATAGCTTGTATTTCAGATTATTAAAGATAATTATTAAGTTATGGATAGTAATTATTAAAGATATATTTTAATTTTTAATGTTTTTATTTATTTTTGAGTTCCAAATTCTATCCTTCTTCTGCCCCCAAAATGGTAAGCAATCAGATATAGGTTACATTTGTATAATTATATGAAACTATTAAAGATATTAAGGATAATGAATGCAAAGATTTTTCCCCAATCAATAACTTCCCTTCTTCTTTTCATCATGATAACATTTCTCCCCTTGGCTACAGCTATTGATATGATCCTCTTCTGATCATTTTATGTATAAGCTTTAATATTTGTGTCAAATCCATTTTGAGCTTGTATATGAGGTAAGATGTTGTTGTAAACCAAGTTTCTGCCAAAGTGCTTTCCATTTACTCCAGCATTTTCTTGTCAGATAAAACAGTTCCTGGAATCCTTTTGCTGAAGCCCAAAGGATGATCCCCTTAGGCATGTTGTAACTTTCCCACTGAGATCTTTGTAGAACCTTTGAAAGTTGCCTTTCCTCATGTGCCCGGTTTGCCCTTGGCTGCTGATGTCGGTGAGATGCCAACTGTTCTGAGGACCTTGCTAGGAGTAAGATGCCAATGGAAAGTACAAAATCCTTTGAAGTTCACAAGATCTTCCTCCAGCCAAGGGAGTGAAGAGATGCAGACCAGGGCCAGGGCTCCTCACCTCCTCTTCTTCTAGCACCTTCTTTTCAGAGGCTTGGTTGGATGGCTTCCACTACTAAGCTGCCATACTCTCTATTCCTAAAGTTTTCAATTGGCTTGATATGTTCCATAAATCTCCCAGGGCTGCACCAAGTTTCCTCAAGCAATGAGAATATATTTCCAGTTCTAGATCACTCCAGTTTTTATAAAATAGGTTTTTACCAATTTAGTAAATCCACCTGGATTTTTTTTTCCTTTGATAGTTTCTTTATAGCTAGTTCCTAGGTTCCTACATCCCAAGATAGAAGGTACTTCCAGAGCCATTAGGGACTCTTCAGATAATTATATAGTGTTGTTTTATTCAGTCATTTTCAGTCATGTCTGACTCTTTGTGACCCCATTTGGAGTTTTCTTGGCAAAGATACTGGAGTAGTTTGTCATTTCCTTCTCCAGCTCATTGTACAAATGAAGACACTGGAGCAAGTAGGGTTAAATGACTTCCCCAGAGTCACACAGCTAGAAAGTGTCTGAACCCAGATTTGAATTCAGATCTTCCTGACTCTAGGCCCAGCACACTATCCACTGAACAATGTAGTCCATCCTCCCAATTTTACAGATGAAGAAACTCTAACCCAGTAAGATTAAGTCTCTTAACTCAAGTAACACAGAAGCAAGTGTCTGAGAAAGTTGAGTCTTAAAGCCAGGTTTGCTTCCTCCAGATGGTCTTTAGTCCTCCTCATATAGTCTTTAGTTGGTATTATTTTTATTTAATTAGTTTGTATTTTTGTAGGTTACTCTCTTATTTCTTGTAAATTAAAATTTGTGGGAACACAGCTTACGGTAGGTCTAATAACTCCTTATTCCTTCTCTGTTGTGATTTCAGCTTGTTCATTTTTTTTTATTTTGCCAATATCAATTTATTCCCTCTTCCTACTAATAAGGTTAGCTAAAGGTTTGTTTATTTTCTTAGTTTTTTCAAGGAATGGTTTTTAGTTTCATTAGTCATCTATTTTAAAGAAAATATATAATATGCCTGTTCCACTAATTTTCAAGATTTCCTCCTGCATACTTTTTTGGGGCTTATTTATTTGTTGATTTTCTAATTTTTTAAATCCCATATTGAGCTCTTTAATACTCTTTTCTTCTGTTTTTTTTTAAATTTAGATTCTCAAGATACAATGTCTCCTCTAAGAGCCACTTTATCTGCTTCCTAGATATTTTAATATGTTGTCTCATCCTTCTAATTCTCTTTACCTCTCCTCCTTCCTTTTCCCCAGTTTTCTTTCACTGTATTCACCTGAAGTGTTAGATTTTGCTTTCGCAATCATATGTTTAGTTACCTGCAAAGTAACCAGCCTCCTCCCTCTGCCTGGCATCTTTGAAGAAAATCCTGCACTTATAATCTGATTTTTGTGCGTCTAATGTGGTCATATTAAATCTGGAGCTCCACACGCACGTGTAACCTAGAGAACTCTCCCTCATACCTCCTAGCTGTGTTACCTTGAGCTAGTCCTTTAGTGTCTTTGAAAAAAAATAGAGAAAGTAATGTTTATGCTATATAACAGAGTAGGGATCAAAAGGGGCAGCTGGGTGGTACAGTGGATAGAGCACCAGGCCAAGAGTCAGGAAAACCTGAATTCAAATTCAGCCCGAGACATTAGCTGTGCAACCCTGGGTAAGTCAATTAACCTTGTTTGCCTCATCTGTAAAATGAGCTGGAGAAGGAAGTGGCAAACCACTCTAGTATCTTTGCCAAGAAAACCCCAAATGGGATCACGAAGAGTCAGACACAACTGAAATGACTGAACAACAATGAGCTCAGATGAGATAATGTCTACAAAGCACATCCAGAAAGAATCACATGAGTGTGGGCCTGCTCTTCCACTTGCCCCCTTCTCTTTTTCTTGGGTGACCAATCGTTGGGGATGTTGTAGACCAGGTTGGACTAGATTGTCACTGAAATCTCTTCTAACTCTGAGATTCCATGTCTCTTCCTTTAGTTGTCTCCTATTTTCTCACTTTTTTTTCTTTCTTCTTTCTTTCTTCCATCCCCCACCTATGCCTTAAACATGACAGCACTCTCCCACTCTGTGGTCACTACAGATCCAACACTGACCAATGGAATTTAGAACTAAAGAGATGATTGCACCCTAAGCTACCCCAGACTCCAGCAGTGGTAAATTCAGTCCTTTAGGATCATGAATTATAAAGGAGCTTTTATAGAAAGGAAACATGATATATGGGAAAGAATCCAAAGACTTGAAT